>NW_024103507.1:1800000-2291163 GCF_003945595.2 Pipra filicauda | reverse complement strand
GCTAAAGCTAGCTTCCCACCCTGCTGTTGCTCAGCAAAGTCAGTAAAATGTAAGTCTGTCTGGAAAAAGAAAGCATAAATATCAGTAGTGGATAGCAGTAGTAGAGAGATAGTAGTACCTCATCAGTAGAATATTAACTTATGCTCCTGATGAAAATGGAATGATATCACCACATTTGGACCATACTTTTTGCTGTCTACCTTTGCCATGAGAATGAAAACTGAGTATAATATCAGAGACAAAGATGAAGCTCTGCTTAAATAATTTCTGTATATATTTTTCAGCATTATAATTGATCATATTTTTACAATGTCTACTTTTTTTTTTTCTGATATAACTTTTTAATTGAGATGTTATTTTTTCTGCTTTGAGAGTACCTTCCAGGTGTGTACAAGAATAACTACAGTCTGCTCAGAAAACTGCAGGCATAATTCATGTGATTCATCTTCTATCCTACATTTGTGAACAAGTCTTATCTGCCATTGAACTGCTCAATTGCATAGATTTCGAGGTCCTTCTGGGTTTTTTCAGTGTTCTTTAGGCTTGATTAACCAAAGTAATTTTCACCATCCTTTTGTACTTTGTTCCTAGATCATTAATGTATTTAATACCAACTCTAAGAGAGATCCTTTGAGCATGTGCTGTAGACTTTTTATATTTCGAAAATTGAAGAGTTAGTACCATGTCCTACTTTTTCTTTCCCAAGTGCTTGCTAATCCACTGCAGCTTTTCCCCTCTCCACTCCACTAGTTTTCTTAATAGCCCTTTATGACAGACCATTGTAAAGAACTATTTGAAAGGACAGATAAATTATATACTCTGTTTCTCCCTTGCCAACCACTTTGTTCACATGTTCAAATAATTCCATGGGATTGAAAGGCATCATTTTTCCTTACCTTATATTTGTCCCTATCTTCAAAGCTTCAAGATAAGGTATTATATATATATATATTTTTTTTTTTTTACATGGAGGATATTTTAAAGAGAAATGGTATTCCTGTTAGTAGTTGTGACACTTGAAACAGCAGTTGGAGTCCTTCTGAAAATGCAGGCGTTGCTGTCTGATCCTAGGAATGAATATTGCCTATCAAAAAATCATACTCTTCTCCAAACAGCCAGTCTGCTCTCAGAACATGACCCTGGGGTCTGGCAGATTCCTACTGCAGGAAATTAGGGTTATAAACTCTACACAGACTAAACTTGGCTTCTGTCAAATGGTGCAATGGGAAAATGAGACTTTTCTTCCCACGCCTACACAGAGCCAGCTGACTTGGATCTAGAGAGAACCTGAGATGGATAAGAACTGAAATGCTTAGGAGGAAAAAGATCATCTTTAGATTTGAAAATGCAGTTGTTAGAGGGTCTTGATCCTGCAGCTAGTGCATTGCTATTTTACAAAGATCACTTTTTGCAGAGTAAGGAGGAATAGCAATTTTATATAATCATGTGTTCTTTGAAAATGCCTTTTTATTTTAAGAAGCCGACTGTTTCTGTTACCCTTACTAAAACTAGGCCAGTTTCAGTAGAATTTAACTGACTGTAATGGATCAAGTCTTATCCTTGGTACTTCAGGGCTCTGAGACAGAAGAATGTCTGAGGGGTTGTTTTACATAAGGTGTTGATGCCAAAGAAAATGTTTTATTGTTAGCCCTTCAGCAAAGGTCATACAACAAAACTTAAATATGGTGATCACTTGAATATAATGATTGAATCTCAGTCGTAAACCGACCTGGAGTGCAAGATCTCAGCAGGTGCTCCTCCAATGTAGATATCTGTGAATGGCATTGCTGTTCTTTCATTGTCCACACTTTTTATATGTCTCCTGTCTACTACCAAGATCATCTTCTTAGAATTGTGATAGATAATAGAAATCTGAAAAGAAAAGCGTGTGTTTAAAAATGTCATCTTTTGTAAGTCATCATGGTGATCTTGCAAAATGGATTGGATCTTTGTATCTTTTTGTTTGAAAAACTCCTCCGATTTATCAAAGAAATTGTTTGTAAATTGGGAGATGTTGGCAAAGATTACTACTAGGAAGCTTATTTTGATTGATCACAATTTCTCTGATGACTGAATCCTCAGGATATTTCACTTATGGATAAATCCACATGAAAGTACTCCTGTCAAATTCTGAACTGCGGCAAACAGATAAGCTCCATTAACCGCAGAATGCTTTCTTGATTTATCCAAGAAGTTAGGGCATACTTCTTAAAAAACTTATTTTGTTGTGAAAGCATAAAAGGCATAATTGTGCTGTACTTTAATATAAATAGAATTATAGTTGGGGGTCAGGAATCAAGGTGAGTTTACATCAAAGAAATGGCAGGAGAAGCAAGTCACTAAGGGAGATTTGCACAGTCACAGTTACACTGGCTTAAACCAAATTCCTGGAAACCAAATACGAGTAAATATTTTACATCTGCCAAAGTCCATAAAATACTGTGCATATATAAAAGGATGCTACGAAATCAACTATCTTTTCAAATGAAATGGGAAATGCTATATTTTTTATACTACAATGCATAGCAACTAAGGTGGTGTCCTAGTTAGAACAGCTGGGACCAGTTCATCACTGTATGGGTGTAACCCAAAACTGTGTATTCTATAGCCTTCCATGCTGTTTCCCAGAAACTGTTATCAATAGACCATTTACACCATCTGCCCATAGAGCCTGATTCCTCAGGCTATAAACTGGGTGTTAAGAGGCCTGCGAGACAGGAGGATGCTCCTGTCCTCACACCCTTTGTGGAACTCTCCGCCCTGAGGGAGGTACTGGGTATTCCTGCCTGAACCTGAGGATATATATAATCTTGGAGTCTTGGGACTTTTTTAAACACTCGTGGGAAACAGAGAAGGACTGAACCACCACTCTCAACCAGACTGCAACCACCACTCTTGACCGGACTGCAATCACCACTATTGACCAGACTGCAACAGCACTCTCACCAACAGGTTTTTTTCCCTCTCCTTTTACTTTGGACTCAGGGGGCCCAACGAACACCACTCTGTTCATGCCCCAGGGTGCTGGGTTATACATTTGGGTTTTGTGAGTTAAACCAATTGTTTGTCTGTATAATCGTATTTATTGTATTATTTTATTAAATTGGTATTCTGACTTATAATCACTCTTTTGAGTTGGGTTCATTTCCCCTGCCGGTTTACCTTTAAACCAGCACAGGTGGTCAAGTTAACATAATGACATGATTTTAGTTGAGGAGAGTTGTATATTTGAAATATAGAGCTGTCTTTGATATAATTTAATTTTGACTTAATAACACGTTTTCTCCCATGTGAACTGTCCTGTCCTTGGCCAATAATACACAGAATCTGTCTAAAAGCATCGATTTATGAGGAGAAAGGGAGAGTCTTCCCTTTCCACTGCTCAGTAGTGGTGGGACTTGCATGCACACTACTCTTCTACCTGTTCTACTATATCACCACCTGGACCCTCATCATGGGTGTTGGAGCAATTATTGCTGCTTTGAAGTTTCTGGGATAGCTGGTCAAATGGTTATGATAGTAACCACATATCTACCTCATGAAATTTAGCATCATTAATCTGAGCCTTCTTCATGGAATCCTCGAGAAGCACAGGACCATTGCTGAAGCCAAAGTCATAGAGAAGGTACAAGAAACCATTGTGCATCTCTAGGCTGAAGAACATGCTCTGTATAAAACAAGACAGCAGTCAGAAAAGCAGTATGTGGCAGCAACAAAAAAAAAATAATTAATAAACAGTGTTATAAGAGTGACATTGTGAAAAGCATGATGGGAAAATATATTTTTATTCACAAAACTATAACACAGTTATATTTTTATATTTATAATATATGTGTATATATGTACATGCACACGTAATTGTTTTATAAATGACACTATTTGGAGACTTGGTGAACTGTTTCCCTATAGAAATAATATTTAGTAGCACAGTAACGGCAGTATTCTTTACCAGCAAAGTATTCCTAATGCAAACACAACTATTTACTGTTGAAGAAATACCACATGCCCTAAATGAAAGATGTTATACTGGTAAAAGCAATGTTGTGCTAGAATGGCTGTGTCTGCATTAGCAGCTTCTGTCACAATGTCTGTAATGACTCAGGTTTTTTTTGTCTTTTCAAAGACCTAATCAACACTGATATATTTACTGAAGGTTGAGCAATAGCTAGAGTCTATTTACTATGTATTTGGTTTTTGGAATTCCCGTCAGTTCCTGCTTTAGCTTCTATTCTGTGGCTGGATGACCTAGATTTTATAAGCAGGAACTATACTTTAGAAAGTCTTTAAGGAGTGCTTGAAATGAAGATCTGTACCGTGGAATTAGCCTTGTTCCAAAACTGAACATAAAGAAACAGAAAGGGCAGTTTACAGCATAAGTGCATCTGTGTAATGTTTTTAATGATAATGCCTGTCTTCTCTCCTAGTGTTCATACTGTTGTTTCCATGCCTAATGGAAACATGGGAACAATAATTCTCAAAACTCTACTGGAGGCCAAGAACTGCTGTATTTGACATAGATGAGTCCACTTTCAGAAGTCATTATTTAAAGAAGTAAGAGTAGGTTTTAATCTAGTACTTTTAAATGAAACTGCAGCGTGGCTTTTTTCTGAACAGCTTAAACTTGAAAATGAAACAGGGATTACATTCAGAATATTTATGAGCTGTCTTTGCAGAACTGAATAATGGACTGGCTTACACAGACTTTCTAAAAGTGCTTGTGAGAGGACATGGTCTCCCACAGCTGGCATCCAACTTGACTGCAGCTTCCACTGTCAAACACAAAGTGCATATGTCTCCAAAAACCTCTAGGTGCTTTTGCTTGGAAGAAAAATAGCTGGCCTGCAATAGAGGCTGTTAAAATTTTAACAGCAGCTGCTTAGTCAAAGCCTCCTAAGAATGAAGGTTAGTGGTAGCATGAGTAAATTGCAGCAGAGTAAATTGCTTCCCACAACTCTCCTCTGGAAGTTACTCTAAAGACAAACATTAGAGGGTTCTTCTAATGAGAGTGGATTTTTTTCCCTTCTAAATGCTTAATGCAGTGTTACATGTAGGTGTCTAGACAAGTGTCTGTCTGGAGACTGCATCTGTGAAAGAAAAATGTTTTCTGTGGCTTTCCCAGGTTGTAATCCACACAGGACTTGGGAGCTTGATGTGGAGATGTCCAAAGACAAAAAAATCCAATGTCTTCAGAGGATATTTTCATGTGGAGTCTACTTTCTTCAAACTCTTACAGAGATTGCATCACCCTCAAAGTTCAGAAAAGCTGCTGACATTTGGATCAAGCATTTTTATTTGGAGTGCTTTCTATTTTCAGTAACTTAAATATTTAACTCTAGTACACCCTGAGGCACAGTTATAAAGTGGCAGCTACCACAAAGTGTCTGCTTTTTGGGAGTTACTTCATAGAAATTTCATATCGCTTTGATTGTGCATGCACAGTTAAGTAAAGGTACAACTACTGGGCTTAACTGGAGTCTCTCTCGAAGTATCATCACAAGGATATGACCAGTTTGAAGTCCTGACTATCTCTGGATGAAAGCAGAGTTCAACTCAGGGCCTCATCTTTCTGAGACCTTTTCAGAGCAAGTTCCAGTTCCCTCCTAACATATACATGCACCAGACGAATACAAAATATTTCCTCTTTTCAGAAGTTAAGTGTAAGGACATAAGCAATTTGGATTGGGGAACTTATGATGCTCATGGATAAAGGGTACCAGCAGGATTTGGTACTCACCCCATTAATCATCAGCAGGATCAATCCGTTGTCCGTAGGTGTTCGAACTTCTATGTCAAATCGAGTTACCTGGCTGAATCTTCCCCTTCTCTCAATGTTTCTTGCCAAGGCATAGCCAGAGCCATCAAAGAAATAGCTCACAGCCCGGCTCTGAGTGAAAGCCAACTTATCTCTATAAAAGAACGAGATGGGAAGGATCAGTTGGTATGCACCCATTTTAATTTGGGGAAACTTAAAGACCTTTACATACTTTATTGAAATAATTGTTCTGAACTTCTGCTTCTTCCTGGCAATGGTGAGACTGATGACTTTCTTTCAAATTTTTTTCTATGAATTCTTTTCTGAAAAATAGTGTGTAGCTTCGGAGGTGTATCTAACTCCTTCATCATGCTTTAATCCTGTGCTGTATGTAGAGGACAGGAAAATTCTTTGCTCATCCTTGTAAAGTGACAGGCCCACAGCACCTCCTCATTATAAGGATATACATATATTTCTATTAAGAGCTTGCCCAGTTTGTGCAGAAATCCATTTGAATTCTCTGAGGCCTTTAGCTGATCATGGACTCTCCTGGGGAGCCCAGGAGTAGCAGCTTGCATGCACTGTCGTGGAGAGCAGCAGCTTGCGCTCCCTGTGGGAATGGTGTGGAAAGCCACCATTTGTGCTATCCTAGCACTTCCTGCATTTTTTCCCACTGCATGAGGCAAATTTCTCTCCTTCCTCTAGAGAGGTTCTACTGTTGCTGCCTGTTGTGTAAGAAAATGCCTGCCTTGTCTGTGCTAAATGACTGCTACAGTTGACGTTCACTTCTACTTTAGGAGCTGCATTTCCCAGTTTGTGAAAGGCTTATCTAAGGAATTTCTGTTGTGGATTTAAGAGTGTATGGCAGAAAGATAACTTCAGTACAGGCTTTGCTACCTGGGGGTGGGACTGCACTCGAGGTTACCAGACCCAGGAGAGCTGACTGGCTGTGGCTGTATCACTTGCAGCAACATAATTTGAGTAAGGATCCTCCCTGTCCTAGACAAGCAGTCGGGTTAGGAGCGACATGGGACATGCTTCAGCTAACATGACAGTTCCCTTTTGGAAGGCATGATCAAGATTGTGAGATAGTTAGTGGAGACTACAGAAAATTATAAAGTATCTCAAGTTAAAAGGGACCCATGAGGATCATAGAGTCCAACATGTATACATACACATACATACATATATACATATAAAAATTAAACTTGATGCAATCAGGAGCTTAAAGTGACCAAGTTCCTTCTGAACAACTCAGTGTCACCTTCACGTTTGTAAAATAAAATCAGGACTGGTACTTGAAACAAACCAGAGTAGCAGAGCGAGGACTGGAGTGTCCCCTACCTGGCACATGGTGGCGATGTGGTGGTGTCGATGTTATAGACGTGCTTGAAGTTGTACAGGCTGATCACATCATTGTTTAGGGTAGCCAGTTCCAGACAGCCAATGAAGCCAGGTAGGTTCAGGCTAGAAGGGAGCTGTGCAGAGGACAAGGAAGAGTAAAAGGGGAAAGGTCACTCTCTAGTTAGGTATTGGGAGATCATTTGTGCCTGGGATCAGTTTTATCCCTATGCAATTTGTATTTTGAAAAAAATGGGGTGATACTACTGTGAATAGTTTTCACAGACCTTATCATGATATGGTCTATGGGCTGTAAGTTAAAAGGGAGCACATAAATGGTCTCACAGTGAGAAAATTAGGCCAGGAAAGGCAAATGCAAACAAAAGCTTCCTTTGTAGTTTTGAGTGGAGCACAATCGGAAAAGGGGGAAAGGGTTAAGATTTGACTAATAACCGATCTTACTCAATGTATTTGAATCTCTCAGTAGATAATTCATATCTAATGTATAGACATTGTTCACCCCAGAAAAATAACTTCTTACCATGATGAAAAGGGAGAGAAATGAGAGAGCTCTTTAAACCCAGGAGACTGGGATTCAAAGTCTGTACCAGTGGGTAATCCTCAGTAGGTATTATTTTGAAGAGTAAGTAGGATGTAGAAACTTTTTCTTTTAATAAAGGTCACTGCAAATGGAATTTAAATAGCCACACTGGTGAGGGGAAAATTCCAAAGAATAAAGCTGACAGAGCTAGTGAATCATTCTTTTTATATTAAAATATTCTGCCCTGTGGAACAGGTGTGATATTAATAACAGCTCTTGTACTTCAGAGTTTGATCACTGTAAGTTCATCTTCTCATTATTTCCATTTTGCTTATGATATAATAGCAATGGTAATACAGCAATGCAGAATATATGTAGCTGTAAAAGAAAATCAGATTCTTATCTGTGGCACAGATACATTTGGTAAATGATCATGGTTTCCCCCCCCCCTGTTTCGTCTACTATTCTGTTTAATTATGTTAAGGCTGAAACTTCCAATGGTTAGAAGTAGGTGGTACATTTCGTATTTGCAAAGTATGTAACTGGGAAGCAAAGGCAAAAGCTTTTAGCAAATAAGACCGTATGCTAATAAATGAAAATGTGAGTTGCCGTTTTCTAAGGGGAAAGAGGCCCATATGCTTATTAAATAATACCATGAATAATTTTGTTCCCATTTTCTTTCACTTTTCTCTTTTGTTTTTCCTCTGCCCTGCTCTGGAACACACCTGGAGGGTTCATTTACTGGATGACTTTTTTGTGTGTGTATGTGTTCTATTCCCAGGCAATTTGCACCCAAGGCTCAGTAATCTAGAATTTGGATCATGGCATCTATCTGGTAGTCATAACAGTGCAAAGCTCAGGAATACGTAAGTGTATTGAATTAATCTTTCTTTGTTTTTATACTGTTAGAAGAGCTGCTTGTGGATCAGTATTTGGATCTTTGTAGCACCTGCTACAGCTAGCCTAAAGAATTTAGCATTCTCTAAAGCCTTTCTAGTTATGATTTTATTCAGCCATGCAATTTTCGTAGCTAAGATAGTTCATAGCAATTTTTAAACACAAAAAGAGGAACTGGTATGCTCATGGAAGCAGGTAAGTGAGGTGCTAATTCATGCCGACTATTACGCAGTAGACTCAAGTGTCTGACACAAGTCTTCAGACATATTTTGCACAGGGAACTTTTCATGCTGTTATAAGGCTGGATTTAAACCAACGATAATTTAAATTCAAACAAATTACTATATTGCTAGTTTCCCACGTTGTCCTGATATTAACAATATATTACTTTTCATGTTTGTGACAGTTGTAAAAGAGAAAGTCTAAGTACCAAGAACTCATTAACATTGAAAAAAACTGTTAGCCTGCAAGATTTGTTAAGCTGGACTAATAGACCTCATTTATGCATGTTAGTAAACAATTAGCAAGCCTTTCTTTGGTTAAATTTCTGAAAACTTGAACACCGGCTATCATCAATATGATCATCTTACTGTATGACATAATATGCAAGAGAAAACTGTTTTTGCCATGGCTAAAAGATGAAGTCCTATGATAATAAATGACTAAATAAGGAAATTTTCTTTATTTACCATTTCTATGTCTAAAGGGAAGTCCAGCAAGATAAGTTTGCACTATTTAGTTTTGAATACAGAATCTGACCAACCTTGAAGCCTGGAGGCACTCCACCGACATAGAAAACAGCATTTTCAGGTTCCAAATTAAGGAGAGAGCCAGGACCAAGAACCTCTCCCTTTTTGATGAATTTTTCTTCATCTGTGCTGCTAAGACTGGGCACAGTTAAAAACATTTTGCCATGTCTTCCAATCCTGTAGAAAGGAATTGTAAGAGAAGAGAGTTTCATGTTGGCTGGACTTAAAAAAGAACAAGAAAGCCTTCAGCCAGGAAGGGTTTTTATTTCCTTACTAGAAGACTAGTAATCTGGGGGAAGAGAAAGGGAGAAACTGCAGACACTTTCTCTTCCTCCATGTGGCCCCTTGGATCCTGGTTCTCCAAAAGCAGAGGGAATTTCCATCTATTTCAGAAGGAGTAGAACCAGGCACTGAAGATTCCTGTTGGGCAGTTCTGACACAGCCTTTTCTGCTTGATTTTATTTTCCTACTGTTTGATTTGGGGAAAATGCACATAATCATTTTACCTCTCAATTTTGATGATGCTGAAGTAAGAAGGCCAGGTGCTGACTGGCTTGGCATCCAGAGGTATCTCCACGTCTTGGCCCCCCAGATTATAAATGTACACAAGGTTGTCATTTTTAATTGCAAGACCAATGTAATGTTTTGCCTAAAAAACAATGGAGAAGGATGTCAGAGATACAACATCAAAAGAGATTTAATGCAGAACATTAGTAAAGGGAGGGCTTTGATAAACTAAATGACACCTTTTAATATTACTATTAAAAGCTATTTAAATATAAACAAAAGCTTCATTCTCTAATTGGTTGCTTTCAGCAGATAAAACTGTATAGAAAAATCTCTTGATGTTTTACTTTATATCAATTTTCACTGCCTTAAATACAAGGTCAGTGAGATGTCTGCTGACCATGAATTAGTCATGTTCAATGGGAAGCTATTCATCAGTATTTGGTGTGCAGTGTCATGCAGGAAATAGTCTAAAGCCTAGGTATTATGCTGCAATTAAATATTCTGTCAAAAGCGGTTTCACTCGATTTATATTCCGTAGTCATTCCTTGTAGAAAAGCTTAAAAATAAAAGACTGTCTCTTTACCCTTCCGAGGTAACAAATTGCCAGGATTATACCTGGCTTGTGAGGCGTGATTTTTTTCTTTTAGGAACCATAATTTAAAGAACAGCTATTTCAAAGCAGTGATCTACAGAGTATACAACAGCAGCACAAGCCACAGATAAAGAAAACTGCTTATCTTGTGGGCCTCTGACCTCAGAGATTTGGAATTGACACTGTCAGCAACATAAACTGATTAAATTGTATCTCACAAAAGCCAGGTGGGTGACATTAACTGCTTCAGAGCACCCTGGTACTAGCAGTGGAGATAGCAAGTATGGCTTGCATCAGTGTCAATCAAAGCAGTACACTCAATAGGCAGTCTAATTTCCTTTTAAGAGAGAATCCTTCATTGTTTGACGTGAGAAGTCTCAAGGACAGGAGTCTCAGGAACCCTTGCTCTTTGCTTGTCACAAAATCAATGACAGTCATATAGTAGACACCTCTTATTTCGAAACATGAAGAAACAGTGAAAGGAAAAACCAGGGGCAAACAAAATCCAAACCTATTTCAATTTTCATTTTTTTTGTTAAAAATATATGTAAAAAAAAAAACAACTGAATTGTTCTCTTACATTTTTGTTTCCAAGGTACAAAATGAATCTATCTGGAGATGCTGCCAGTTGTGGATTGTCTTTCTGAAGCTTTATGTACAAGCTCATGGAAGTGAAAGATTTCAGTTCCTCCACGTTGATCTTTGGATTGACTTCAACAGATGATTGGCCTCCAAACATCATGGAAACTTGGACCTGCAGTTGCAAGTGTGCTGCGTGAGACAGATTATTGCTGCCTGGGGTAATTACTTAAGGTAAACATGCAAGAATAATTAGGCAAGTACTGGCTTAGTGTGAGAGTAGAGTTGGCACCTATTTGTTAGCCATGTAAAATTGCATGTTTATAACAATCCTTTCTGGAAGACACTGTAAAGAACATGAAAGAAATTAATTCATGTAGTAAATCATATATCAGTGGGAGACATATAGTCTTAGTTGAATCAGGGCACATAACGAAATCCTTACATAGCTATAAAACTTCTACTAATAACTTATTTCTTTGCTTTGCAAGGACCATGACCAATTTTCTGTTCATGAGTAATCCTGTTATATTACTGATTCTACAGTGATATTTATGAGATGCTAATAAAATTGTAAAACCTTTTCATTTTAGTTCAAAATGCCTTCAACATGACTGAAGTAATGCTTTCAAATTGAAGCACAATATGCCTGAATGGCAAAATACGTTTAAAGACCAGTCAAGCACTGCACACATACTGATTTTTCCTTTTCTTTTTAAGTAATATATGTGGACTGCATATTCCAGCATTTTGAACATACAATAATGACCTGAATTTTTTATTTCTCTGAATGAATTCAAATACACTTTTAATTTTTGACATTGGTATTCTTGTTACAGAAAAAAACTTCATTATTTATGAAATGAAAATGTTTTTTCTCTATTAAATATATGCAAGCCAAAGGTTCTCTTACCCTGCAGAAAATTAATTAAAAAGAAATACTGTTATCTCAGAAAAGTTTACATTAAATTGCCATAATTACTATTCCTGAAAACTAATACTGCCAGTTGAGTAATGATCTATTAGTTTTAGCTTTGAATGGTTTTGTTGTTGAGGCCATCTTATACACTGTGCCAATAACTTTATTAAAGTTCCTAGTGCAGTAACAATAGTCTACCCCAACTGCCATGATAATGTTGACTGCTTGAAAAATAGCAACTGTAAAGATTTTACTGACCTCCACGGTGCTTTGTTTCTCTAGTTTGGGGGTGGTGATAATGTCCGGGTTTGGACTTCTAATAAAGCCCAAGGAAATGGAGGTTATAGTAAGATACATTTGATTATTAACACTAGTATCCAGAAGTCCCATCCAAAAGTTTTACCTTGCTTGCTACACTCCTGGTTTGTGCGATTAACTCTCTGATCCGCTGTATGCTGGAAGAAATATTGTTTGCTGGTGCCTTCTGTTCTACTCTGCGCAGTTTGTCCAGGAGTTCAGGAAAAACTTCTGTAAGTTTCTTCACTGTAGTTAGAAAAAAGTGACAATGTGGTTTTTTCCTCTTTGAAACACTGATTTTGCACCAGGAAAATTTCTTATTATCCTCTTAGATTAACTTACCTGTCTCCTTCTGCTTTAAGAACAAGTCCACACAGTAGTGTATGAGAGACAGTGATTTTAGAAAGAGTAGTGAATTATAAGAATCTAGTATTGCAAAAAGTTTGCACAAAGGAGACTATGTTTTAAGGGGACTCCTAGGTAATACTGTGGTGAGTTACCTCTGTAATACTTTCCTCAAGGAGCTCTGCAAATGTTAATAATTTTAACCTTTTCATCTTCCTTCAAGGCAAATACATGTTAAACCCAATTTTACAGATATGGCAACTAGAGCAGAAGGATTATTTGTTCAGGATCTCACTGGTTATCTGTGGCTGACCTGGGAAGTGCATCTAGGAGTTATGGTTCAAGAGCTCTTCAAATTCATTGTAGGGGAGATGTATAGATTGTTTTCCTCAGCTTTCGTCTGTGCATCTCTCTGAAAGGTCATACCCAGATAACAGCAATGGCTGCACAGGTGTCTGCATGTGGTTCGCAGCCCACTCTCATAATAGGAACACTGCCACTTTCAGACTGTGGTAACAGGCCTGTAGTGTACAAAAATAGAAGGCCTTAGCTGATAATGTGTGTGCACCTAAACTGTACTTACTGCCTGCCCCAGCCCTTGTGATTGGTAACCTCTTCGGCTTTCCTGCCTACATCTGCCAGAGGTCATGAATGAGAGTCCAGGACCTTTGGTCTTTTGCTGCTGTATCTTCTGGTGGTACGTGTACAAGTGTCATTGTTATCATTGGGAAATACAGGGGCTTTGTTGTGTTCAAAGGGACATAAGTCCTTTTCCAAAAAGATAAGCAGAACAAATTTTCAAGAAAGAAAAATAAGTACCCTTAGTTATAATCCAATTTCATCACATCACATTCCAATGACATGTTGCCCTTTGAAGGATATTTACACATCACATCAGTTTTCATCTTTAATTAAATATTGGTACAAGTAGCTGAGTATAATGAAATGCGATTTTAGCTGCAAGCGATGTGCATGTAAGAAAGATCCAGCATTCAGAGTTAATTTTTAATGACATGGATTGCCTATAAAGGTTAAACCAGATTTGTAGGGTTTGCAGTTACATTTTAGGGGTTGTCAACTTGCGTCCACCTGCTCTTGTGTTCTTCCCTGCATATTGTTACTCTTGTCTGATAATCACAGAATCATAGAATGGCTTGGGTTGGAAGGAAACTTAAAGATCATCTAGTTCCAACCCCGCTGCTGTGGGCAGGGACACCTTCCACTAGACCAGGTTGCTCAGAGCCCCATCCAGTCTGTCCTTGAACGTTGCCAGGAGAAGATAGCAGAGAAGGCAAGTAGAGGGGTTAATCATCAGATATACTGAGACTGTATAAAAGGTAAGAAAGGAGAAGTAGACTCCCATCACTTTTCTATTCTTCCAGTCTGTACTGGCTAAAGACTGAAGCAGCTCTCAGCTTCATTCAGATCAACACAGAATATGAGAATATCCCATGGAATCCTACAGGTCTGCTTCTCTTTGGACAGACTGAAAAGCTATATTTGCCTCAGTCCCGTTCTCTCTCTGCTTGGCTGTTTTCACTTGTCTTTTACTTTCCAAGTTCAGTGTAGGAGTGGGCCATACAGAGTTTTAGTTAATTCAGTTATTCCCATTAAGTCCTGAAAGTCCCTTAAGTTCTGGGGTCAGTAATCAGATATTCTATATAACGTCTACTGCATATTAAAAAGCCATTATTTTTAGCAAATTCTCGAAGTAACACAGTAATTCCTGAATGCATTAAAATTAAAAGACCAAACCCAAATGGTATGATAATCAACTTATAAAAAGTTTTCTCTACCTTTTGAAATGAATGTTCCATTGGATTGGAAAAAAGCCCACATTATTTTTATAGGTAAAAAAATTAAAAGCTCAGAAAGGGATTTAGCAAATTTCAACCACTTTTTTTTTTTTTTTTAAATAATCCACAACTGAATTGGAATTGTGTTTGATCTGTTATCTTTTAAACCTGGATTTTCATCTGTTTGAAATTTGGTGTACAAAAATTGAAATGCTATTGTAAAATGAAAATGCAAAGCTAATATCTATTACTACTAGAACTGTTATAAAATCTCAGCATAAATATCTTTCTTTGGTCCTTTATAATGGCATTCTTCAACACAGAAGAATATTGATTTTTGATTTTAATAATGGGATGAAGGTAAGAGTGGAAAAGGAAAACTAGTCTGTCTAAGTGATGAAATATAAAAAAAGAATAGAAGGGAAACTGTCAAGGAGGATATACCTTGACTGTAACCTTCCAGACACTTTCTCCTTTCATGTTTTTCTTCCCAATCTGTCCTTCATACTGTCTGCTGAAGCCCACCAGTTCCTGCACAATGGAAACAGGCAGTATTCTCAGATATGCTTCAGCTGCTTATGGTAGGGCTATTGGTATGATGATCAGGTGTTTTAGGGTTTCAGGAACCCATCTGAACATTTGCTGTGACTTTCTTTTGGACTTTGGTGGACATTCCTCCTGTCAGATCAACCTCTCCTGGCAAAATACACAGCTGATCTGGGAACACTCCACTGTGCTTGGCGTGTCTATATCTGTCTTCCCAGGCAGTGAATCACAGTCACATCTGTCTGGAGCACTACCTGTGCCAGCCTTCTATGTAGCACTGATCTCTCTTCTCAGCTATTTCCACCTGATCTTTCTGGCAAAAAAAAAAGTCATGCCGCCTTTGTACCTTAATACAAGCGAAACAAATGCCTTCAGACACAAAAATGCCATGAAAAGCTGCCTCCATGAAAGTACTAGGGCACACTTTGCTGTAGTTTGCATATTAGCATCTCTTCAACAGTGAGTTTGTGGTCAACAGGTCCTCGAGGCACTTTCATGTGAATGCAGTATTTTCAAGGTGACTCCCTGCCTGTAAAACCACAGTCACAGAGAACACATTTTTGCCAGGCACATCACATAGGAGCTGAACTGTTCTTAACAACTGGTGGTGCGTGTACCATTCATGCCTTTTTGAGAACATAACAAACTAGGGGAGCTGGGCCATCTTTACTCTGTTCATTCTTACAGAGCATCTCAAATGCCACTGGAGATATTTCTTCTAGAACAACAGCTAGTACGAGCGGATTTTTTGAATCCTGACTGTCTGCTGGTGTTTTGAGCATGAAGAGCCAAATGTAGTCTGTGTTGCTGCTCTATCTGCTAAGCTGGCACTGGTAAATGTTAAATGTAAATCAAGTGTAAAGGTGAATAAAAACAAAAACCTTCATGTGTAAGCTACAGCAGACTGTTTCTCTTGGATGTTTTTCATACTATTCCCTCCTGGGAGGCCAATCATATCCACATTTACATTATCTTAAATGGGAATTAGAGCCCATAGCCTAAACTCTGCTCTGTGGTGATCAAAAATATTTTACAGCAATGCAACACAATTGCTGTTAAATTAACTATATGCTTATGGAGCTCTGTGCAGTGACTAACAGTGAGCTTATCTATTCCCAAAAAGAGCAGCTCACTGTTTCCTTTAGATGAAAAGCTCAGAGAAATCTGAGATTTTCTCCAGTTCTGGAGACAGAAATTGAGTTATTGAACAGCACTGAATTTCTTCTTGCAGAGGGAACCACTCCTAAACCAGTTCTTGGGAGCACTGGTTTCACTTAATGAAAAATACTAGTATAAGGGTCTTATTCGTTACTGGATTCTGAAAATAACATGACCTTTGGGTTTCCCTGACCTAGAGGGAAGAGTGTGACTTTGGGACACTGGAAGCAACATTGGGTTTGGTACTCATTTGGTACTCAACACCATTTGCAGTAAAATGACAGCTGAGTTGCCAAGTTTCTGATGGACAAGGGACTTAGGGCAGCAGATCTTAGATTCAGACTTTCTGGATATAGAGTCAGTGGAGTTATGGACCTTCTCTAAGACACTTGCAGAAGGCAAGACATCACTGAACAGTGTTGCAGGTGATGGTATCATCAAACGTATGAAGGAAATTATTTTATGGCGAGATTTCCTTGCCATAAATACCTTGGGATTAGTGAGCCTCCTGAGCAGAGCCAGGAATACATTGAGCAATAAATAGTGGTGCTTGTTACCAATTTTTTATTCTGAATATTTTAATTTCTAGATTGATTCTTTTCTTTCGCAATTGTTCTTTTCCTTCTTTCAACAGTCACTTCATTTCAGCTTCACTCTCACTACCTTTTTTCCACTCTTGCCTATCATCTTCATTTCAATTTTGTAGTCTACCCTAGGGTTTTTTTTTTTGTGTTTTTATTTATGTTAAATTTTTCATAAGAAGTTTTCTAATGTTTACTTTTTCTTCTTCCCCAATAATAAAAGTGGAATCAATGTGATGTTTACAAGCTTTTCCAGCAATCACCCTGCTTAAATATTTTATTTCCTCGTTGATCCTCTTTGCCCCCTTTGTTTAGACTACAAGCTCATCGAGTCAGGACCATTTCTCCTCCATGTTTGTACTACTGAGGATGAAAGGGCTCTGTTTTGAAATGCCTAACAATGTTAAAAACCAAAAAACCAAAATTAAATCACCAATCATAATAACAAGAAGCGTTTAAACAAACTGTCTACCCTTCAGTGTTACCTCGGTACCATGATAAAAATGACTTAGAAGCCAATAAGTCTTCATCACATAAGTGTTTTAAGTAATTTTTGGAAATGCATAAATATCCAACACTTTTAAAATATAGTCAAGACTCTAGACAACCACTAATTTTTGAAATGATTTCATGGGGGTAAAATGTTAGAAGATTATATGCAATGAATATGCAATGTAAACAATTCATACAACACGATGTTATGGTGATTCCCTGACTTTTTAACGCTAAGGAATGGCAAAATTCAGGTCACCATACCTGCATCCCCAGCTGAATGCACAGCATTGTCGTATGCCTCTGAATTGTGCTGGAAATCTTGCAGATTTTGAGACCATAACCTCACGTTCTCACCCATGGGGGTCGTAGCCTCTGTTACTGTCATGGTAGCACTTACAGCCTCTGCAGTCTTCTGTTTAGCTTGCTCCAAACGCTCTCTGGCTGACACTACAAATAGGGAGTAAGGAGAAATGAACTCTTTCAAAGGTTCAAGTGTGTTGTTTGTCCTGTCCCGTCCCCCCCCCCCCTCCCGTATGTCCTGTCCCCACCACCAACTCCCCGTGTCCCCCTTCCTTCTTCCTCCCAGTTCATATACTGAGCATGATGTCATATGGTATGAAATACCCCTTTGGTCAGTCAAGGTTAGCTGTTCCAGCTGTGCCTCTTGCTAACTTCCCATGCACCCCTAGTCCCCTCCCAGCGTGGCAGTATGAGAAGAAGAAAAGACCTTGGCTCTGTGTAAGCCCTGGTCAGCAACAGCAAAAACATCTCTATATTATCAACCCTGTGTTCAGCACAAATCCAAAACACGGCCCCGTACTCACCACTTTGAAGAAAGTTAACTCTACCCCAGTTAAAACCAGCACAAGGATCAAGAAGAATGTGCATAATTTCAGGTGGCAAAACATTTATTTCATTATGAATGTGTTAAAGCTGGGTGTTTGCTATCTGGGTCTACTAGTTTCAGTCAAATTCCTTTAGGCATCCCTAGTACTGAAATCTTAATAGTAACTTCATAGGTCATATGGAAAGATAAAAATATGTTCTTGAATGTACGAAGATAAAGCATCATAAAGGTTAAGTTCCAACCTGGGTCTGCTGATTGCATTTTTGCAACGGCTCTCATCAGTTGGTTTCGCAGAACATTCATTCTGGCAAAAGTGCCATTAACCTGCCAGCTGGTGTCTGCAACATTATAATCATTACCTGTGGGGGGAAAATAGGAGGTAAAGTTAAGTGGCATCAAAGTGACATTCAAAAAGGTAAATTTAATTCTGTGGAGGTATGTTATTAGGCATTTAATACACCACAGACCATGGCCTCTTTTAGTACAGGACATACTAGCACTCTCGACTTCATGTAATCTAAAGGAAAAAGCAGCCTTGCAGCTCCCAGCCACTATTTGCTTGCCACAGGGTGTCTTACAAAAATCTGGAGACCTGTATCTCAGTCAGTACTCTCTCTCTTTGCTTTACCAGAAGTGCTGGGAATAGCTGCAACAAGTATACAGGAGAAGTTTTAAGGAACTCAGAAAGTCCCAAAAAATTGAAAAGGTAATTCTGCAATTTTAGAGCTTTCTTTCTTTCACAGTGAACAAAGACCAAAATCCTCTTAGATTTTGGTGAAATTGGTGAAATCCAGTTTGCTGAACACTTATACTGTTGCGATTTGCTTTTAGTTGAACTACTAAACTGAATATATTTACCAGTGAACAACCGTTTGCAGGGTCACATATTTAAACAGTGATGTGCCTTAGTACCTTAGTGATGTGCTTTTAAAATTTACTTTAACATGCATGCCTTTATGCTGACTGGGAAAGTAGAAAGGACGTATATTTACTGTCATATGCTGTCCGTTGTAGCTGCATGGCTCGGATGAGAAGTTCTTCACTTTTACCTTTATGGTAAATGACCTGAGTATCAATTCCAACTGCAGCCTACAAGTATGTTCCAAAAAAGAAAGTCAGAATAATGTTTACCGAATGTTCTGCTTTATCATGTTCAATTATGGACAACATATTACCTGCATATAAATGCAATTGCAAAGTCACTGCAGTTTCGTTACCTTTGTTAACATTTAAGATTGGCAAAAAAGACTGAAAAGCAGAATTTTTTGTTTTAAAAACATTCAGAGAAATGTGTGGTTTTCCAGACAACACTACTGAATAACAAAGGCTCAGAAAGCACAAAAGTCCTCTTAATTTATCAGCTCCAGTTTAGTCAACATGACACTCATGCTGCATGTTAGGCACTGACTACTGTCATCTCAGATAGGTGCTGAATGTTTGCACTGCATGGGGAGCTGCCTTGCAGTCTGCAATAGCATGCTGGAAACAGAGGGCTGGACTTGAAATCCCACAGCCCTCTGGGGTTTAATCTACCGAAGTCCTTTTGCTATCCCACTAATAAATTGTTGGTAAATAGCATGTATACAGATTGGAAACTATATATGTACAAAAAATACTTATAAAGTATTCTAGAACAGTAAGGCCAGAGACAAAATTAGCATCCTTATCCTTACGCTGAGTATATGAGTGGGCTTTGTCCCATTTTAACTTGATTTTCTATGAGAAACAGTGGTGCTTCTGTTAGATATCCTGACCACCTTTCCTGCCACATGGCACTGAGTGAACTAGTAGGACTCAAGCACTAAATGCCAGCTCAGGTTCCCACAAGGCCAGGAAGTTTTCTGGACTTTCACAGAAGTGTCTCAATATGATTCACAACACAGAGCAGCATCACTCTGTGATGGGATAGGGACGGAAGAACCTGTTGGGTCTTTTTGAATATCAGGGAACTAGACTGGCAGAATAATTAACCACATAGGATTTAATTCAGGAAATAATAAAGGGAAAATAGATGTGCAATGAGAAGTTCGATGCTGCCAGTTAAGCTACATCTTGTTTTTAATTTACACTTATGTGTCTGAAGTCCTTGAAGCATTGCAAAGTAAAAGGTGATGTTATGAAAATTACGTACATCTTTAACCCGATTTGTTGTGTTCAGTGCCAGCAATGCAGCTTTATTAGCTTCTTCAATATAACCAGCAATGTTTTCATACACATTTGAAGCATTGATTGCCCTTTGTACCAAACCATTTGAATCAACGCCATACAAATTCCTGTTAAAAAGAGAGTAAAAGAAGAAGCCAAACTGAATCAAAGTAGTTTCAAATTGATCAGTATTCTCAACATTCTGACTACATAATCACACGCATAAATATACTTAGCCTAAGTGGTAGTCTCTTCATTGTGTATGACCAATCTGAAACAGGTGAAAATTATGTGGATAGAAGGTACTTCCCAGTCATTTAACGCTGGGCATTTTGCACTTAACATCTATGTGAGCAGGAACACGTGACCACTGAACTTTTATCTTTTTTTCATCTAAATTAGATATTCCATAAATTTACAGAATAACAGATCTATTGGTAGTCCTTTAGAATAACTTCTGGCCATGAATGGAAAGACCTGTGTGTGTCAGTGACTAGGATAGATGTATCACTTGCATGTTTATATTTTCCAAAAGTAGGTGGGAAAAGAGGGAAGATAGATGAAGAACTACTCGTGGTCATGAAACTTTGCAAGAAGTTAAATTTAAAAAACGCAAGACAACTTTGATGGCATGGTTGAGCTTGATTTGCATATTAGGTGATAACTGGGAGATAAGGAGATATTCCAAACAGCAGCTAGTTCAGGGCTCAACCTTCAGCTATTAGCAATTGTGAATCAATATTATTTTTTAGTGTTTTAGTGATAAGCAGATTTCACAGTATATATGAGATATAGATTTAAATATAAATATACATATTTGTATGTGTGTGCATTCATTTCAAAGTGTTTGTACACTGAGGGATTGCTAAGTTTCCAGATTCAGTGTTGTTGCAAGAATTTTCAGCTATATTCCCCTAAGGCAAAAGAATAAACTCTATCAAATAAAATCTTAACAGGCTAATAAAGCAAACTTATAAAACTGAAATGATTTGAGGTCAGGCAAAATGTTTTAAAGGATTAAAGTTTCACTGCAGGACAATCTTCTTAACAAATAAAAGAGTCAGCACATTTCTGTATGGATATTTTGTAATTACTTTTGTTTGCTTTTTGTGAAATTCCTAATGTGTTTGACTTGGTAGTAGTTTTAAAATTATTTTGGCAAGTGAGGAGGGCTAGCCATATGGGGTATTTTCTTTCACGTGATTCTACTACCCCCAGTTAGCTATCTCAGACTGAGCATATTGTTTGGGTTTTAGGTTGTGTGTAGTTTGTGTGGTATTATAGAACAGTTTCAGATGTCAGCTTTATATAATTGTATAAAAGAAAACCATCTGTTATTTTTTTCTCTATTTTAATCTCCTATATAGGGCATACTAATATTAAGAAACAACTGGTATTAGGATAACATACTTGAATAGTAGTTTTAAGTTTATCTTCCAAAAGCATATGCCCATGATGTTACTTAAAGCAGAATTCAGTGACATATTTTATTTAAGAATTCATTTACAGCAGTGATTTTTCCATGTGTAGTCCCGATTGCAAATAAGGTCATATTTCAAATCTGTCTAGAATAATAGATTTGTACTAGTAGTAAGTTAGTAAATTGATGCAATGTTGATGCATTAAGTATCTTCCAGCAAGATAAAAAGACTTACAGTAATTTTTTATTATTATTGTGGGCCAGTTTCACTGGGACGCAACCTATTGTGAATCAGAACTACTCCATCTGTAAACAAGTTCTTGAACAAAAATTATCTCAAAGCCCATATTGTGTCCTGTAATGCTAAATGGTTTTTTATGTGAATGAACTTACTGACATGAGCTGTTTCTGCCTGTATTGTTTTACTTTTCAGTGATCTACCTTTCCTATTCTTTTGGTATTGGAAGAGAATGTCATGCAAGATATGTGTTTCTTCTTTATTCTTTAAAAAGTTTCATAGATTTTGCTTAGCTCAATTTCAGTTGTTCCCTCTGGACCATGACAAATCCTTCTATACGTGACTTAATACTGTTTTGTGTGGTGCCTATTTATGGTCATGGTGTTTCTCCTTGTCTTTTAGTTCATTCAGCTGTTCAGTAAATAGCACTTGTATGAACAGAGTCTGCTGAAGTTAAATTTTACCCGTCCAGCTCATCAGCAAGTCTTCTTAGGTTTTGTGTATGATGCATAGCCTTTTCTACCAAATCATCATCAAACAGAGACAGATTGGCTATTTTTTCTTGCAATTCCTTTTTCGCTCCATCTATTTCTGCGTAGAACCCTGATGCATTCTGAACAAATTATGGAAGAAAGGAAAGAAGATGAAAACTGTAAAAAATCAAGTCTGTATTTTGATTATTATGTTTTATTTTACCCTTTTGTATTATTATCATGTCCCCTTTTTTTTTCTGTAAAGTTGTTTTATTTTACATTTTTAAGAGCAAAAGAGGAAAGATCTAAAGGTGAATGTCAGTATGGAAAGACAAATGCAGGACGATAAAAATCAACCAGAACTCCAGAAATCCCTTAAGAAGATATTAGAGACATATGCATAAAATACAAAAGAATGGTGAGAAATGTCTCACTTTATGTCTTGTATGTTTTCTCCAGAATTGTGCCAATAACAAGTCTTTCAAAGTGAAGTGTTAAGAGATGAGGTAATTAAACCTGATCTTTACAAAAATCCCCTCGTGGTTCTTCTAAAGCTAGCAGTTGGGACCCATATTTTTTTATTTTTTTAACCTCTTCTCTGTGAAGACTGCAGGCCAGAAATTAGGTTTTGCAACTTCTAAATAATATCCATAAAAATGAAATAAATATTTCCATGGTTATTTGTCTCATGTGTCATCCTGTTACCACATGGGCCCTGGCATTGTTTGGCCCTGGCTGGCTTCTACTCTCCCAAACCTGCCTCCTTGGGAGTAGCGTGGGAGGGTGCCTGTGCCCTGGCTGACAATTTGGCAATTGCTGGAGAGGGGCAGATAGTTTAATTGTACAGCTGTGAGCTGTGCCACATTGTATAAAACATGCCCTGGCCCCCTTTCTGTCCATGATATCCCTCATGCTAAGACATCTTGGGTAAGTCTAATTTGTAAATCAGTCCACCTAAATACTATCTATATGTATGTATAGCCAAAGAGAAGTAGTATCCCTTTGCCTTAGCCATCTTTCTTATATGAAATAGTTGTGGGGAAGGCCAAATGGGCTTCACTTTCTCTCCAATACACAGTATTGCTGATGTGTTTGAAGATTATAAATTTGGCCTCAAAATACATGAAAAAGGATGAAATGGAGGGAGAGAAAAAGTATGAATGAATGAAACGTGAAAGTATTTATTGTTGATGAGGAAGAAAGATGTATGATGTTTGCATACTACCGTCCCTGCAGTGTGAACATTCTCTAGGTGTAAACTTATCCCCAGCAGTGAGGAACACGAATTGATAAACTGCAATAATTTTTTTTGCACAAAACACAGGAAAAGCCCCCCAACATACTGCTTGATCACCCAAAGCTTACAAAGTAAGCTTTCTGTTTTCTCAAGTTATCTTTTCAAAGAAAAGTTAATGACTTTTGATATTTGCTTTTGTGTTAAGAATGGGCAACTATGACCAAAGTGAATTCTTGTAGAAAATTTTAATTTCTCTTAAATTATTTCAAAATTTTAAAATAAATCATGAAGAAAAAAACCCAGCTTTCGTAAATATTTTAGTTATCAAAATCCTAGTTTTATTTTCTTCATCTTTTCATAGAAAATCCAAACTCCTAAAATTTCAAAAAATTTCCTACAGCACTATGTCTCATTCAAAACACTGGATAGTAATCTACAATTCCAGAAGAGGATTTCTATGAGACAATCTGTTTATATATGTTTTACACATTGCCTGGTTTTAACTCTGATATCTGGGATCTTTAGTCTTCTTCCATGCTCACTGGTAGGTAGTAGAAAAGGAATTTAGCATATAGTGCAGTCTTTTACCAGAGCATCTTTTGGCATCTGCTTATAATGAAATAACTGAGAACTCTAGAGCAAAGTCTTTCATTAAGCTTTTTGTACAGTAAGGTGTCCTTATAATAGAATTATTTTTTTTAGGCAGTAAACTGTAATTACAGAGTTTTTCATCCAAGAGTTCTACTTTTTCAGGGGATATTAATCAGTATTTCAGTGAAGTAGTATAAAAAGGAGAGGTTTTGTATTAATGGTCCAAACACATCAAAAAACAGGATATATTATTTAAACAAGTCACTCAGGCACCTACCTTTATTACTTCACTTAAATCAGAGTTGACCTTTTGTGGTTCTTCCAAAATAGTTGTGGCACTGAGCAAAATGCTGTTCACTTCATCCATTTGCTTTTTTACTTTCTCAAGTTGTTTCTACAAAGAAACCCCAAAACATAAATCACATCCAATACCATTTGTGCATTGATAAAATACAGTGTGAAGTTAATTCAAAAGATAGTGGTGAACTAAATAGATTTTAGACATATCTGAAGTCTGATTTTTCCAGACATCTGCAATAGCTACATATTATAATGTGACTGTGCACTTTTTTGGTTTTGTGAAAGAAATGCTGAGTGATTTTTAAAAAAAATTATTAATTTTATTTTGTATTACAGCATAACCAGTTATTGGAATGAAACATTATTCAGTGCACTGCCAGCAGAGACAAATTAACCAGCAATTTTTCATAGGGATCTGGAGATTAGTTTTTTCTGGAGTTTTTTAAAATCTACAGTAGAGTGATCTCTTTTCCTTGTCAGTAGTAAAGCATCTTCCTTCATTGTGAGGAATAATGAAGATCCAACTGATTAAAAACAGTGAACAAATGCAACTACACACTTCAGGCTTTGCTTTATAAATGTGAGACAAGCTGCAGCTTGGCACTGTAATTATGAAACAATGGAACAACAGAAGAGGCTTTGTACTGAAGGATCACAACCTCTTATAGAAGGATTCATGAGAGCAGCACACCTGATTTCTCTATTGAGTTGTTAGACCTTCCACATCAGCAGGAACTTCTATCACTGTAAATTTCAGGAGCTCAAAACTCAGCCTCCGATGCTATGAAACCCAGAGGTTGGCCTGAATTTGCAAGATTATTCTTCAAATCACAAAACTGCTCCCTAACCCCCTTCTGCTCCAGAATCCAAACGAATTCAGCCACTGAAATGAAAACAGTTTCCTTCAAATGCTCCCAATTCATTCTCCTTGTCATTTTATTATTTGCTGAAAAAATAAATGAAAAGTTTTACATGGGATATTCTGGTTTTGCATTCCTTAAAGGAAACTTAGGAAAATGGGGAAAGAGTCACAGAACCGCTGGGAAGAGAAAAAATACTCTTTTTTTATATGGTTGATGGATTGGGTACTTTCCTGGGATAAGAGGCTTGAAAATTCAATTTCCTCATCAGCCATATGGGATTTGAACCTAGTACCACCACTTAGAGGCAAACATGCCCCACTTCCATGCTGTAGGGGACAGGTCTCCTCAGAGCTCTCCTCTGGAACTATTTATTTGAACAGGTCATAGGGGAAAACTGCTGTATCCTTACAACTAATCTGTTCACCCAGCACGTAGGAAGCCCAATTTCAAGGTACCTATTGTGCAGCAGTTAGACGATGGATTTATGCATGAAGGTGCAAGGACCACCATCTGCTCTTCCTGAAAAAGTGGTGATGCATTTTGTTTAAAGAGGATCAGAGAGAAAGTATGGGTGAGACAGTATGAATGAACTCAGACCAGGGCACAAATGCAGCACAGAGTCTTTATAAATAATTGTTTCCATAGAATATAATTACTTTTGTGAGCATGAGGTTCTTTCACATTATAAGTCAGTACATAATAGGTGAAACAATCCCAGCACAATATTTATAGCAGCCATGCTACATAAAATTTCAAGCTTCCTGTGTTTTACTGTAATATGCCTTCCAAGGGTAGGCATAAGTATCCATCTCTTCCTTGGTCTGATGAGACATGACATGCCAAAATTTGTCATTTATTGTTACTCCACAAATAAATAAAAGTACCTTGAACTTTCACGACTTGTTTCTTAGAACTGAAGAGTCAAACTCATCCTGCTGACTGGTCCAAGAAATTCTTTTTTGGTGTGGTGATTCCTGACTTTAAGTTATGTTCAGTCTACTACTTTAAGCAATGGCAGAGATCGAGCATTTGCAGACAAGTTGTGATAAATGTACTGCACAGTACCTCACGCCTTTGGAGACTGGCTGTGTTTTCCTTATTTATATCCTCCGTTTGTAAAACATAGTCAAGTGCCTGGTCTAATGCCTCCTCCAGATCTGACAGCTTCACATCCTGTTCGCTGAGCTGCTCTAGCACATCAGATACTAGGGATCTGGTGTCATTGTACTTCTCATGAAACGTTTCAATTTGCTGTAGCACTAGGAGAAAAATAACAGGCCAATAAATACAAAGCTTGCATGTCTGACAAAACTTACCTATACAACAATTTCTGTTGCTATTACTCAGGCAACAGTAAAACACATTTTGTAAAGCTCACTTTTGAGATCATACACTTAGATTTTAATTTTCCTTCCTCTTTTGAAAAGGAAAGATGCCTCTCATTTCACTATCTTATTTTAATCCTGTTAATTCCCCCTCTGAAGTAGAAGTCCTTAAAAGAAACTAGGTCTATCTTTCCTTGCTTTTTATTTATTTTTCATTGTCAAAACCTAGGCAGACTATTCTGGAGAAGACAGTCCTTAAGCCTCACATTCTGACTTATGTTCACTAAGCTGTGAGAACTAGACTGCCACTCTTTCCTATGCCAGCAGTTTTTCTCTCTCTACTGGAGTTTGCTGTCCCCATGGCAGAGCTGGAGGGGAAAAGACATTCACATGAGGAATTCCAGTCCTGTCATGAACCTTCTCTAAGCATCTGTTATTGAGGTGCTGCAATGCACAGGCACATGTGGATCTTTTTCTCCCCATTCTGCCATGGGGAGCAGCAAGCATCAGCAAACTTGGAGCAGGCATTTGGAAGCAGCAGCATGTCCAGCACACCAGTTGGTGCTTGCCAAATGCCTGTCTGTTCTCCCCAAGGGCTCAGCAGTACACCCAGAGCTGCCCACCCCGTGCCAGCTGCGCAACATGTGGGTGAATGGAAAAGGCTGAAAACTTACACTTCTCTGCTGCATTTTCCTCTTCATCCGCAAGTTGCCTTTGATTAGTGAAAGGCTTACGACGTTTGATCTCCTTCAGCATCTCCTCAGCCACGCTTCGCTTCTGGGCAACTTCTTCAGGGCTCAGCTCTTGTTGTTGTTGAATTACGAGGTATTTTGACTTGCTGCTGATTTCTGGGGGGAAAAAGGAACAGATGGTCAATTCACTGTGACTACAGAGAAGTAAATAATGTGGAGTACTTTTACTTTTGTGAATCCAGATCATGCTGTAGGCAAAAGAAAGTTTTAATTATCTTCAACTCTATGGTAGATAATTATTATGTTTAATCCAGTTTTAAAATTAAACCTGTAAAAAAATCACACTTGCTGGTATATGTGGAGGTCTCATCAGAAGAGGATGAGATTGAGCAGGCATGGGATGTGTGCATTATTTGGCTTGGCAGTTCTCATAGGCTGGAATCATCATTTTATTTTGAGTTCTGTGGCATGTAGCTGGCTGGGGCTTTTATCTGGCATTGTGGTTTTTAAGTGCTGCTGCAAAAATGTTATGTGTATTAAACAACAACTATGGTAAGGAGAAGTGTTATGTTTATTAAATAACAACAGTGGTAAGGAGACTGAAGTAACTTCTTTTTCCATCTACAGAAGTTTGAGGCACCTTAAAGAGGTATACTGCCTTGCTGGTTTGGTGATAGATACTATTTCAAGGTTTTGAAACAGTTCAAAACTGTTCAACACTGTTGGATCCCTGCAGCTAAATTGAGTTTACCAATCCCCAGTGTAAGCATTACAAAGTTTACCCACTTCTCACTCCCTGTCCTCGAATACAAATCACCACCTCTTTTGTACCCTGTGATGTGCGTGCCTTTGGCTTGTATTTATCACTAATTTTGTGGATAACCAGAGCTGGCAAAACCAGCAATATGTATCTGTAAGACTTTTTATAAAAGATAGATGTGTAACTGTGGCACCACTTATTCTTTGGCAGAGTGTCTCTGCATGCATTTTCTTGCTGGACCCTGAGCTCATTAGTGAAGCTTTAAAGGCTCATACTGAGCACTAACTGATCATGACCAGGGGCTCCATGGATTTCTTTTTCCTTGTGCTGGTACACACACATTCTCTTCAGTAAAGAGTGGTTTGCCTTGTACAGGGTGATGCCTCTGTAGAATAATAGTTTCCATCATGGTGGAAATAATTTTCACCTACTTGTTTCCAACTGTTTTCACTCTCTTTATTCACAGCCATAGATGTTGCTTTTTCTATAACAGCTTAACCTGACTGTGTTATTTGTGTGCTGAACTAGATACATATCTGCCTTATGCAGTTCCTCCTGCCCCAAATCAATTAATGATGTAACAGGATGATCCACAGACATGGATCATGATTGCTAGTGACACACAACGAGGCTCATGATGATGCTTATACTCAATAATTGTAAAAATAGAATGTGACAAATGACCAAGCCGCCAACGGTGGTTTAGCATTAGATGTGAAAGGAGGTAGTACAAATGTAACATCCTATGAGACTGGTATTAGTCTGCCTCTTTTGTGTGGTGGATATATGAACCCCGTATGCTGAAATAAAGTAGTGGTTGGAGCACTCATGGAGGTAAGGAAAGCAAGGATAACAGCTGATATGTAACCACTCTTTCTTACACAAGTTGCCACATAGCTTGCAATAACTGCTAAGATAGAACTACTCAGGTCTATTAATCTAATATTTCCATTGGAAAAGGGCTCTTTAACCTCAACTACCAGTCTATTCTATTCTGGTGCCATAGAAAGCTTTTGTATACTGTTGGATTTGCTGAAGCCTAGGAAAACCCATGTGTTCTATAGCAGGATGGAGGCTTTCATGATGCAGCTGTACAGAGGACAGGGATATTTTTGAGTACATTCATTTTGGGTTTTATTGCTTTCTGTAGGTATTGAAGAAGAGGCTGTAATTGGTTTAGTCTCATTTTTATATATGAGGATGATAAGAATATGTCATAGATATTCCAGATGAAGATGATTATCTCTGACTAGGAAATCTTTTTTAAGTGCAGCTGTGCTTGGGAAGTGTTTACTGTTGTCATAAATTACATACTGTCCTATATATTGAAGGATAAACCCTTTGATATGTAGGACAGTAAAAATTCTTGAAAATTCACTAACACATGAAGGTTTCATTAATACATTCTTGACACTGAGCTGAGCCAGAAAGAAATCTATTTACCTTCAATGTTATCTCTCATGTTATTGAGCTGCTGCACAAGCTGAGTAGCACGGTTGTTGGTCTCTATGGTTTCCTTCTGTACCAATAAGCCTTTGCTGGATGCTTCACTTCCCTATGAATAAAACATATGAAGTAAACATTAGATTTCTTTTCAGATGTGAGGATGAAGAGTATAAACACACATTTTCTTTTCTCCTGATGAGCATGTGGAAGTCCTTTTTATCATATAAAGTGATATTTACAAAGGTGCTCAAAGTGCAGATCGGTCTTGTTGATGTTTTCAGAATTGCAGAGTGAGAGATTAAAAGTTGTCCCATATTTATCCATTATTTGCTGCAATAAAATTTTCATAAATTATGTACAGTTGTAAAATTCCATCTGATGGCTTATTTTGCTGGGTATGGCATCTCTAAGTAGGCATATAGAATGAAGAAAAAGATGTCAAGCTCACAATCGTTTGCAGATCAGTGTCTTCCTCAAGTGAGGTCCCGAGAGCTGAATCTTTTTCAAAGTAAGAAAAAGCATGAGGATTAAGAATACTCTGAAAAGCATAGCCACTCTCCTATACTACTGTGTTGGAGGTTGCACTCTGCATTGTGTTCCCTTATAGGTAAGGGAAACAGAGAGCTACCATATCATAGTCACCTTCTTTTCAAGAAGGTTGCTGACTTTGGGAGTCTTTAGACTTAATTTTCTCTGTTATTTCCTAGGATAAAGAAAACAACATGACCACTGTGCCGTCCATGTTTCATGGACCCTTTGGGTGTGGGTGTGTGTAAATCCACACTACACACTTACCAGTGGTAAGTGTTTGATTCACAGTCTCTGTTGGGGCTGCATCAGCAAAATTTTCAACAGTAAAGCTGCTTTCTGGGTTTAGGGTGCCCTGATACCTCATAAGGCAGAGGATACTTGGCTGTTGGTATGCTCGCTTTGTATTTATTTGACCCTGCAAGAAGCGCGTTCTGGCTGCAGGTTCAGCGCTGAAATCAGCCTTCTCCCACATTTTCACGTGGGGTTTGCGGAGGCCCCAGGTGGCATTTGAAGGCAGGGCCAGGGCAGCCAGCACTGCTAAGAGGGATGGGCATACTGATAAAACAAATGTAAGGGTTAGTAGTAAGGATTCTGGTGCATGTCTGCCAAACATTCAGGATCAAGCTACGTGCTGTTTTACTCAAAGCTCATCCCATGCAGATTCAAGGAGCTACAGATCACATTTACTCTTCTCATTTAGCAGGAGGTTTTGCCTGCAGTTGGTGCATTCATCCTGACTTTGGGGTTTAGATCAGAATCTGCAGCAACACCTGAGACATGGGAACATGCGTGTGAAATGCTCCGAACAGAAAATGCTGCATAGCTCTGCAAAATCCACTGAAGGCCCTACCACCCATTTTCCATTAAAGTGCCTGGAAAGAGCACAAAGTTCAATATATTCAGAGTTATTATTGTGCTCTTCCTCCCACTCTTAGAGTCTGGGGCCGTTATTTCCCTGCCTTTGCAAGCAATCACGGGTATTGATGTGGAACAAGCATTAGAAGTAACAAGGGAGAAAAGACCAGAGGAAACACTGAATTTATTTGTTCGAGGACAATAAAATTGAGGAATGAGCTCAGAAATCCCCAGATAGTACTGAAAATGTAATGTTATTATACAAATTCACTAAATATTCATAGAAAACCTAATGCCTTAATCATCTGGCTCACCAACTACATAGAGGGACACTGAGGCATGTGAGCTCTGACAGATATTCACAGATACAGAGCTCTGTGGGTGAGCTGATTTAATCAAAGCTCTCTTGAGCACAGGCATAGTCTCTATCATTCCTAGGTGCCCTTTATACTAAGTTAACTAAACTGTTGACTAAAAACACCCAAACTCAAATTTTCTCTTTTGCTTTCCTTTGTGTTGTTTTTTTTTCTCCCTGCTTGCTCCTGTATTTGAGTTTTAGTTTAAGGTATAATTTTAATTTGTCTTGTGAAAGAATTGGTATAGTGAATATAAGGTCTGGCATTTTGCAATAAGCATGAAATATAATCTAGTCCTACTACAGATGTGGTTATCTCTGATAATAACATAGAGTGATGTATTTTACTAATATACATATATATCTATCTTAGCAACAGAAAGATGTTTAATATTATCTTTTTAAAATAGAGAGGCAGTTCTGAACCCTATTTTTTCTCTTAACATATAACATAACAGTATCCTTCTGGGGTGCAATGATAGTGTTGTGGGATCTGAGAGCAGATAACTTTAATTTTATAGCCTGGCAATTTGACATGGATGCAACATTTATGACTACAATTGTGTTAAAAATAACTTGAGCGCTGATCAGGTTCCCATCTCAGTGGATACATGAAAAACCTTTTAAATTGGCAGGTTTATAATATATTTTGAAATGTTTAATTGTGGCTACTTTAGTTTTATGAGAGCATACACGTAAAATAGATATAGTACAAATGCTTCCAAAGTCAATCTGAATTAGACAGTGTTGGTTACTTCGCTTAACTAGAAAATAAAATGTGAAAGAGAAAGGCAGTGTGTATCTCAGATCAAAGATGTTGTGTAGGGGGTAAGTGGGAACCCAGATCTGAGGAGAAGCTTTTTGTGATTGATGTCAAACCTCCAACCACACTCAACACACTTTGGCCTTACCTCCTTCCTTTTCTGTGAAGACTTGATAGGTCATTTATGCTTTTAATTCAGAGTTAAAGTACAAAGCTAGAAATAGAAGGTTTTCCCAACTGTCTTTCAGGGCACATCCACTCTTGTTTGGTGAACGCAGAGATTCAGACTAGGTGTTAGGAAACATTTTTTTGTCGTGAGGGGTCAAACACTGGAATGGATTTCACAGAGAGGTGGTCGATGCCCCATGTCTGTCAGAGTTTAAGAAGCATTTGTACAACGCCCTTAATAATATGCTTTAGCTTTTGGTCAGCCCTGTATTGCTCAGGCAGTTGGACTAGGTGATCATTGTAGGTGCCTTCCAACTGGAACTATTCTATGCAAGCCTTTTATGCCAAGAGGTAACTATGGCAATGTGCAAACTCTCAGAGTTTTGGCAGGAGGCTATAAACAAACCTGTTCATCAAGTGTTGCTGCTTCTCTCAGGAGGTCATTCATTTCATCTGCAGCATCTTCGACCTGGATAGTCCAAAGCACAACATGGCTCTTCTTTTTGGACATTGCCTCCTGCATGTGGGGAAAAAAAGTCAGTGCATCTGAAAAAAACCTATTTCTCTAGTGAGGGCAGGGATTGAAATTTACAGGAGTGGAGTGGAAATTCAAAGATTCAAATTATATTAAAAAAAAAATGTCATCAATGTTAGTACCTGGAGATGGGTGGTAGTGAGGTTCAAGTCATTCAAGCGCTTTTGAGCTGCAAGACCTGTAGAAATGCTCAGTAAAGTTGATTTGCTTTCATCAATAGCCAGAACTGATAATCGGATGTCATCTGTCAAATCCCAAATACATTTATCGCAGCCTGGTAAGAAAATAAGAAAGCATAATTTTTCTTTAATGTTTGTGTCAATTAACAGCAAATATCCTAAATTCATGTTATAAATTCATTTTATAGTGCTCTTGCACTGTGGCATTCCCTCTCTTTGTCATTGATGGATCCTGATGGATACCCATCTTTCTTTCACTTTCATCCACCTACTTCCAAGGTCCCACAGTACAGATATGATATTTCCAGCTGAGCAGCACCAGATGGAACTGCTCAAAGGGGCTGCCACAGCAATTCTGTAATCAGTAGGGAGAGAGGGAGAGGTATTTCCTGGCTATTCCCTAGGCTCTGCATGTTTGTGGCCTGAAGAATAGCAGATGAGGGTCAAAAAAACCCCCTGCATTTTTTCAGAACCCAAACCTCTGTATTTAAAATTCAGTGGTATGAGAAGTAAAGATGTCCAGCACATGGGCTTTTGACTGCCTATTTGATTAGGAAGGCAGCTTTGAAAACCACAGTTATAACATGCCTGAAAAGTGCTTGTGCAGAACTATATCCTTGTTCCTGCTGAATGATTGCAATGCCACCTTGTTTTTAGTAATATTGGTGTCATCACTAAGCGCAAGAGACCTAGGTGAATGTGAGATTCCTACAGACATTTTTCCTTGATGTTCTAGCAGCTCCCAAATGCTTTCCTTCTGGTTGCACTTCAGGCATATGACCCTTCTTCTTGAGAGTCAGTTTAGGATTAATGGTCTGCATTATACCACAGATATAAATATACTAACATTTAAAAAATATCAGTGGTTAGCAATAGTTACAACATAATGCTCCAGGAAACTCTCCAGGTTTCATATCAGAATATGGGAGATAGTGTAAAAGCAACTATTGGCAATAGCAACGATCTATATTAGATGTGCTGGTTTTGGCTGGGGTAGGGTTAATTTTCTTCACAGTGCCTAGTAGGGGGCCGTGTTTTGAATTTTTGCTGAACACAGGGTTGATAATATAGAGATATTTTTGTTATTGCTGAGCAGTGCTTACACAGAGCCAAAGCTTTTTCTGCTTTTTGTACTACTGGTGAGCAGACTTGGGCTGTGTTGGAAACTGGGAGGAGACACAGGACAGTGATCCCAACTGATCAAAGGAATATTCCATATCATATGACATCATGCTTAGTATATAAAGTAGGGGGAAGAAGGAGGAAGGGAGGTGATGCTTAGAGTGATAGTGTTTGTCTTCCAAGTAACTGTTACAGGTGATGGGGCCCTGCTGTCCTGGAAATGGCTGAACACCCACCTGTCCATGTGAAGCAGTGAATTAATTCCTTGTTTTGCTTTGTTTGCATGCATGGCTTTTGTTTTCCATGTTAAACCATCTTAATTTCAACCCATGAGTTTTCTGCCTTTTACCCATTTGATTCTCTCCCTGATCCTGCTGGAGTGAGTGAGTGGCTGTGTGGTACTTGTTTGATGGCTGGGGTTAAACCACAACAGATGTATGACTAGAAACCCATAAATTAAGTTGGAACAGATAAAGTTGTAAGGGCAATTTTCAGGGCCAAAATATTATTTTGCAGGCACTGTGGCTCAAAGTCTATGGAAACGGTTTTGATGACACTTTTCTCCCGCTCTGCAGCTTGTACCTGAACGTGCAGTCTGTATTGCAGAGTTGGACATACCCATGTACTCTAACAAGTGTGTGAGAACATGCTTAAATACTCAGTCTGCAGGTCCTTGTGTATATTCACAAATTTAAATGCTCTGTGGGACTGAGGTCAAAGTGGTAAGTCCACTGGAGTACCGAGCTCCCAAGCTAGTATTTGTAAGCTTCTAAGTACAAGAGCGATATTAATTTTTGGTATTCTCGTGATGATGTTCTTACTGATGGTTGGGCAGTCTGTGTCAGTAGAAGCTTCAGGACTGTCTGCGAGGCATTCTCCAGTCTGACTGTCACACATTCTCCCTCCACAGTTACATGCTGGGGGAAAAAGAAAGGACATTTGAAAGAATAATCTTCAAAATGTACAACTCCCCTTTCCCCTCTCAAGACTAGTGAAATTATTTTATTTAGGATTGTGCATGGATAGTTAAACCAATATCAAGAACTTCTTGGACTGATTTTCCCTTCAGTATGTGGAAATTTGCACTATGGTCAAAATGAACCAAATGAAATATAAAGTGGAAAACAGAATGAGAACACCTCTGCTGAGATTTCTTGTTCGAAGCCTGGTTACAAGCAGAGCCAGCGAGGCCAGAGTTGCCAAGATGGGTCATTGTGCATCAACATCTAGAGAGAGTGACATTTAGGAGATGTGCTAAGAAAAACAGCACAATTAAAGTTAATTATTAGTTACAAGTTTCTCCAAAGCCCTGTAGAATTTATCAGCACTGTGTCAGGCTGTCACCAGAAAGGTTTTGCAGCTATCAAGGATTGATAGTGGACTCCAATTCCATCGTCACCTTGAATATATCAAAAAGTAAATATCTCCTACCACTTACAGTGAAGAATAAATGACATTTTACATTTTTTCAAACTTGAGTAAGTAACATTTTTATTGCCAGCACAAGCAGCTTTTTAAAAAGTCTATTTTTTAATCTAAAGTGTCTCTTTCAAGGTTTAATTGGCCTTTTAAAATATATTATTTTAAAGATTAAAGTATTCTTTGAGCACTTTGATACAATTACAAAAACTCAAGTAAAACATAAGAACAGCCACAACTTTTCTGGAATTTGTTTTGTTCTTGTGATTCATGGTTTCAGCAGAATCTCATATAACAAAATATTTTACCATCATTTTATTTCAGCCCATTCATTTCTCTCTATTTCTGTATTTACATTGCACATTGCACATTCAAGGAGTTATCAGTGAAAATATGTAATACAAATTCAAAGACAACATGATGCAGTAACGTTAGAATAACTTTGTATAAGTGGACCAGTGTTAGTAGAACTAATCAGTTTTCGTACTATGTAAGAACAGAAATTGGTTATGAATTTTCTGATACAGTCAGTATTTTGACCTTATCCCAATCTGTATGAACTGGGTGCCTACCAGCTTTTGGATCTACAAGTATTTTTAATTTGCTATTTCTTTTGTTAAGAAGTGAAAGAAAAGTCTCAGTTGAGAGCAGAGATTTCTCTTTGCCTATATCTTGGAAACCAGGTTGCCATGCCCTGATGGCATGTCACAGTTACAAAGTTAAAATTTGGTTGAGATCAGTGCTCAAGTAAATAAAATTGTGTCTTCTTATTTAAATGAATATCTGTTAGTTTGCTACAAAAAAAACTTATAGCAAATAAATTTCAAAAGCAGTCCTGACTATTTTTCAACTACTTGTTTAAGTACCACATTTTCAGAAGGGAAGTAAGACTTTCAATGCTACTGTGGTTTACTGGTGAAGAAAGCTTCTGAATTTACCTTTATTTCTGAGGGACATTGTGGAGAGTTTTGAAGTGTGGCTAAAGGATGTCTGGTTAAAAAAGAATTATTTAAAAGCAGTTGAAAACTATTGTACACAGCTACACAGGCTTTATCTTTGTACTCAAAAGAAAAAAAAAGATGATCTTAGATCGATAGAGCTGTTTGTTCCTTTAAGTTTTCTGGCCTTATTTTGTTCTAAATACCCTTTGAGATGCTCTGTGGAAACCATATATGCAGATTATCTTGATTCTTCTACTAGTTTAGTTTCTGTATTTTTCAGTTTTAAAGAAGATATTTGTCTCATTTCAGAATCCATTCTAAACAATAGTTTCTAATTGTTCTACAATGCCAAACAAAGTATAAGGTTTCCCTGTAAACTACATGAATAGTCTGAATATCATGGATGTATTGATCTGCTGCAATCTATGCAGTACTGTCAAGTACAGCACATTGTGGTGTTCAGCAGAAATTAAGATGAAATAAGAAGTGTGTAATTCTCTGAAACATAATACTGAACAATCAGGATTTGCTAGAGTGAACTTCAATATTAAATTCACTTCTAAATAAAGAAAAGCTGTAGCTCTCACAACATATCCAAGTGCCCAAGCATTTTTTATTTTTAGCAAAGACCAAGTACTACAAGGAAATCTGCTAACAAAGAGAATTACCATGCTCATTTGTAGTCTGCATGGAAAGCCTGTACAGAGAAGTCCTGTGCACCTACTTTAGGGCACAAACAAAAAAAATTTGACTTGAGTTTCAAAACTGTGTGTTCAGAGATGCCTTCCAAAATTATATATTGCATAACCTGTTTAGACACTTGGAACGCCCTGTAATCCTCAGATTTCTGGCAAAGCTACTCTTAGGTGTTTGAAGCTTTGCTTTTCATAGAATCATAGAATCATAGAATCGATTGGGTTGGAAAAGACCTCCGAGATCATCGAGTCCAACCCTTGGTCCAAATCCAGTCCATTTACTAGATCATGGCACTCAGTGCCACGTCCAATCTGCGTTTAAAAATCTCCAGGGATGGTGAATCCACCACCTCTCTGGGCAGCCGATTCCAATGCCTGATTACTCTCTCTGTAAAGAATTTTCTCCTGATATCCAACTTAAATTTCCCCTGGCGGAGCTTAAGCCCGTGCCCCCTTGTCCTATTGCTGCGTGCCTGAGAGAAGAGACCAACCCCCACCTGGCTAGAACTTCCCTTCAGGTAGTTATAGACGGTGATGAGGTCACCTCTGAGCCTCCTCTTCTCCAGGCTAAACAACCCTATGCCTATGGCCAGGGCACAATTGTTGCAGTTTGCTGATCTGAAGTTCTGGATGGGTTTCTCCTTCCTCAGGGAATTCAGCAGTCACAGATTAGATCCTGTCATTCATTCCTTATGGGAGAACTGCAGTTAAATCATCTCAGGTGAGGTGAATTAGGCAGTGAAGTTCATAAACAAGGTTTCCTTTTGCAATCTCAAAATCACAGAGGGTGCCTAGATCCAGATAGGTGAGTTTTGGGGCATTGTGTTCCCTACAGCTGATGTCTTTTTAGCTGTTTTGGATACATGGCTTTGGCTTTTGGGATCACTGTACATGAGCACTATCTCTTCCTGCTCTTGTAAATGGAATTTAAGCACATGACTAAGTGATGTGAGTTACATCCTGGAGATGGGCACTCAACTTCTACCTGTCACTGGAACATAAAACCAGAAAGGACCAATAGTAATATCATATGGGGTCCCCTACAAATGAAGATAGCAGCACAAGGGACACTTGAGTACTCACAGACTCCATCTTGTGTGTCCAAAACCACATTTATAGTAAGGTCGTAAAAAGCTAAGTTCAAGTGGACAGTGAGTTGCAAAAAGGATCAAGACATTGCTAAGGCCCTGAGGCCTGTAGCTCTGTACCCTGAGGTTCTGGAGCGCTTCTGAGGTCCAGATTGGGTGTGTGCTTTGTCTGTGTCTTACTTTGGAGTCAGGTGAAGAGCTAGAAGTGATCTATCTCCCCAGTTTGTGTTCTAGTCCTTCAGGGAAAGACCCTGCCATGAGGTTGGGAGGGAGCTCCAAGGTCCTTGCTCTGAGCAGCTGCATTTTGCAATGGCTATTCCTAAGTGCTTTGAAAGAGGATGTAAACTTGTCTCCCAGAGCCAAAGCAAGGACAGAGGGCATGAATTCAAAGGATTGAACTCAGTAGAAATCGGGAGAATAATTATATTAGAGGAGATAAACCTTTGTGAACCCTCTGTACAGGTATGTTTTGGTAAGGTCCTCTGGGTAGCACTGTACCAGACTCTTAAAATACAGTCATTTCTGGTGTGGAAATATTGTAACCAGCAAGATTACACAGACACAAAGGAAATGCAGAATACATTACCAGTGTGGAAACTAGCAGAAAGTGAGTGGGCACTGGGTCAGGGCAGGAAGGATGATCCTGTTCCCTTAAAAATACTTTCAAGTCTTTAAACACCATCAGTCTGAGTGGTCATGTTGGGCAGCACATGGTGTGGACAAGCATAAAGGTGAAGTCTCTGTCCAAAGAAAGCTTAGACACCCTTATTTAAAACAAGATTCAGGAGGACACAACAGTGCCTACATTAATCCTGCTCAGGCACTAAAGGTTTTGGACTCTGGGATCTGAGACTTGCTCATGGGCACTGAAAAGAGATATTTCCCTGCCACTGGGAATGATTCAAACTGAACAGGCATCCAAATTATCCCACCAGGCAGATGGCTGGGAGCACTGCCTGCCTCCCAGGGCCACGAATATCTTCTAACTGCTTCACATATCTCTGATATTTGGGAGATCATCCATAGATCATGCTGTGCTGCCTTTTGCTCAGCTCTGCTGGACTAAACTGAGACAATACCTGTACAGTTTTTAGCAAATCTGGCATCCCCATAGTAACCCGGAGCACATCGTTCGCACTTGAACCCGCTGGTGTTGTGCAGGCAGTTGCGGCACTGGCCGGTCACTTCATCACAGTCTTCAAAAATCATGTTTGGATCTGAGTTGCCATTGCAGTCACATTTTTTACAAGTGCTTCCAATTAGCAAAGGGTTTCCATAGTAGCCAGGGGCACACCTGAAAGGCAGAACAAACCTGTCAGTGACAAGCAATGACATTCCCATCTGCAGTACCATTTTTTCTGACCATATTTATGTTACCAAGAATTGATGACTATCAGCAGCTACTAATGGACAGGAGGCAAATTAGGAGCTGTATTTCTGCAGAGATTGCTTTGTACTCTAATCTCAATCTGTATAATTATATATTTTTCCCTTCTTGAACACCCCTGGTATTTCATACACACCAGTCTGCATTGATTTACTTTTTCTGTGTGTCTTTAGCAGTGAAATTATTTGTTCTCTATTGTTTTAAAATCTGTGACAGAATGACCTTGGCAGAGAAGCAGCTATACAGTGTTTATTCTGGTCTCTTTCAGCTTTGGATCTCACCAACTATATTGTGTTGTATAGGAAACTGGGGTAAGAGACAGCATTTCATGATGCTGAAACTCAGAGGAAGCTCAGACTTATTTCTATTATAAATGTACATAAAAAGTACTGAGCAGGAAAGATTTATAGAAATACTTCTATGGTGACGTCTTGGGGTGGTTTCTGGTTTTTGCAAAACAGAACAGGCACTGAACCAGACTGCGTTTTTCAGATCTGTTTGATGTTGGCCTGCTAGATGAGGGCAAAAGGCTGAGAGCAGCCAGCAGCCTGGGAAGGGAGGATTCCTGTGTTGGTTTTCAGAGGGAGAGAGGGAGGAGCGTACCAAGCACCACAGGGAAGGCCTGAAATGGGTCCAAATTACTTATCGTGTTTTGGCACGTTTGGGAAGCATTTCAGCTGAGAACTTTCTACAGCTTGAAATAGAAGAGATGTTGAAACTGTGGTGGTTTTTGAGACCCTAGACAAACCAGTGATATGAACCATTCCTGGGTGACCGGTGGCCCTAAGCTACTTGGTCATTATTTGGGAAAAAAGTGTCTCAGTCAGAGATGTTTTTGCTGATATCAGGGAGTGTGCTTAATCCTACAAGCAAGAGGAGCTTTTGCAAAACAACCAGCGAGGCAAAGAGAACTGGGGTGAGCATGGAGCAGTGCATGGGAGCAAATCCTCAAGAAAGGGATTTGCTGAAGGATCTGGCAGCTGAAGCAGCATGGAGCAGTGCCTGATGGACTGGAGGGGTCAGCTAGAAGGACAAGGGCAACCCACACTGTTCATGGTGTTACTGCACGGTGGCAGGAGGGCCCACAGAGATCAGGGACTTATACCCCCAAACTGGAAATGAAGAATTACTGCAGGGAGGGGAATAACTAGCTGGTGTAGCAATTGCTGGCTGAAGAAATTGGAGGCTTGGATAGTTGCTGCAATGTCTTAGGAAAGGAGTGCCTGTTGTAGTTCATTCTGTTTTATCACCATATTGTCCTTTTCTTCCATCCATGAAGTCCTGTTTAACATGCTGTTTGTTCTGCTATTGGTGGTGGGGAGGGTGAGCACTCAGGCAGTTCAGTTAAATTTTCCCAGATTCTGGCTGGGTACCTGAACCAAGGTCTCTTGTCTCCTAAAATCTGAACATAGTCACATTCCGGTTATGCCATGTCTGAACAATGAAAATGTAGGAGATCTGATACAAGATTTGAGGTTTGATCTGTTCTTACTTTTGCTGATTTTTTTTTTAATAAAGAAAGTAATTTCCTCAACACTGCTTTGTTCATGTTCCAGTCCTGAACACCCACAGTAAAAACACATAAAATTTTAAGCATCTTAATATAAACCACTTGGCTGCCTCAAATACTGCTTTTGTCAATGACAAAGGCTCTTTTTGTATCTTTGCAGTACTGCCAGAATCTTTGGTGCAGATTTTATCATGTGGGTGACCCAGATGTAAAGAATAAAAGTGTGACTGGGAGTTCTGTGCATCCCTTGAAGAACTGTGAATGCTAAACTGCGTGTAGAGTGTAATTTATCTGACTTTGGTGAAGTCACTGCCCATTCCTGTGGGAGTTAGAGCAGGCAGCAATGGGTAAAGCTACTATTTAATCATGCCAAAAGTCTTGCTATGATTTGCTGATATTTCAGCCAATGTGAGACTGTAGTATTTTTCCGAATTTCCGAATGTTTATGAAGCTTCAACAAGGAAAAAAAGCCCTCTGCGTCATTGCTGGTTTTTTTTTTTCCTTTTTGTTTGTTTTAATCTGTAGATGCATTTGATTTATTATGAACTATATAATCTTGAAGGGTTTGGTTTTGGTTTATTGTAGTTAGGTATTTTCCAAATGATCATCTGTCTAATGTGGCCACCAAGTCACAGAGGCCACTGAGCAGGGCTGGGGCCAGACCAGCCTTTTTCTTACTGCTAGCCAGCATCTGCCAAAGACAGTGTGCTATCCTCTTCAGGCCTGCAATGTCTGCCCTCTCACTGGGACAAAGTAATTTTCCCTTTCTTCTTTGCTGATATATACCATTCAATTCACTTGCCAGGAATGTAGTGGGCATTTCCTCACATCCTCACAGATACATTTTGTAAGTGCTGCTTTTTATGACCACCTGAGGCACTGGAACAGGTTGCCCAGAGAAGTTGTGGATGCTCCATCCCTGGAGGTGTTCAAGCCCAGGTTGGATGGGGCCTCGAGCAACCTGGTCTATTGGTAGATGTCCCTGCCCATGGCAGGGGGTTGGAACTAGATGATCTTTAAGATCCCTCAAAACCGGAACTATTCTGTGAGTCTATAACTCATTTTATTGTATTTTCTCATCTGGAGCAGCTGTTTAAAACAAAAAGAGAAGCTTTAAGAGCTGAAATTTAGTGTGGCATTGCCACTCAGATCATCTCATAGGGCTGAGGAGCTTGACCTCTTTTGAATAATGAGTAGCATGTGAGAAGAGCAGAGGTCATTGACGGAAAACATACTGGTCCATCTCTGCACTTTATGTCCCGCAAAAATTTAGAGGCCTGAAGTAAATGTCTTTTCCTACATTGTATCAATAAATGACTCTTTGTTGCTAACAAGGGATGTTTCCTCTCCCATAATAAAACTGCTAAGCTATCTTTGTTTCATTTTGCAGCCCTAGTTTCTTCCTGTAATTTTTGGTGAATAAGAAATTAACTTCCTCTTCCCCTACAATGCCAAAAGAACCTTTTTAATCTATTTGCTTTAGAAACTAAAGTGTCACTTTTTCGGTTATTTTTTTAACATCTGAGCATTAACAAAACCTGCATTTCATCAGCTACCACTCTCCTGCCTTATTACTGAAGTCCAGAAGAAAAATTATTAGTTCCTAAATTTCAAGTTGGGAAGCTGGTTTTCTCAATTCCTAGCAAGGGCCTCTGTGAATTCACAGCACCATTTCCTGACAAACATAAATTGGATAAGTTCGTGCCAACCTCTAGAGCAGCACAAGAAAGCCTCCTACACAAATGCCGGAGGAAATGGAGCAGGTTGCCTCCCTGTGAGCTGTTTTGGGGATCCCACATGCTGCCTGTTGAGGGGTGTCCTGTAGCTCACTGTAACAGGGTGCCTGTCACTGACTACTGCAGAGAGCTGGGAGGGAGAATGGTGAGCAGGGTGTAGCCTTCCTCTCCCTGGGGACAGGATTGGCTCTTTGAGCTGCAGGGAGGGACAGAGGCAATGACCCTTCTCGCTCAGGATCCCCCAGTCCTCCTGCCAGAAAGCTGATGGCCCAATAGCTGGGGTGGGAGTAGGGCGTGGTGACAGTAGCTGGAAGCGTATGTGAAGTAGGGACTTGCTCTTTAGCTAGTGGACAGAGACAAGCAATGCATCATCCATCTTTGAAATGCTTTTTGATGTTTCTGACACAAATGGAAGGAGGACCAGGAGCCTACTAGAAGGCAAGTCTCGTCTGTCACTGCTTGCTGCTTACCCCAGCAATTAGCCAAGGTCTTAATGCGGTGACCAGGACAGGCTGATTTCTTTCTGTAGTTTTTTCTGTACAGCTTTGCATTCCTTCAGACAGATGTACTGTGTCAGGCTGGGTAGTGGCTATTAGAAAACAAAGCCAATGTTATTTTCTGCCGTTCCTATGCATCTGTTGCCCATTTCACAGGATTTGTGTTGCTTGTAGTCTAGGCTGACATTTAAGTAACCATTAAGAAATCTCACTGACTTTTTATTGTCTGTATTATCCTTTTTGTATAAATCTGACATTTTGGAAGAACAAAAGAATACAACCATGGGCCTGTAAATAAGGGTGGGGTTTTTTTATTTGTGTGCCATCTGTCTAAAGGGCTTTCACTGTTGCTGTCACCACGTTAGTGATGCGGAGGTAATTTACTGATGCTTTTGCATCATCTGCAAGGGGAAAAACCTTCATTCATTTGTTCACCTTACCTTTTTCATATCGATTTCTCTTCGCATCTTAAGCATCCCTTTTCTCCCTTCTCTGACAGTTACATTAAGTATCATTTGAATTCAAGATGCGCCCATTAATGACAGTTGACTGAAGACTGAAATACTTCAGACGATTTAAGGGAAAAAAAGAGATGTTCAGGAAGCCAGTGCCTGAGCCATCCTATACTCTTCAGTCTTTGTGTTAGAGCTGTTTTAATTTATTGGCTGCTTAAGGACAATTCCTGAATTATAATCAGGCCTCTGACATTCATTGAGACATCATCCCTGTGTATTCATAGCGAGTAAGACAACCTCTTACAGGACATGAGGGGTAGTTATATTTCTGTTGTATAGCTCCATTTATTGGTGTAATTTGTTATTTAGAAAATATTTACTGGAAATTGTTTATGGACATGAGGAAAATTTGAAATGCAACACTGGCCTATGCTTGGTTTGACTTTATTGAATTATGTCTGTGAAGTGCATTTAAAATGTAACTAAAAAAGCTGCATCTGCTCATTAGGAATTTGACTCAATAATGGATTTTGTTCTTTGTCTTAGAAAAATTTATTTGGTAGAAACCTGCTATGTGTTTTAGAGGGGTGAATTTCAAGAGGCATCTATGTGTTGGTTATTTTTCACTTCAGCTGCTGTTTCTGATTTGTATTTTGTATTTTTAAATTACATTCATTTTAGGAAGATCACCACATGAAGGTACACAAAGTGCAAGAAATAGATCAAAATACATCAGATGTAAATATCTGTCTTATGCTGACATGTCTCCACAGCAAGTTTTAGTGGTTTTTAGTAGAAACTGAATGAGGTCATTTAACAGACATTTAACAGATTCAACCTGATGAAAACAAATGCACCAGGTTTCTCGACCATGTGGGAAGATTTCCTTAAAAAATTCCGGACTTAAGTATTGCTGACCAGCAAGTCATCCTAATTTTTTTCTTACCTTTCACAGTTGGGTCCTGCATAGTTTTCTTTACAGACACAACGCACACTTCCACTTTTTCTGTAACAGGAGACTGCAAAACTGGAATTTCATTAGAATGAATAGTTAGAAGAGCAGGCAATAGCAAACACTTGGGAATGTTTTTTATTATATTATGGACATTTGCTGTCAGTTTGAACTCTGGCTTTTGATGACTCTTTGCTGAATAGGTATTAAGCTCCTATTATTCACATTATACCCCCCATTTAGTAATTTTAATTAGTATAGAAAGCACTAATTAGTATATAGTACTATGGAGCTGTATAAATACATACATACACACACACATATATATATACACATATATAAAAGTTCTTGTCTTGCAGTGTAAATCACACACCCTGCAGGTTTCGATACAGACATTTTAGATAAAGGACTTAGGAAAATGTCTATGTCAGGTAAACCTAATTGCTTCCTGTCTCTTATTCTAAAGGCTTGTGAAAGACACTGCAGTGACCACTTCAGGAACTGAGATTCTGGAATTGGTGCAGCAATTTCCTATGCAAATCCAGTCTAGAAGTACCGAGTGGTGAAAACTGACCTTAGTGATGCTGTCTTCATTTACAGTAACTGAGTTTACAGTAACCAAGGCTGCTCTACCATCTTTCAGAGTGAGCTGGAAAGAGTCCGTCGTCTCTTCGGAGACCAACATGTCAAGCAGTGATGCTGATTGCAGTGATGGCTTGGGCAGTAATTTTTACTGCCTTGATTCTGAATCATGGATTCCTTTGTTTTCTTATGTTTTCAGCATGTAACAAATGATTAACTAAATATGAGATTCAAAGAACAGCAGTAGCCAGATGTGGAAAGTGTAAATTGTATATACACTTCAAACGCAGTGGTGGACATGTCTTAAATACATTTGCAGAAAAAAAAAGGTACAATCCTAAAGATGTTTCTAGTTAGTTTGCAATACATGTGAATAAATTTCTGCCAGCACTAGAAAGCAACCAGAGCAGTGAGTGATGCCAGCTGCAGGCCCACAGTTGCTAAAATATAGCTCCTGAGTTACAGGGTGTTGAGCAGCTGTGGCTGGGTTGCATCCTTTTCACACTGGACAAAAGACTCAGATCAATGGGAAAGAGCATGAGCCATGCACTCCTTGTTCCAGGAGTAAACAGAATTGAAAGGTGACAAGAATTCCTGCATAATTTCAGTTCCTGTCAGCATTTCTCAGCTGGTTGAACAACTAGAGACAAATAAATCTGTGTCTGGATCTCTGGATCTCTCTGCTCTGTCTCAAAACATTTCATATAATCAGAGAGAACATAAAATGAAATTCTACTCACAGAATTCACAAATTAACTTCTGTGCAGCTTTTACAAGAACATATTGAGAAAATCATAATAGTTTGGCAGGCTTGCACTTCTGTTACGGAGACTAATTTCTTCACGTAGTTGAAAAAACCACATTGTGGATCTAAGTTATGAAATACAACTGAAATCTCCTGAAGTTTTATACTTTTTATGATCTTTTAGGGAAGAAAAAAGATCATATAATTCTCTTGAGTTTGAAAAGAAATAACATCTGCTAGACTGGGAAGCAACCTCCATCCCCCTTTTTGTTATTCCAAAGAGATGACATTACATTTATGTGTACTGTCCAAAAGTTACTCCAAAAATTCCCAGGATAGCAGATATGAAGATAGCCTGGTCAGAAAATCTAGAGACACACATCTGAGTTCCTGGAAAAAATATCTATCTGATGAGTCTGTCAGTTTACAGATTTGGTCATTTTGCCTAGTATGAATTCACTGGCTATTTCCAAAATAAAACACAGAACAAAACAACATCCTTTGAATGGTCTTTAAGACATTTAATGCTTCTTTGACTTATGGTAGAGTTATTATTTTTCCTTACTGTATATGGCGTAGGATTAATTAAGGAAAGTTGAAAAAAACTAAGAAAGAACACTTTTGCTTTGAATTTAGTTATACAAGGCTTAATGGAACTCAATTATTATTAGCCTGTTCCAGACCCAGATGAAAACTATTTCTGTGGTCAGGTCTCTCTCATGCAGGAAGCTGAACAGGCAATTTCTGCATGTGATTTAAATAGGGGTATGAGGCAAATTGGGATGGGATATTGCTTTAATTATTACCTTCAGTACTTTTCTGAGGGAAAACTCTGAAAAACTAAAGTAGATTTTTACTGAGGTAGTTTTAAAGGGGAGACATATCATATAACATAGAATATTCTGAGGTGGAGGGGATCCACGACGCTCATCAAGTCCAAAGGCTATAATTGCTGCTAATGGAGAAGCATCTGCATTCAGGCATTGTGCAACTTCTGTTCTCCCTTCCCAATCCCATGCTGCTGTCCTTTTGGGTTTGGGGTTTCCTTATCTCTAGTGGTCTGAAATAGGAGAGGCATTATGTCCCTAGCAGAAGGGCTAAGGAGCATGTTGAAGCAGGGAATGCTATTTGGCCTCTGCTCCCATCTCACATAGACTGGCCAAGATAGGCTGTAGGTCAGGTCTCTGCTAGTCCTGCTGCACTGAGCCCTACTCAGTGCCTGGTAGACTGACCAGTTCCCTGCTGTCAAGGGGCACTGCTGAAGAGCCCAGTGGGCTGCAGGACTAGGCAGGGTGTGGGTGAGTGCAAACCTAGCCATGCTGCATGAAATCACGGCATAGGGAGGACAGATCAGACCTTGCTTGGCTGACTTTGCTTAGTAGAGACTAAGTCTTGTGCTGTAGTGCCTCAGGGCATGAGCAGCCCAGTGGTTGAGAGAACATCTTCTTACGCTGAAGCAACTCCTCTGTGCCTAGCAGGCTAAAAAAAATCACGTTGCCAAGGGTAAAGCACTACTTCTGACTGTTCCTATTTTTTCAGGAATTACAGCTGTAACTGAAACTGGAGGAAGTAGTCTGCTTCATCTGTGAGCTCACTCACTCCTAAGCCTTTCTGTAAGTGAGCAAAACCAGGTTCTTCCACTGTCTCTGGAGGATTTTCTCTGTAATCCAGGCGTAAGCTGAAGTTTTTCAACATAGCTGTTCTCCACCCCATGGCCCTTTCACATGTCTGCAGCTCACTGCAAAAGCCAGAGTTGTTTTGCGGGAATTTGGCCAGAGTGATTTTGTTCCATTGCCAGGTTGAGCCCTGAGCAGCTAAGCAAAATGCAGCTTATCCCACCTTAAGGCTGTGTGAGTAATCCCATGGCAACAGCAAACAAATACAGTGAGGAAAAAATTCCCTTTACTGAGAAGCCCTGCTGAAAGCAGAATGGAAAACAATACAAGGGGAGTACGTAGCTCCCTGAGAAATAGCTTCAACCTATTGGCAATTATTTACTAGCATCTCTTCTGTGCACTATGGTGGGATTTGCAGAGATGCCTCTCTCCCAGAGCATGAAACTTGAGCAGGATGAAGTTGATAATTTCTTTCAGCTGCATTATTGATGTGCCACTCACAGTTTGTAATGGCTGCTCATAGTTTGTATTTTTTTTTTTTTTTTTTTCTGAAGGCACAAAGCAGTCAGCAGCTGGAGCTCTTTGGCTTGATCTTTTTCTGTCGGGCTTCAGAGTTTCTTATCCAAAAGTAGCCAGGCATCAGCTGAAGGGGCACCGTACCTATCACAGGGTCCTCTGGTCCTTTAACTGTTACTGTATTAACCAGATCCAACCGCTGTTGACTCAGGAGACTGACAGGTTATGCTTTTTTGTGGTTGCTTTTACCCTTCAGAGGACATGAACTGATCTTTCTGTCTCTCTGTCTCAGCCTCATAAATCCCTGATGCCACCTTCCTTGGGAATTGGACTTTAGGAGACTCTTAAAAGTAACCAGACAACTGAATAATCTCTCCTATGTAAAAGAGGGCGAACTTGAATTTGCTCAAATATTTTCTCCCCCCTCCTGGTAAAAATTTATATGAGCACTGAAGGATACTTTACACCTTCCAAGTGAAATGCTGTTTCCTGTGGTTATAAATGTGAGCAGCTGGTATTCCTCTTATATTCCCCCATTTGTCAAGAGCTGCAGCCTTGTTTCCTGCATCGAGGAAGGGATGCTGACCCCACCTTGGGAAGGGTCAAAGCCAGCCCAAATCAAAGAAAAGCAAAGACTCTTTACATACTTAGAATGTGCTGGCAGAGGACAGGGGCAGGGCTGGCAGAATGTGGGCACTCCTCTGACAACATCACCAATGAAGCCGTCTGGACACTGCTCACAGTGCTGTCCTGTTGTGTTTCTCTGGCAGTCCTTTGGTGGAAAGAGAGAGAATGGTGAAAGTTAAACAGAGGTGCTGCCTAATTCAGAAAGAAATTTAGCTGAAGACCTGGCCAAGCAGAACAGTGGCTGACGCCAGACCTAGACCCTTCAAGGTACTGACAGATGTAGCCAAAGCAGCTAGCACTCCTGAAAATAAAAATGCTATAAATGATTACACTGACCAGCAGCAAGTGTTGACAAGGTGTGATACAGGATAAAACAGACATATGTGCCTGGCAGGTGCTGGAGCAGGAGCAGCACTACCCGTTGTCAGAGATGTAGGAGGTACTCAGAGGTAACTGGCAGCCCTATTTTGAACTGCTATAGCCAGCAGTGCAAAATCCCTTTTATTGATATCAAAACAAAATAAAAAATATCTGCTGGTGAATACTGGCAACAGACTTCAGCCCAGACACAGGTTTCAGCAAGGCTGCTGTGGTGGGGGGAAATAGTTTTTCCCCCTGCAGTTATAAAATGGTAAAACCCCAGGGGGTGGTGACCCTTGAAGTTTTGAAGTTTTACCCCATGAGCGCTTCTGCAAAATATAAACATATCACACTCAGAACGGAAGAGAAGGTAGTTGTGGTTTGGTGGTAGAAGTGTTAGCCATGTTCTGAGGCCACGAGGAAGGGGCTCGGAGCCCCTTGAGGCCTCTGGGCCCCCCCAGCCCCTGGCTGGGGGTGGCTGCAGAGACTTGGAACAGCATAAGGCTGGGCTAAGTACCTGTAGCTGAAAGCTAAAGAAGTTTTCTCCACTGTGAGTGAGCAGAGACAGAGCAACAGCAGTGAACAGAGGCTATGGCTGAAAGCCAACAGATAAGAACTGAACTGCAGAAGCAGCAGAAACAGCATGCAGCTGAGCAAGGAAGACACAGAGTTGTCCGAGAGCTGAGGGAGAGAGAGAGAGCAGCAGAGAGAGAGGAAGTTGGGGTAAGAACTGAAACCAAAAGACCCCAAACTCCTTGGAGACCCCTCACCTCCTAGAAGGGAGGGGTGAAGTGCAACATGCACTGCAGAAGAGCTGAGAAGCTCAAAGTGTCCTGGAAAGCTGGACCGGGACGGAGAAGGAATGCGGAGGGGGTGACCTTGGCCGCCCCCGCTGCTTGAGACAGAGCACAGAGCTCTGTAGGGGAACTTGAATCCCCTGAGGAAAGGGACCGTCATGAAGACCCCTGAGCTTCGTGGTATGACGTGGTGATGCGAGCTTGTCCCTGCTACGCAGTCCACGGAAGAGAAGACCCTTGCTTTTGACGATGGACCACGAGGGCTAGGATAGCTCTTGTGAGTACTGGCAGAGATCCAGTACTGCTGCATAGAGACAGAGAGACCTGCTGCCTTAGAGACATTGCTGCTCTGAAAAAAGGATCTTTCCTTCTTCCCTCCTGGACTTTTATTTGGAGGGGAGAAGAGATTTGATCCATTGTAAATACTTATGTCACGGTAGAGATAGCTAAGATTGTATATAATGTATTGTAGTATTTATTTGTACAGTCATTGTAATATATTCCCTTTCCCCCATTTTGAGTCTTGTGTTTTGTCTGGAAAAACCATCTCATCACACTGGGTTGAGATGTGGGAGGGGGCTTAGACTAGGGAATTGGATTTTTGGGGCTCTCAAACCATGACAGCTGCTTCTAGGATTTGGTGACTGGAGAAGAGCATCCAGAGAATCTGCATGGAGCATCCAGAGAATCTGCATGTAAATGCTGCCTGTATCAGTGGCTCTGAAATTTTTCTCCTGAAATGAAGTATTATAGCATGAAGGGTTGTGTTACCACTAAACTTGGTTTTCAGTCTTAAAGAGGTCTACTTAAGAAGGTAAGAAGCAGGAGTCTTCTGTAAGTGGCCTTTCTATGAAATACTGATCAACAGGGCAAAATGTCACTCACTTTATAAGCAAGTTTCCATGCTTTAATGTTTTTAAGGAAACATGTTTCCACATGCAGAAGAAAATCAGCCACCAGCTGAAGCTGTTGGTGCTTCAGGGAAGTAAATGAAGCTGTGGTAATTCATACAGAATATATGTTCCAAAACATTTTATTTTGCTAGGTACAACATTGGGCTGCTCAGATAATACCTTTAATAACAAAAGAAGTCAAGGTTTGCTGTCATCATGGCTGGGCTTCGTGAACGAAGATTTGGGAGGTTTGCTGTAAACAGTTCTAAACAGAACTGGTAAGTCATGTAAGCTTAAGAAACCATTATTATGTTTTTTTGTTTACAAACGGACACACTTGGATGCCACAGATTATGTGGACTTTCCCCTAGGTACATGACAAGGTGGTGGGTCAATAGCACAGAGCTCATGACCAGCGCTCCTGCACACTGCAGGACTTCTGCAGATTCCCATCTCCCTTTCCACTTCAGCAAATATCCAGAAGTTATCATCAAAAAGCCACAACCCTCCAAATTCTAATTGTCTCACAGAATTACTTTAAAACAGTAGGAAAGGTGCATAAAGACTGTTCCATTCTTGCAACAGTGCAATGAGTTTTGCAATGTCCCTAAATCAAAACTCTCCAGTTACAGCACTTTGTATGGATAGGAGGCTTGAGGCAACAAGAAAACAGCTCATTGGTAGAAATATGTGGAGATCTATCAGTGCATATTTGCTGTGCGTTTGGGTTAGCTTCCTTGATTCTTTCCTCTTCTGAGCTAAAACAGGGATAATGGAAACTGCAGACTGATACCATCCCTGGTAAAATGACAGTGTCTATAATAAAGAAGAAGATTTCTGAGTACATGAATAAGAATCATCTGTTCCAGGAACTCCTGCCTCAATAATCTGCCGTATAATGGTGCAAATAAGCAAGGGTATGAAGTGGAACCAGAGGGTGTAACTTATCTGGTATTTCAATAAAGGCCAACTAAGTTGTCAGGGTACTTGAAAAAAGTTTCTTTTGCAAACTGAAAGCTGATAAAGGGCAGGAAAATAAAAGCAGGATAGAACAGTTATTTTTCAGAGTGGGAAGAGTCACTATTCAGATCACCTAAGCCTTGGTGCTAATATGAGTTTTGTTCAGTATTCCCCAGTGTGCTACAGAGACCAAAAATGTAGGGTTGCTCAGCTGGGAGAGAAAGGCAGGAGGGTGTGTTTGTATAATTAGAAAGCTGGTAAATAAGTTGAATGCAGTACAATAGTTCACCCAAATTCTGCAATATAAGAACTGAGGGGCACTGAGGGTCCTCCTTGCCTGGACCTCCATTGCCACTGCTGGAGACCATATGAGCTGTAGAGACCTTCAGTTGGGCCCTGCATGGAACCTCTTGAGCTAGGTTCCCCCAATTTATTCTTCAGCAGCCATTTAATCCCATCACAGGAGTTGCTATGTTGTCAGCATTCCATGTAAGAAACAGAGAAGTTGGATGTGGGATTTCAGGAGTGCTCAAAGTGGGGGGAAGCTCCCTAGCCTTGGGCAAGGGGCACTGTGGCTGAAACTTCTTTAACAGCAGCAGGCTGGTGATGGGTGAGTTCAGCTAACCAATTTTTTCACCTGAGGCAGTCTCTACAGATTTGAAGCAAACTGTCTACTCCAAACATCATGTGTTCTTTGAAGAAAAGAGTATGAGAAGAGAAGAATACAATTAGGGAAGACGTAATGAAAATAAATAGTCAGGCTTCATTTGCACAGGAATTCCTAAATGAGTTTTGTATCCTAGTATTGTGACTTTGATTTAGTGGTAGAATTTTGTCCTGGCGACACTGATGTTTTGGGTTTTGCTTGGGCTTTTTTATATCATCAATATGCATTGAAAAGCACCATTTCAGTAAAAATTCTCACCCTTGTGAAAACATATCTGACTTTTTTTTTTTTTTAGCCAATCTTTCTTATCTGAATTCCATTATAGTCTCCTGGTTAGGATTCACCATTTTACATCAGAGTTTTGATTCTAGAAGACTTTGTCTTGCTGCATGTTTTATGGTCTTAGAGAACCCATTGTACAGGAATTATTTATTTCTACAAGACTGTGATTTGGCTGGAGAACTCTACAGTAAGTAGAATGTGATAAGAAAAGGAAAAAAAGTCAATTTTTATTCCATAGATCTTTAAATAGATTAGGCATCAGTAGTTTTAGAGCTAAAGGTGTTTTTTTCCTAGTCTTATTTGTGTAAGGAAGAAAATATTTAGTATACAGAAAACCAGGAAGTTATTTTAACTGAGAAGCAAAAGAGCAATCCTGTGTCTGAAGCACTGGCAGAGGCCTCAGGTGGACTGCATTCAATTGTAGCCTTCACTGTGCTCTGTGTTTGATCAATTCACTTCACGTTGTTTGTCTTCAGGTCTCCAAACAACACAATGGTATTAACAGAATAAATTTGTTACTGATTTCCAAAGCTCGGATACCATTGCAATGAACAGAACAGGGCAGTAAATGCTACTTCTTAAATCTGTAGTTTTTCATCTTCTAAACTGAAGGGAAGTGATAATTGGCTCTTTTACCCAAAGATCCCCTTAGCTGAGTGATTGAAGAACTTTTGTAGTTTTTCTCTGGTTAGTGATTATGACTTTATCTTCTTTAACAAGTCAGAACTCCTCTGAGGATTTAAAACCGTATTTTTACAGTGATAGAAAAAGTGTCCTTATATTTTATGTTCCATTATTTTGCAATGAGATGCTGAGTGCATTAAGCCTGGGAGACATCTCTGAAGGGAGGGAGAATACCCTCCCTGAAGCTCATGGGTGACTCTCAGTGTTGAGTACACTGGCTTGGTAGTTTGAGAAAAGTGGTTTGCTTCTAAGTGGATCACTTTTGACAGAGAAATAATGAGGAAAAAAATTAAATTCCATTTATGGTGATTTCTGTGAAATTGGATTTCAAATAAGTGCTTTGCTGTAAGAGTTGTAAGGGTTACTCTTGGTTCTGGTATTCATACATGTTTTAGAATGAAAGGTATCATTTATGGTTGATATTATATGTCAGACTATGTATGGGATTGCTTACAGCTCCCCCCGTCTCATTGGTTAATTCAAATGTGCATGTAGAATTGTAGACGTATGTTTACTCATACTGGTGTCTACTTTTTCAAATAAAGAAACCCAGTATATGGTTTTTCTTTTGGTTTCCTTTGAAAAACAAGCAGAAACCTCTAAAAAATATGCAGTAACATGTACCTTAGGACATCAGACACTGAAGTTTAGCAGAAAATTGCTGCCTGTTTTTGTACAGGACAGAGAGAGAAATGGCAAAGGTCAAGAATACAGGTACAACCATATAGTTAGAAATATCACAGCTAGGCTTTATAATACTCTATTTTTTGTAAACTGTTTCAAATTACAGCCAGTTAAAAATCTAAGCTCAATTCTTTTCATAAGCCCATGTTAATACTTTTCCCTTCCTCAAGAACACTTCAGCTTCAGCAGAAATAATCCAATATAATAGCAGCCTCGCTTCTAAAAGCTTCTGTGTGAGTCTACAGCATATAATAATTCATTCATCAGTACACCAGCAGCAGCTTGTCAGATGACAAAGTGGCTGGAGTGTATTTACTCATGGAAGAAAATGCCTTAGCTTGTCCTACTACTCTGCTCTCACTGAGGGCCAGCAATCAGGGTGAGCGTTTCTACCTGTCTCTTACTGAAAGTATCTATATGCACATGAAAAGAACACAAGATGGTGCTATGGGGAGGGGGAGTGGAGGGAGGTATAATTTAGAAATGATTGTCAGCACTGAGCTCCTGAACTCATTTGCTTGGAAAGTATGGACGGAATAGCTGTTTTGAGACCATAGAGCACTTCATGTGGTGCAGTTCTTCTCAGCAGATAGATTTGTGCATAAATAATAATCAAAAGTTTGTTGTTTCTCTTCAGGCAATGGTACCAGGACAAGTTTCCCAACACAAGACAAACATGCTCCTGTAAATGAATATAACTGAAAATGAGAGTTGGGAATCTGCCCCACTTTAATTTAGGAACATGAACTTACAAGAGAAGAGCTCATTCTAATGGTCTTCAAACGCACCAGCTTAATTAAATGTTCCATTTAGGGAGTTTTAGGGAAATTATTTCATCAGAAATGGGGTTTACATTGCTGTGCAGTTTGTTTGTGTTTATTGCTGGGCCAGTAGAGATTGGCCTGAGGTAGATTTAGACTTCCTAAGTCATATATGCCCTAATATCTGAGGTTACAGAACTGCATAACATTCCCAATGTCAGCACATCAGAACTTGCTACTGTCCCAAAATAATAATATTAATAAATAGAGTATAGTATAATGCCTTGAAATCCAAGAAACGCACATGCTTTGTCTTTTCGATCTATGAGGTTTATGATTTCAAGCCTTCTCTCTCCAGCCACTGTGGATAAGATGCAGTGCTAGTTTTCAGAATTGTTTATGTAAGAAGGAGATAAGGCACTAAAAGTAAACATAAGGAATTGTGAAATTTTTACTGAAATAAAGACAATTGTCTACCTAAAAAAAATTAGAATAGAAAAAAACCTCACTTCCTGATATAGTTTGAGACAATATACCCCCTCTATGTCAAAGTTTTGATTTGTAGAACTTGTCCTTTATCAGAGAAGTGGGATCTTGTGTTGGGTCTCTGTGGCCAGGTTTTCATAGTGGGGGTGCTACCCTCGTAGCTTCTGTGAGAAGCTGCCAGAAGCTTCCCTCATGTCTGGTAGAACCAATGCCAACCAGCTCAAGGGTGGACCCACTGCTGGCCAAGGCCAAGCCCATCAGGAATGATAGTAATGCCCCTGTGATAACATATTTAAGAAGGAAAAAAATGTTATTGGGCAAGTGAAAATTGCAGCTGGAAAAGAGCAGAGTGAGACCACGTGAACAGCTCTGCAGACACCAAGGTCAGTGATGAAGGAGGGGGAAGGAGGTGCTCCAGGCCCTGGAGCTGAGGTTTCCCTGCAGTCAGTGGTGCAGACCATGGTGGAGCAGCTGTGTCCCTGCAGTCCATGGAGGACCACGGGGGTGCAGAGATCCACCTTCAGCCCATGGAGGAGACCCACATTGGAGCAGGTGGATGTGGGAAGGAGGCTGTGAACCCATGGGAAATCCATGCTGGAGCAGAGTCCTGGCAGGGACTGCAGACTGGTGGAGAGAGGAGACCATGCAGGAGCAGGTCTTCCTGGTAGGACTTGTGGTCCTGTGGGGGACCCACGCTGGAGCAGTCTGTGCCTGAAGGACTGTACTCCTTGGAAAAGTGACCCATGTTGCAGCACTTTATGAAGAAGTTTGTGAAGAAGAGGGGGGACCCCACGGTGGATTAGGGGAAGGACTCCTCTCTCTGAACAGGGGCAGAAACAACCTGTGATGAACTGACCATAATCCCCTTTTCCGCCTCCCTGCGCCGCTGTGGGGGAGGAGGTAGAACTTAGGAAGGAAAGAGGGATGGGGGGAAGGTGTTTTTAAGATTTATTTTACTTTTCATCTCCTCCTCTAATTCTGTTAGTAATAAATTTAATTAATATCCCCACTTTGAGTCTGTTTCACCCATGATGGTATTTGGTGAGTGATATCTCCCTATCCTTATCTTATCTTAACTCATGGACCCTTTTTTATATTTTCTCTCCTCTGTCCAGTTGCAGAGGGGAGTGAGAGAGCAGCTTCAATGGGTACCTGGCGTTCAGCCAGGGTCAACCCACTACAGAACTGACACCTTGTCTCCCACCTGGCCTCCTACTTTCTCAATCCATCATCTGTCTTAATGAACTGTGGCAAATGTGGCCGAGCAGGTGTGAGAGCAGCAGCAGCCCCTCCTCCCAGTCTTGGCCTGACTTCCTTTGTGCCTCTTACACAGGCTGTGCAGGGAGCCGAAACAAATTGGTTCCATGTTGGGGGTCACTGTTGCAAGTTTTCAATAGTAAACCAGTTAGGACAACAAATACTGAATTTAAACATAGCTAAGAGGGAGGAAAATGAGTTGACTAACACTAATGCTTTTGCAACTACTGCATTCTAAAACACGCTGGAGAAGAGAAAGGCTTCATTTAGCACAAGACTGTTGTAGTTCTAGTTAGCTTTTCAAACATATATCACAAAGGTCACTATAGATAGCTGAGGTTCATCTTTATAGAAAGAAACATCGAGCTATAAGCAACAAGGCTCTTTGTGAAGCCAGAAGTACCTAATAAGCTGGAGAATTTTACTACCTTCCTAACTGCTTTTTGTTCATACTTGATGGATGGTTGTGGATCCACTGGCAATTCTCCAGACCAGCCTTGGCAATCATGTGGAACATATTATCCTCTTGGGCAGAACTGCCAAATCTGTTCCAACTGTTCCACTCAGCTGTAGACCCAAACACTTAAACACAAATCACTCATGCTACAATATGCTCTACTGTAAAAAAGTTCCATAAAAGGCTGGAAAAGATACCAGTGGATTTATCCTCTCCACTGTTATGATCGTTTGCTCTTTCTTCTTCCTTATTTATTCATATTTATTTATTTATGAGTATTTGGATATCTTCTATAAATACTAATCAAATATATGGGATTGAGATGGTAACAAACCACTTAGAGATTTTTAGGTAGACAACGACAAACCTACCCTTCACCTTCTGCTATAGTGCTCTCTCTGTCTTACTTGTTCTGCTCTATGTGTTTTCATGTGTCTATGAAGATCTAACCTCCATTAATAGTTGAAGCCACACAAAGGACACTGATAACTCAGCCCAACAAAAGTTTGCCTGGATGAACAGCTTGGTGATTTTTAAATCTTTTCAACCTTTCAATCCATTTTGTTGTGTTTGTCTGGAATCACTGCCATAATATATTGTAGTCATCTCAAGCAACTTCCTTCCCTGGAGTGTGCAATCAAAATTTTTGGTATGGTAAATCCCTGTCAATTATATTACTCGCATATTATATGACAGCTTATTACTTTAGACAAGCTATTTCACCTCCATATGTCATTCATTTCAGAGCTGACCATCACTTCTCTGATGTCCAGTCATTTGAAGCCTGCCCCCACGTCTGAATTTTCAAATGTTGAACCCTCTGTGGAGGTGCTCTAAAGAAATAGCCCTGCTGTAGGTTACTGATGGAATAGGGTCAGGGGGATAGTGAAGGAGGCAAAACATTCCCTTCATATCTTCCTAGTTTATTAGCAGCAAAACATGATGTGCTTTATGCAGGAGAAATGCACATCCCTGGGTCTGCAGACTACTACTTGCAGCTGATGCAGTTTCACCCATTTAACATCACATATATGTATGTTTCTAAAATCAAAAGCTAAAGTCCTAAGTGACTTTATTTTCTTCTCTTAGCCAGGATTAAGAAAATTATGTTAAAAGTCTAAAGTCTAAAATCAGCACAATGAATTGACGTTTCTTCCCCTTACCTGTATCAACAGATAACGTCTTTGAAATGAAGCATTATTTGACATCTCAATTTTATTATATCACAAATAGAGCTTACACTGTGTTGGATGTTCTTCCTTTAACACTTGGATGATTTTCCATCCTAATACAATGGACTGAGTGTCTCTTCAGTTTTAATCACAGGACCACATGACTGATTTCAGCACTGGTTTTATGTGGACATTTGTGCAAGAAAGGCTCTGTCTGCAGTAATTTCTTCTGTCTGGTTACCTAATGAGTTTGTTGATTCATTGATTGTGTCATTCAATAAGCTTTTAATGACTTGTGGATTTGATTTACACTCTATGAATAAGCTGTGAGAAGTTTTGAAACAGAATCTCAAGTTATATATTCTGACAGAAATTAAAGATGTGAGCACTCTACCTGAAGGCATTGCTAATAAGGATTTAATTTTATTTGATTTTAAATTCAGGGCACAGGCCAATGAAAATTTCATTAATTTGTATGCTGTGGGAACTACATTTGCCAAATTGATTTGGGGAATTTGCATAATATGATGGTCTCAGAGCTTAGTATGGAATCTGACCCTTATATTTCATCCCTTTTGAAGCAGAGTACTTTTTCCTTTTCATTCTGTCTTGTCCATTTCACAGCTTTATTTGGTTCTTATAGCTTAGTTATTACTTAAACTATAAAAAAATAATTATCTACCAACTGAACACAATGTTATTACTACTTTCATGTTATTATTACTGTCAGAATTGTTAGCAGAGTTAACTTTAAAAAATGATGAGTTTTTTTAATGCTTAAATAAGTCTATTAAAAAAATTCCATTAAACATGCAGACATAGAAAGTTTTAACTTTGGGGAACATCAGTTCTTCTCAAGATCTTCTGCTAAAGACATCCTGTGTCTATGGCTCATGTTTACAGTAAGATACGGTGGCAGTGAAGGTCCATAAGTGATAAAATTTTAGAACAGTGCTGCATCTCAGGGAGATAGCAGGTTCATACTGATAGAAGTGGAGGATGACAACAATAATAATATGGGATAAATATAGATTTATTTTTTTCAACAGTCCATTAAAAACTAACTCAGTGCAGAAAATCTTACATCTTACCATCATATGTGGTGGTTACCATTGCAAGAATTATTGGATTAGTTTGCCTAAAAATTTGAGAATGGAGAAAATGGTGAGCTCTCCATACTATGTGGTGCTATCTCTTTGCAGGAACTCCCAGCTATTGCAGGTATCTACTCCCTTCTGCGCCAGCCCCAGTCCCAGCAGCCTTTGGCCAGATCCATACATGCGCTTGTCCAGAACAGTCCTTTCGGAAAGCTGTTTTGTCCACTGATTCTAATACAAATCATGTTACCAAACATCAAGTCACTTTTTCCTAATTTAAATTAATTCATTCATCTGACATGCTTCTCCTTGCTGTGATTCAAGTTACTTCTTTCACTCTCTAAGCTTTCCTTCTCCCAGACTTTTCAGTCACGTTTGGTGGTTTACCAATTTCATTAGTCTTCCGAACTTGCCTGGATGTTTCCAAATGCTCAGGAAAATCCTGTTACTGCAGTCCCCATGGCCGTCTCTTGTTCTGTTTTATGCTATCAAACTTTTAAAACTCCTTTTCATTCTGCTCTATCCCTCTTCCTTTCACTCTTATTTCACTTAAGCTTTTCACTGTTCCCCTTTATTCAGAAGTAAATGGCGTGTATTTAATGGCTTCTTAAATCATTCAGATAAGCTATCAAAGGGCTTACTAGAACTCAAGTAGAAAATTGGTGTTTGGATTTTCGTTTTATTCCTTACTACTGGGCTAATTCCAGGAGTTTAGTATCCTGAAGAAATACCAGTCAGGAATGGACAAACACCTTCAGATTATTTCCTGCTAATACGGTAGCTTTGCTGTTGTTGTTGCTGCTGTTTTGTTTTGTTCCTGAACCCTTGACATCAGGCTTAGTTTGTGGAAGATAGGAAACAGGTCTTCTGCTGTGTTTGTAAACTGAAGATATTACGCTTCCCTACCTCATATATTCTACTCCAGAAGCTCTCTGGTGATCAGGGTTACCAGAAGCAGACATTTGACAAGCCCTCTCTCTTGTTCCTAAGTCTTCCGTTGGAAGTTTCCCCTTGGCATGGTCACTTGACACTAAGGGGACAATCATCCCACGAGCAAAAGCTTTGTGCATGTGAAAGAGAATAGCTGTGAATGCCTAGCAGTGTAAAACCACTTTTGAAAATATAGTATTAAAACAGTAAGCCAATATGTGTTCTGCAGAAACCAGCCAATTCTAAGCACATTACAGTGGCCAAGCCATAGTAATTGTTCCTAGGCTGAACAGCTGCACTGTCTTCTTCCCACAGAAATAAAAATGGTAGGAAATAGGCCATGGAGCATGACTTTATGTATTTATATAACTGAAAACTTGATAGTGGCTGCAATGATGCAAAATATGTGAATTTTATGAGGCCATTTTATGAAGAGATAAACTGAGGGCAAAGGTTTATGATTTGTCAAAAGTAACACATGCCAGAGCAAGGAGTTCTGGGCTCTACTGCTTTACAAGCCTGCAAAGAGTATACTAGTGCCTAGCTCTTGCTATGTGGTTTAGATACATTACAGTATTAACTTCCATCATTTTTATTAGTGTATTAGTGCTCTGATTGCCCACTAGTAATTGGGATTAGTTTTACTGAACTGATTTTTGCTCTGGAGCTACAAATGTTCAATATTACTAACATGCACCTTTCTGTATGAGCTGATTCTGAGTGAGATTGAACATACTGGAAATTGTAACAGTACCTTGGAGTTCAACACGATCTTCCCTTGGTGTATTATTTCAACCTTCTCATGTTGTTCCTTCACAGCAGGAGGCTGCCATGCAGCAGAATTGCTATGGATAACACATGTATATACACTCACAGGGGTTGCTCACCACTGTAAATTGTTTATATTATATAAACAGCACTGTATTCATAAAAGGAAGAAAGAAATGTGTTTGAATTTATAGATTTTTTTTTTCTCCAGAGGTATATAAAACTCTTCGCATATTTGTGATGGACTAAACATTTTCTCCAGCATACTAGGTCTCAAAAATACAGCATGCAGGAAGTGTTTTGAATGTGCAGAGATAATTTATGTAGGTGAGAATGAAATTTGGCCACGATAATGTTATTAATGTATTGATCTTGGCCCTAGTTATGATCAATCTTCAGCAAAAAGTCCTGTGGTAAAGACACTGCTTTTGCTGTGTATTGAAACTGAGCACTGGTGTTAATTGAAGAGTCAAACAATCAGAGAAGACAGAGAAATTCCTTACCACACAGATTCCAGATCCATCAAGGCATCTGTTTGCATTACCATTACAGTTGCAAGGAGAGCATTTTCCTGAGCTGGTACGATAAAATCCTTCTTGGCATCCCTGCAATGGAAAAAAAAAAATATTTCCTAAGGTTTGGTGGGAGGAGCAGAAAACAAGAATTATAACTATCAGGTCTCCCCAGAGCACACTGCTCAACCCAGTCATAGCAGACCACACACACACACTGCTGAACTCGAGTCTGTTCTTTTACTCTCTGTCCTGGTGCTTGCTTTTTTGCCTTAGAGTATTCAAGCTCTCAGCATTCCTGCCCGTGTCCTGTCCCTGACCAGCAGTGGGTGTGGAACTGGCAGATTCTTGCTACATTTTGTGCTAGAGGATGAGTTAATCAGAAGTGATAATCCTTCTCAGCAAAGAAGGTGTATTTATAGGAAAGGAATTCCTTTTTACTTGAAAAAAGGAAAAGCTTTAGAAAATTTACTTTCCATCAAAGCTTTGATGAGCTTTGGATAAATAATCTACAGGAGACAGAAACATACCTACAGAGATCAAGGTCCTTCTGAATAACTGTGTGGCTGAGCCTGTTCTATATAATTTCGTATTTTTGATAACACACCAAAGCTTAGCAAAATTAAGCAGAAGACTGTAAACGTCTACATTGCCTAATTAGAGCAATGGTATAAGGAATCAGACACACAGGGCTATTAAGATGCCCCTCTAAGACTGAAAAATAAAAAGAAAATTAAAGAGGATAGCTTTCATTTGATGTATTATGTGTAAATTCTTGTTCTCCACTGAAGAACTTCTCCCTCATTATACAAAGCTGGTGAGACATGCACAGGTTGACCTCAGGAGCAACATCTCTTACTCAGTCAGCACTTGCTCTCCCTGTCCAATCTCCCTGTGTCACACGGATTATGTTGGATCCCTGCAAACTCATGAATTTTTGGATCCTAAATATCTTAACCTTATCTAACTCTTGCAATATTGTTGCAGAGATGATGTGAAAGCACCAGCACATCATTCAGCTTTAAAAAAAATTATTTACCACATCCTGTTTCTGCTATCATTTGCAAATAGCACCCCTGAGGTGGCTGTCAGAGCCTGAGGTATGCCAGGCTCTCCTGGCATAAGTTTTGTGGCCAGCACTTTTTGTATTTTGTGGATCTTGAGGACCTACCCCTGCAAAAAGTGGAAAAGTGGAAAGTTCAAGTGACACAGAAGAGCATGAATCTTCTCGCATTTGTATGAGCTATGAGGCTTCTTATTATATGGTACTGATCAAATTAGGATTAGATTTCCTTTGTATCTCCCTCTTCCTTACTTTCCTGAGTTGCCCTGAAATCAAGGACGAACCTTTGCTTCTCATGCCCACTGTAAGCTATGGCATGAACAGCAGGTCTATAGTATCAAATCCAGCACCACGCAGTGATACTTCCATTAGCTGCAAAAGCTGGGCTGTGAGTACTAGTGCTAAATATCCCTGCTGGTGGCTGGGGCTACCTAATCCTGGCATGGTGCTGTGGCCCTGTCACGTCTGGAACCTGCACTTGCACGTCTTCATGGTGGCAGTTGTAGCTGTGGAGCACTGGGTAGCAAAAGACAGCTGTCGAGTCTCGTCTCCATGTTAACTTCCATTCTCAAGTGTTGGTAGGCACTTCAAAACAGCCAGATAAGCTGCTTGTTTAGAAAACAATGTATCTTGTGAGATGACTAACAACAGGCTTTAAAAAATGATGTTTAAAAATGAATCATTAATCCAGTCTTATCCCAGAGAGCTCTGAGAAGCTCAGATGAACATAAATGGAAATCACAGTCGCCTTTACCCTTCTTATGCACAATATTTTATCTGGTTTGCTTTGGAAACAGTTTATTTGATAATAGTTCCTAGGAGGAAAAGTCTTCATACCGCAGCCACTTTGGGCCAGCAGAAATACTGTCTGTTTGTACTGCTTGTTTCTTTCAGTTGTTTAGTCTTAACACAGAGCAGTAGGACTGGCTCCTGCCAGACTGAAGGTTGCAGAAGAATGATTACGCCACACACTGTGGAAGGGAGACAGTCAGTTTCTAAATTGAAAACAGATTCTTATCCCAGTGTCTGCCTTTGCAATATTTATTTCCGCCTATACAGATCTAAAGCTTGTTATACTCTCTGATGCCCCTCAACTGGAGGGTGGTCCTAGCTGGTCCTTTAGTGTCTGCCCAAAAGCTTTCTTGGTTTTGCAGGTCTAAGCAGAATAATTTTTTACTTGTGATAGTGAATATAGACAATGAAAATGTAGGGATATGTGTAGAGGTGTCTGTGAAAATCCTTTAGTCAGCCACAAAGATAATCTTATTTTTAGTTCAACTAAGGGCATGCCCGCATTGCAGCCATGAGTGAGCTTTCATCTAATCCACACATAAGACAGAAAAAGTTAGGTGCAGTTCAGTGCAACACTGCTGGTTCCAGCGTACTGGAAAGTGTTGCACAGTCTTTGCTAAGGTCCACTGGGAAACAGCTTACCTCCTATTCTGAAAAGACACACTTCTCAGTTCCTCAGGCCATCTGCCTCAATTTTGTGTGTCTCTGCTATTTTCATTGTTGGAGACCCTCTTGAAAATGAGATGAAGGGTCCCAAGTCACCTGAGTATTTTTTTGCAACATTTTTTCCCCACGTTATTCAATTCATCACAAAAACTTAGAAAGTGCTGATGCTCACTATTCTAATACAATACTTTAAACCATGGGTTGCATCAATGTAAGCAAGAAATTAGGTATTGACAATCAATGCTATGAGGGAAGAGGGAATGAGGGGAAAATGGGATCCAGATTGTTTCCTTTGGGCTAAGAAGTTTTCTCAGGCATTCTGAAGTATTCTGATATATTTGTGTTGCTCCTTGCCCTACTAGTGATAATGGAGTGATTGGTTGGTTGTTCCAGGATGTGAGCCAACATCATATTTATAAAAAGAAGTGTCAGAGTGTTGAACTAATTGAGGGATTCAAATTGCTGAATGTTCTGGAAGCATAAAATAATTGCACACAAAGCACAAACAGGTCTGGAAAAAAATAAAAATATCCTCCCTGAAAAATCATTATGTAGGCAATTGAGTGAGGAACATTTCCATCCACTATCTGTTCCTGAACGGTGAATACAATTAGTGAGCCAAAATGTTAGGTCTGCATTAGCAATTATGTCTTCACAATTATTAGATTTCTTTTTCCCCAAGGGAAAAAGTTTGTTCCAGTTCAAGCTGAAAAGTCCAACTGAATGTTGGTCTTGCTGATCTCCTGAAAATTTTTATGCCCGTGGGGCATTTATTCCCCTCCTTCTCACTTTGCATCTGGATTTAATTATTACATTTCCCAAAAACAAGAACCAGCTGCATGCTGAAAGTGCTGTGGAGCCTGTAGTCATATTCTGTTTCTTCAGGCACTTCTACCGGTCTGGGCGCAAATGGGACTGAAGATGGAAGACAATCCACATATACATGGTATGAATTTACTCTCATATTATATTCAAGCAGTTCCATTGCTTTCATTGCAGCTGCTCCTTATCCAAACCTGCATAACTGAGGGCAGAATTAGGTCCACCATTCCACCCAGAAGTAGTGGTGCAGCTGTGCTGGGGTGGATATGTTTGCTGTGACCCTGCCTCCTCTGGTTTGCTTTTCCCAAAAGAAGAGTGCTGTGCTGGTAGCACGCACCAAGTGTCCCCTGTGACTGCATCTGCACCGTCTAGCTGAAAGGCAAGGTGTAGTTTCAGGCCTCAATTTGCTCCTTGACAGATTGTAATTTTCCTGACAATGACCAGGCACAGCTCAGAGCATGACATTTGTTAGGACGTGCTCCCATGAGGCAGTCTGTATGGGACTGCTCTTCTCTGGGCAAACTCGGAGAGCGCTTCAACACATGGACATGGGCTGTGTTATGCTATTTGACTAGGAGGTCCCCACACTGCTTTATTCAATAATTCAGATGTAGCCATTGACTCTCTCATCTAATGGTAGGAAAACATGGCATGTTTCTTTAGTTAGTACTGGAACTTGTGACTTTCCTGTGAATATATAAACATACAAAGGGGCTCTGTCTTCCAGAATAAAAGGCTCCCTTGGATCCATACCAGTGTTTAGTATTTCCAGAGTTTTCTTTTGAGTGCTAGGGTACATGAAAGGATGTGTATCCAGGGCTAAATGGTCTACATTAAGACATTTCGGCCTTTGTTATATTCATTATCATTGTGCCTACCAGTCTTGGACCAGGAATCTCGTTACAATCTGGTCCAAAACAAACCCAGAAGAAAAAGATGGTGCTTGCCACTAGGACCATTGTAAAAGAGGAGACGGCTGTTGCACTTGGGGAACTGAATCTGAGGAACAGCACTCAAAGTAGTAGAGATGGCACATCGGCTGCTAAGTCACTGCTAAGTATAATGTCAGTTGAGCCTTGGTTGTAGCTCGCCAGCGGTGTTATGGTCTTTACTTCTAGAGTCCAGAGGTGTGCTTCCCTCCAGATCTGAGAAGGTTCCTCAGGGGCCTATGTGGATGTTCAGGCATGAGGACAACGATCAAACATTATGGTATTAGTAAACTCTCACTTCAAAGGTCTGCTCAGGATAGTAAAAGTGAATGCGAATTTTGTGTAGAAGGGTGATTTTTGATGACAGTAGGCAAAAATGCACATTTTTTTAGTTTCTAACAGGTCCCATGCATTACTTCTTTATATGTCAAGAGTTAATAAATGACTACAGCATAACTTATTGTATGCTACTCAGGTCATAGTAACTGTCCTGATCATGTTCTTTTAGCCTTCAGTGGAAGAGAATTAAGTTAATTCTCATTACCTGTCCTCTGGTGACGGACAAGTACATACACAGATAGCTATTTCTGGTTAAGCTGACATATCACAGCTCATTCACCTGCTTTACGCTGGTGGTGTTGCAAGTTCATTGGACATATAGTTTAATTTTGAAAATATATTTGTGCATTCAAATTTTCATTTTTCTTCTGTCTGACCTGTTCTCTACAGGTGGTAAAAATATTGCCAGAAGACGATTCCCTGAGGGAATCGTAATCTGGGAAGTGAGAAATTTGGCATGACCGGCTATCTCTCAATCAAAAAATTTATAGAGAACTGTGACACATAGTGTGAATTATTTGCATAATAATATTTATCACTTGACATAGGTTGATCAACAGTTTTGGAACCGTGGGACACTCAGAAGTCCCCACAGTCCCTTGTGAAATGAAAGAAAAGAAAAGAAGAAGAAAAGAAAACAAACTCTACTTGAACATTATCAAGCTTTGCCCCAGAACCCATGAAAAAGAAAATAGAAAAATGTTGCTCCTCTGATATAACAGGCATCATATCAGCCTTAGATACCTGTAAAAGTAGGACACATGCATAAATTAAGTCCAGGTTTTTAATGTGCTGATGAAAACAATCATAAAAATTGAGTGGAGCAATGTCCCTTCTTGACAACTTCATGCCAATATGTAATGTTTGTCTGGAAAGAATTGTTTAGACAAACAGTTTAGGACGCAATGTAATATCAAATCCATGAAACTCTGTTATATCTTTTGCCATACAGGTGTGAGTGAATACCCTAAACATCCTTCATTCATTTAAAATCCTTGTGTCTAAAACAGAGAACAGTTTGCTGGAAGTGCATGGTTTAGCAATGGAAACATCAGCCCTCTTCTTCTTGAGGACATTTCCAAACCCAATCCAAACATGCTTGCTTATGTTTATTTTTCTTTATGAGCAGTATTTGAAATTGGCAGCCACAGTTCTGAGACCTTTTTGAAGATTGTTTGCTTAGGCCAAATTGAGATAAATATCCTACTACCCTTCCTAAAAATAAAGATGTTTTCCTGCTTGAATATCTCCCAGTACTTTCATTTATGTCATTATTTATTAGAAATGAGAACATTAGAGAAACAAGTCTGAAAAAGCGGTCCTCTACTGTACATTTGATGTTATTTCAGTTTCTCTGGTTTCCTCAGAATAGGACTCTTCTCAAAAGAGATTCCTGTTTTTGATCACCTACAATAGGGTCCTCACTTTCAGAAATGCTCAATCCTCAGCTGAAAGATCACAGAAATCTTGCCAAATATTCAGCTTTCAGCAGGTCTCACCCAACATGTCTATGTCAGCCCTGAAGACAGTCCCGGGCTGAACTCCAGAGGACCTCTGTGCCCTAGGTGCAGTGCTGCGCTAACACAGCTGTGGCTGTGCTAGTACGAGGGTATCTTGGCCAGCATCCTTGGCAGCTGGTCAGCCTGACTGCCTGTGGAGGAAGACCAAACCACAACAAGCTGGGAGTCATCAACATGGAGACATCCACATGGGAAGAAGCCAGCAGGATGCCCTTTGTATGGTTTGATTTCTTCTACACTGAAATGCATCTAAATTAGGTCAGCTGTGCCTGTTGCTGTCTACTGATTGCAAAGGGGGACTTGGAGGGCCAGCTCACGTGTAGGTGCCAGCACTGCATACAAAGTCCAGGGAGACGGAACCTATTGTACATGTCAGATATTCTGTGCCTTGTAGAAGTGTCCAGGCTGCAACAGCTGTGCTGGATAAACTGCTGAACACCTTGTACCTTTGGAGAAGTACAATGGCTCCTTAGAGTCTGTTTCACCAGACAGTATATTCAGGTAGAGAAAGTGGATGCATGTAAAGGAAATCTTCAGGTCTAACAGGCCCAAGCAATTCCCTTCCTACACTTCAGTTAAGCTGATTTTGGCCAGTTCAGAGCATGATCATGGCATGTTTCCATTTGTCCAGATAGTGTCTACTCTGATATTTACAGGTAACTTTCCAAGGGAGCTGTATTATATCGCTCCACACTGGTGCCACCTTCCCCATTGCAAGCTTGTGCATTCAAAAATCTACAAACAGAATCTTTTCAGCCCCCCTCTGAGATATATTTGGTTTTGCTTTCAGAGGCAGAGAGCATACATATATGCTAGCACCTTCAGTAAAGCTATAATTTTTAGGAAGAGTTTTAAAATATCACTAGACATTTACTAGTGGAATGTGATTTTATTGCTCCTAGTAGCTCAGTCCTTCTTCGACTTGAAGGCTTTGAACAGCATAGAGCATATTTAGGAAAGAAAACTAATAAATTATTATTAAGACTTTCTATTGTCATCCAAAATACTTGGTACTCACTGCAGTGACTTTAGTTTTAATACATGTCTGTGAGATACAAGATTATCCCATGTTACAGAGAACAAAACTAATGCCTGACATCATGTTAGTGCTGCCATGTTCATTCCTTGCTCAAGCTGAATTTAAGCACTACAGATACAGCTGGAAAGAAGAGCAAGAGCTCTGATGCTCTTAGTGACTTTGACACTTTCCAGACCTGGTGACTGGAGTAAATCTCCCCACATAACCATGCAGGAAAGACCGAGCACAGAAAGAAGTATGGCCCCACTCTTAGGACACCTTCTGGTTCCCTCCAAAAGGCACACTTTTACTGCACTAAAAATACTGCTTTGCCAAATTGGGATGTAAAGTGTTTGAATCCATAGACATCCTAGCTTAAAATCACTCTGGGCAGGCACAAAATCTGTGGCTTATCATGATTGGAAACCATTAACTAAAAAATTATCTTATTTACCTTGGACAGAAATTCAAATCTTGTCGTGTTTCATTCATCAAAAGGTACTGAGCATGGCAACGTGACTTCTACATCTGCTCTTCAGCTCAGGTCATAATTGACTTTCATTTAAACATGGATTTTTAAAATCCAGACTCCCAGTTGTAGACTGATGGTCATTGACCATTTCTGGCTCCCTGGGGCAAACTAACAGACATTTCAAATTTCCCAGGTCAAAGACAAGTTATTCATAAGCATAGACACAAAGATTTAGTTCTTCTTCAGTCTACTGGGAAACTTAATGCAAAAAAAAAGAGCAGTGATAACACTGCACTCCACTCTCCTGAATTTCCTGCCTTTGCGGACCTGCAAGAGAAACCTTTCTCCATTTTTTGGCAGAACACACAACCCAGCAGATATACAGTAAACACTGTGTACAGCTGTAGTTCAGTTCCAGCCCATGCCACTGGTGTGCAGCACACTCAGAAGCCCTGGGCCCTTTGCCATCTTACACAGCTACCGTGCACTTAACAGATAACTGAGAAGGTGCTGAACCGCTGGAGGTTAAATTTTGGCTTTAGAATTCAGTATGTGTAGTTTTTAGGAGTGTCTTTTGATTGTATGGGCTTTCAAAAGTGTGTGTGTACATGAGGATGGACAAGGGTTAAGTGGGAGAAAAGGATATACCTACTGTGGGACCCTGCTGCTGACTGAGCCATGATGGTTGCTGCCTTGGTCCCAGAGGACTGGATGGACTTGCATATTCACTACAAGACCTATGAACTGCACTTGCTATGTAGGGTCAGGAGACTGGAAAACCCGTATGCACTTCCCTGTTTTCTGAATGTGTAGGCAGCTGCTTTGAGGACATTAGAGACTGAGTTTACCAGACTGGTAAGGTGTTTATTAATTAATGCTCTGTTTGAATGGTCCACATGGACATGCCTTCAAGTTATGGAGATGCAGCCCTATATATGGTGGGGGATGAACTGCCAAAAGCTTTTATGCCCATCTCACGTCTTATCTAGCCAATGTTTCACTCATCTAGGCAGTGTGTGATGCTTCAGTGCACCTCACACTTAGACTTTTCCACTTTTGTGGGTGAGGAGCTCACTGGTGGTAGCTCTCCAGTTCTTGCTGAAAACACTTTGGGACCAAATATTGACAGCTGAGAAACACTGTTAAGTAAGTTTAGGAATGCATAAAAAGTTGGAACTATGCTGTTTTTATCTGTGCCCAGGAGATAGTATATATTTTACAGGTACATGTATGATATCTGAGCAGTGTGAGTCAGCAGGTAATCTGTCTTTCTTATTTGGCTTACCTAACCATGGAAGGCTGATTCACCACACTGCATAACTAGGAGATACCAAAACACTGAACCCAGTACCAGATGCTGCCAATACTTCTGTATGGTTCCTGATTCCTGTTTTCCAAAAAGTTAGGCCCATCAGAGATAACTGCATTAAAACAGTGCTTGTAATATTATTTGCTGCTTTGAATATTATTTGTCATTGCTTCTGTTCTTCACAGCTTTTATCCTCACCTGTTTGATACATGAACACTACACTGTACAAAATCGCCAGCAATGTGTAATCAATAAATGCAAAGCAAAGCTCTGCATTTTTTCACATAATAGCTGCTAAGGAAGAAGCTTGAGAGGGTGGTATCCGTCTCTCAACGGCTGAAATTGTTAAGATAACAAATGGCTGTGTTGAAACACTTTGATTCTAATTACTACTCCAACAATTAGATTTGATCTAACTATGGTAGGCCATGTGGAGAAAGGATCTGAGAAAGGAGAAAGGCAACCTGGTCTAGTAGGAGGTGGTTTTGCCCATGGCAGGGAAGGCTGGGAATAGACAATCTTTTAGGTCCCTTTCAACCCTTAACATTATAGAATTATATGATCCGATGTATCCTATGTGAAGTGTATGACTTGGGGTAGAATTTGTCTAATTAAATTCTCTCTGCTTTGTTTTGTTCTGATTTTTTGAGGCACAAGATAGAAAATATTTCTAGAAGGTGTCCTTGGCCTCTTTATATACAAGTACTTGATGACAGTTCTGATGTTGTCTGTCATTCATATTCCTGCCACTTTTTTACAATTATAACTGTATAGTTGCAAATAATTTGTTTATTAATTTCTTCTAGATCTTGTGTCCCCCAAATTTGGATGGATTTGAATTTGTCAAAGGAGATAGAATACTCATATGGATAGAGATTTGTACAGTTACAATTTCCTCAAAAGCATAGTGAGTACTTGTAGCAATGAGAGGTTTGCTGCAGACAGTATATTCCAATAGGCCCATTTATATATAGTGAGACATTAATTAAATCCATGGCTCCTCAGTTTGTATTTATAGCACACTCTAGCTTTTATTTATAGGTTACTGTTTTGTGTTGTCTATATTATATGTCTCTTTTGTTGGCAACGAGACTTGAATGTTATTTAAACAGTCTTACAGTAAATGCCAACTGGATGAAATGATTGTTCATTGGCCCTTCTTCAGGGAGGCCTCTGTACTTCTCTTGTGCTGTATCTATTAATGGAGCATCTGAATGTTACACTTATGGGTTATGGATCTCCACCTGCCCTCACTGGCTCCCACAGCCGTTCTTTTGTTGCCTTGTTCTCTATTCATGCTTGTGTACTCCCTGTTCTGCTTTCCATTTGTTCTCCCACTCCTCCACTTTGACTTTCCCTGCACCTGATTCTAGTCACTCACTCACTTTATTACATACCCTTTACTTCTAATGTACAAACAACTCCACAGCAATAGTTTCATTATATTGTTTGAAATTAACATAAGGAAAATATTCCTTCTCACTGACCAGCTAAGAAACTCATCACCTTATTTCCATGCACGAACTTCTCTGTCCCTAATTGTGTTCATAAGGATATTGGCACTCAAGAAAATATATTCTTCCGCTCATGTCTTGTGGGATGATGAACATTACTCTTTCACTCTGTTTCTTGATCTGTAAAATGGAATAATGACCACAGCCACTCAGAATCACAAAATAGTTGAGGTTGGGAGGGACATCTGGAGGTAAACTGGTCCAACCACTCTGCTTAAGCAGGGCCACCTAGAGCTGATTATCTGGGTCTGTATCCAGATGTATCCAATGTAATCCACAGTAGTGTATACAACGGAATCCTAGATTACAGTGTCCCAGATGTACCCAGCAGAAACACAACTTGAAAATGTCATGTCTTTTAAGAGAACTAGTCAGAACCACTAGGAATAATGAATATCCTCACATGGGCAGCCATTTGTGGTAGTCATGTTTTGCTTGTTTCAAAAGCCTGCAAGGAATATAAGGCTGTTGCCGGTCCCAAAACTTCCATGCTTCCTTATACAGTGCTGAAAGAAATTTTTTGGTTTCCAGTTAATCAGCTATGTTTTGAGGACATTTTGATACATACACAGCACTGCTTGGCATTGTGTTGCCTTTCCCATTTTTTCTCTCCATCCTTTCTAAGTGTTAGACCTCACTCTTGTATTTGAGGGTAACTTTTATGAGAGACCTGCAATGATTTAATGCTGAAGCATACCAGCTATATGAAAAGGATTAGTCAAAGAGTGTAGCGAGAAAGCATTACATTTCAGTGACAAGATTTCCTATGAAAAGTTGAAACTAACTTTGTAAGAAAGCTTTTAAGATATTTAAAGAAAATCTGTTTTTTTCATAAGAGGAAGGAAACATGAATATGGAAATTATTTTTGATACAGAAGTTGTTTTTGTTAAAGTATCTTTCATGCCAATTGTTTTCATTAGATACAATGATTAAAGCATTTTTATCTTCCTGGAAAAACAAATGAAGTGTGTGAGCTCTTACTCAAGGTACAAATAACATTAGTTCTGCTGGTAACTTCCCCTTTAACCTGTCCTGTTCATTTCTCATAATTAACTATATGCATCTTCCTAGATCAGGTCTTGGCTTCATAGGAGACTTCTGCGAGTTCTTCCAACGACTGAGTTAAAATATAACTAATTTTTTTAAAAAAATGCCCTGATGATGCCTTTTTGCAGAGCTGTCATACTTCACTCTGTTATCACTTCAAGAAATAAATGCATTTTAAATTTCCAGACCTTGAGTAATAGCATATTCAAGATTGCCTTTGTACTTGAACCTATAAGTCCCTGTAAAGTGACATTTCAGAGGAATCTTTGTCTTCCTCTGAGGCCCTCAGAAGTCCTTAACTGACCTGTTCACCAGACATGCTCTACCATCAAAGTAATTGTAGAGAGACAGACAGCAATCCTGCTCTACACCATACAAGCAAACTCCACAACATACAAGCAAAAGTGGATGTCTGCTCTGCAATTTTATTTCTTCTCTGCTGATTTTTGCTAAATTTATCAGAGTTTTGAAGCCTCACAAACTAGAGAATTAAATACAAAGAAGCTTGCTCACCAGCTTCCCCTAGGCCTCCAAGCTCTATTTATAATTTCTATAAGCCTTCATTACCTCTAGTCTACAGTATCAAATTCTTCTGAACTAGAAAGGTCACATTTTAATTGTTATTACTGAAGAAATTAATTCAGTGTGTGACATCATAGCTAGACACTTAATTACCAGTTAATAATTAATTTAATAGGACGCTTTGTTAGAGTACTCTCTGTATGCAAAAAGTCACTTTATAATATTTACTGTTTCAAGGACAGAAACCTTATGCAAATTACCAATTTGCAATTTCAATTGTATTTTTAAAACTGTAAACATTCCTGGGAGGGACACATTTTTTAGCTTAGTTCTCCAAATCAATGTCCATGATAGTTTTATAATAAGCACCCTGGTGTAGTACGTTAAATCCCTATATTGTTCCTTTAAATTTCTAGTGTTGTTAACTCTGAAATATTTATTACTTTCACTGTTCCACTGATGTTGTAAATTAGGAATTAACCAGAAGTTGGTGAACAGTTTTAGGTACAATGCTAGTAATCTTTTTTTATCCACTTATCTTGACAAGTAGTTCAGTTCTAATTGCATTTAATGAGACTGCAAACTAAAGCAATTATGTGAATTACACACTAACAAGCTTTCTGTTTTGTTATTTAACTTGCAAATGTAAAATCAAATTCTTTCCTGACTAAATAGTCATTCAGTGGAACCCCGTAATATTTTTGCATATTCTTATTTTTTAAATTAAATTCTACAATGAGATAGGTTCCATGAAAAAGCCTCAGTGAGAATTTGCCATAGATCTGGGAAAATTAATATAATAATGGGGTATTCTAGGTAAGTGATATGAAATGCTTATTAAAGCTGCAGCAGTGTGTGTTTTGAAGCTCAACAATATGAATCTTCAAACATTAAAAAGTAATAAAAAAGCAGTGACAGTGTTTGTGAATCTGTAATCTTTTTCAGTAAATGAATGTTCTGTGCATGAATCTCAAAATTGTTCCTTTATGCCTGCATCCCCCAGTGATGTTCCCACCTCAGAGCACAGGGCTACGGCTGATCTGGAGCCATGCACGCCATGCCTGGCCAGTCTGCAGCTGTTAAACAATATATCTGATGACTGAATTTAGTCTGGTTTTCCAGCTGTTGTTGTGTTAAGCAACAACTAAGCACTATAAGTTCTCCATCATTTATACATAAAGAGGGGTTGAGCTTGCCTCAGAATTTACAGAAAAAGTTATGGTTGTCTTAAGGGACACAAGACAAGATCCTAACTTAATAACAGTCTAACTTGAAATCTTCACTTGCTGACTTATTCATGACAATTGGGATTATTTATGTATTACCTGAGGAGTTATCAACTCCTAAGCTTCCAAAACAGAACTTTATTTTTTATGATAATAAAGGACAGATTATAATGCTGAGGAAACCATCTTCCCAAAGTTTTAGACACAAAGCTCAGGGACTGCTAAAACTAAAACTAGCAAGACTGAAAGTAGTTGCTACAATTCTAGATAAAATCTGACTGGTAGGAAGACAGAGAAAAAAATATTACCTTTCTTTTTCCCTATAGCATATTAGATAGAGCTAGTAGTCAGAGAGACAGAGAATATGGCTAATTGCATGTGGGTAATCCCCAAACCAATAAGCAAAGCAGAGCATGAGCAACAGCAAAAAATGAAAAGGAACCCCTTTCCCAGCCCTGTATTTTCTGGCTCCTTGAACAGTCCTGTGTGTGCCTCCACTACAGTAGTGACAAGACTGATGGTGACTCCCACAAAAACAAGAAACAGCTGAAAGCCAGATGGCTTTATGCTGAAAAACAACATTATCTATTACCTTGACTAAGTAATTGTATTAAATTTTTAAAAAATTTCCTGTGCTGAAAAAGTTTCCAGACTGTTATCCCTTCCCCAGTTCAAGTGGAAAACAAACTGCCATTCAGCGACAGAGATGGGGTTGGATCCAACATAAACATATCTCAGCTAGGCATTCTCCATAGAACTGCATAGTCATTTTTTCCATATACAGTGGGAAAGACAAAGCCTCTGCTTAAAAGGCATTCTTCTCCAAAAAGGGGGAGGGCTAAAATGTTTTAGCTGTCTGGAAATTGGCTAAGAGATTAATACCAGCCTCTGCACTAATTTACTTATTAGTACAGGCACCGAGTGAAAAACTTACTTTTCAAGACGCTCACTGTTGGAAATAGAAAATCTGCAGTTGAAAGGGTAGCTAGTTGATTTTCATCTTCTAAGCAAAATGCCAACTTTATTCAATTTACAGGAAAAGGGATAAATCTGCATTGTTTCCTTATTAACCATTCTCCACCCAGTCCCCAAAAAACACTCAAATAAAATGTACACTCTGAGTCATACTTTCTTCTTGAGTCCCTCAGATAAGCGAAACATAATCAGTTGATAAACTCCAGCACTCCCTGACAGATTTTCAGAGAGCGACAAAATTTTTCAAGGGCGAGGAAGAAAAGTAGGCTTTAAAGTGGATATGACTGTGCTCATGAGACATTGTTAAAACTGAGAGGGTAAATCCGAAGCTTCCTTCGATTTCCCCTTTGCAGCAATTTCCCCCCCTCCTGAATTCTAGTATTTCCTGGTTTGATTTTGCAGTTCTCTGAAATGCTGGAATCACAGCAGAGAAAAACAGTGATCTACTTGACCAATAGCCATAGCATCAATTTAAAAGCCTGTTAGAATGAAACACAAGCCACTGTGAAAATCTTAAAAGATGAAGAGAAAGAGATTTCACCCATGTCTGCCTCCCAACAGCAGACCAACTATGAAGAAGACAGGCAGCCACTGGGGATGGCTGATGGGAAGGTGCTGTTCTCAGGAATGGGGCTTCCCCCTTGACTGTCCCAGCACTCCACAAGTGCGTGGGAAGGGAGTGAGACTGCTACATAACTTACATTCAGAATGAAGCTGGGCAGAGGCTGTGCTCTGAAAGGAGAGAGGAAAAGTCAGGGTTCGAGAGAAGGGGTAACCTGCCTTGATCTCTCAAAGTCTCTGGTTTGTTTCATGATAGGTATAGTCTGATAATGAAGAAATTAGTTTCTTGTTGGCTCAAATGGGGGGAATCATAGATGCATCAAGAGAAAAACCCAACAATTTTTTTTCTCATACCTCACAGAATTCCATCACCCAAGCCCCTCTTTCCAGCTGATTTAAACATAACTAACTGGTGCATCAGAGACCCTATTGAGTTTCTGCAGACAATCCTTGCCATTAACTGGAAGCAGAGAGCCCCAGGAAACCACAAACTTGCAAAAAGCTGAGTAGAGCAAGCAAATTCCCTCTGACCTTAAACCACGTCTAGACCTTCAACACCTGTCCACTTCCCTCTGAATGGATCTGTGCCAGGTACTGGTGCTCTGGAGTCCTTGCCAGTCCTCAGTGGGCCAGGCTGTGTTAACCTTTCTGGGGTAGGAAAGATTTTAATAGCCAGGATAGAGAGGGCTGGGGCATGTTTTGCTCTGTCAGCTCTTTTATTATTATTTTCCTTTTTGGATACTGGATCTGGACAAATGCTTGCTTCTGCAAAGTGCTTTTGAGGAAGGGTCCCTGCAGTCAGGAATGAGGAGAACAGCATAAGGGAGTCATGAATGGCAGGCTCTCTGTGGCTCTCTATGGACTATCATCAAGGCTCAGAGGTGGAAAACCACAGTGGGAGACTGGGAGTGGGAGTAGGACATACTGTCTTTGAATTAGCCCTGGCAGAAAAGTCTGCTAATCTCTTGTCACTTAGAAGGCCTTTCATAAAACAGTAAAAGAATGCATGGTAGGATACTACACAGCTCAGAAATTATCTGGTTTAGGTGCTAGTTCTGTGTATCTACTTTTCCACCTGACAGCAGTAGTGAAAGGCTGAATGAGTTAACTTTTATTCATTTTGTTGGACAGACAGAGTCAAATAATGATTCTCAGCCTTACAGTTTTAGCTAAAAAGGCTATTTTTACAGAACATATTGGAAGTTGTTTATCCAGGTAGATACTTTTTATTCAGTAATTATTAAATTATATTTCGAATTAACATTCAAGTGTGCCAGTTCTTCTCAGGCTCCCTGGCTTCCATATGTCATGACTTAAACAAGAAAATTTTAGTTGCTCTTACGGTCTTCTAAAGTTGAAATAATAACTTCTGGAATATTTTTCACAGTCCTCTCTCATTCTTTGGCTTTTTAATGCTGGGGGTTTAGCACTGTTTCTTGCTAGTTTGACATAAAAGAAAAAAAAAAGGAGTTCTAGTATTTATGAAGTATTTATTTCAAGGAAATAACTACATAAAGAATTGCACAATGCAGCTAAACAGGAACGACAAAGCCAGATCATATTTACTGCATTTTAGTCAATCTCTGAGTGCATTGTCAAGTACACACTGTAAGCATCCTGACAGATAGGAAAATCTTTGGAATTAATTTTACGATAAAGAATTAGATTTCAAAAACTGTGGAGCTCTAACACCTTTATATATAATGCTATTCAGCAATTGTTGAATCTTGCATTAGGATGCATAACCCAAATAACCCCAGCTCATGGTGGTGTGTGAAAATGGACTGGGATCAGATCCAAACATTCAAGAGGACCAATTAAAATACAAACCCCAAGGGTGTCTATATTTTGGTGTTTGAAATCTAAGTCCAGAAGCAAGTTGTAAATTATCAGTGGCTGGTAATACATTACTCAGAAACTAGACCTCTTTTATACAGCTCTTGAACACTAGAAGCTCCAATTGTTATCAGTTTAAATCAGGCCAAGTTCTCTTCAGAAAGCAATTCTTTTATTTCTTCCTGGGCGTCCTGGAAAAACTGGACTTTTAATTCCTTCCTTGCTTCCCATGTTATGAATAAGAGTGGGCATGAAATGCCTTTTATTGGTTTTCACAGCCCTGAATAAGCTTTGGGGCACTTTGCTGGTACTTGCCCAAAATTTTGTGGGAACTCACTGCTGCGGAGTTTAAATTGTATTTTCTGGTGCTTTATACGTCTTCTTGAAATGGAGAACATTTCCCACTGTCCATCCACTCTGTCCTGTGCTTCCATTTGCTTTAGTTTTCTATGATTTAAAAGGTTTGGGGCCTGGTGGCGCTACTCCAAGCAGCTGATTTTCATTAAAGCTTTGATGAGAAACTTAAGCTGGAATCACAAACATCTGCAGTAAAACTTCCTCCCCACTAATAGATGTTTCTCGGAACATAACCTTGTTATACCAGAAAAAAACAGCAGCTAGAAATCCAAATTGCCCATTATGAGAGGGAGTTAACCTAACATAACCTCGAGGGTCTGAAGTGACTTAATTTAAAGATCTGCATTTTTAAAGTAGATGAAGTTCCCACTAGCTTAAAAGAATATAAAGGTTTCTGTCAAGCTAAAAACCTTTTTGGCTCACACCTCAGGATTAGGCCTTCTGCTACTTTTTGTAGTACTAGTTTGTTTTGAACAGACTAATGCCACAAGAAAGGATCAAATTGTGGTTTCTCTCAACAGTTTGCAAGATTTTCTGTTCCAACCTTTATGGGGGAAAGGGGTAAAGATGATTTGATGATAGTTTGAGTCTTAGAGTCTTTGTTAACAAGTGGCTGTGACTGCTCTCTTTTCAGATATTTAAGTGAGCCATTTCAGAGAGGCAAGTTAGTCACTTGCCCCCTGCTGATTAATGCTTATCATTTAGAGAACCAGAAAGCAAGCACCTCAAATACTGTTTCTAGCTTTTGATCAGCAGCTACTGGTAGAAGTCAAATGGGAAAAAATGATTGTCAAACATGTCATTTTAATGTGCAAGCTCCATTAGATAACTTCTGCTTCTTACTTTCTTTTATAGTAAATGGCTAATTTTGAGTTGACTGTGATAAAATTGTTTTCTTTAAAGGACTTTTGCCTCTCTGCCTTTCCCCTGAACCAAAACCACTGATGCTGGAAACAGTTTTCCTCTTCCATCCATCCAACAATATCATGCTTTCCTTCACTCTGGGAATTGGCTTCCTGCCCTATCCCAACTACTTAATTTTTTTCTTTACTCTTAAGTCTCTCGATTATCTCATTCTTGCTCTAATTTTTTTCTCTTCTTTTTTCTTCTTCCTGCTTTGGTTTGCTTCCTTTCCCACTATTTGCTTTCCATAGAGGACATTTGAGATTATCTTTTTTCAACTTGGCAAGTGTCTCCACAGAATGTCTGTGTTCCCTTTCCCTAATCCTTCCCACGCTCATCTCCTATACTGGTCTCTGAACTGTAGTAGTCATTTACATCAGAATGAAATGAGTATTTTACTGGATGCCACCTTACATTCATTTCACATTAAAAAAAGTAACTGCACAATGTGAATCACAGGGAATCATTTGCCATACTCTCCAGTATTTGAAGTCTTGTACTGTTGTTTATTCTCACCTTAGACTCTGTAAGGAACTGTCTTCCTACTGGGGAACAAAATCTACACCTATAGAGTAAAACCCATTATGTCAATGGAATTTATAAATGCAAATATTGACAGTGGCAGGCTTCAGACCCAAATGGTAAGGTAGGATCTGCCTCTTACTTTAGAGGCATGTTTTTGATAGTGGGATATAACTGTTCTCACAAGTTACTTCTGGCTTTCAGTTTTACCCCTGTGCCTTACCAAAACGGGAAGTGTCTTACCACCCCCTTTCCTTCTACTGTGTCCAATCTAGTGAGTGAATGCTGAAACAAACATCTCTGATATTTGCCACTTGCTTGTTTGCTTTCATTTGGTATGTACAGTTTTAAATGCTATGCTTCCATCTCTGATGAATCTTCCTTGTAAAATATTTTAATCTATCCTTATCTGGAAAAATTAATCTTTGACTTCATGCCAACAACTGCTTTTGTGTTGCGATGATGAGCTGGATTTGGTACTCCGTACCCACTCTTTTTCTCACTGTCTCCCCACAGACATAAGAATTTGCCACTGTAACGTATTCCCAGCCTCTTCTTATTGTCTTTGTTAGCCAAGGAACTTAGTTTTCCTAAATACCACACAAGCAACTGAGTACTTGAGACTGCTTTTCATATTATCTGCCCCTTGATAGACAAACCAACACAAATTAATAACCTCTCCAGTGCTAAATTACTTTTGAAATTAAAATTTGTGACTAACTTGTAGTCTCAACCTGGTCACCTTCAGTTTCTAGTTGTTGCATATGCTGAGACCTTCATTTGTTAGACTATTAAGCCTATTATTAATTTTTTTTTTGCCTATGTATGTTCTTACACAATAAGTTCAATTTTTTTTCTTAACCTCCCTCTGAGCTAGGCAAATTGGATTGCAGAGTCTCTCAGATATCTTCCAATTCCTAACACTGTAATTCTTCTCATGATACTTTTCTGAATAATTTTCATCAATTTTTAAGCATTTTCATTGAAACAAGAGGCAGAGAGGTAGATATTTCATGGTGGTCACTAACAGTGCTTCTTAGGTAAGTTACACAACATTTTATTGTGTAGAATCTAGTCCAGTTAATTTAAACATCTACACTTTATGCCCTGGAATTTTAACTGATTAATAAAGCTGTCCTGAAGCAAGCATCCAACGAAGTCCTTACGGAAGAAAAGGCTCCTTTGAGGGTCTCCTGGGAAGACCACCAGGAATTAGAGGCTTAAAAAACCTAGTATCTCCACTACTGTATGGGAAATTTGGGTTTATACTTGAAGGCAGTGCATGATTCTCATTGAAACATCTAGGAACAGTTTATGTGCCTGATTTGCTTAGGTGTACTGGATTGCATAATTATTAAGAACCAAGGCACCAAGGTAGTAGATGTTGCCTGAAGTCCAGCTCAAACCTATGGTCCACTCTATGCACAGGTACAGCATAACAACATAGCCTTGAAAATGTAGTTAGTTCTCTTCTCTCTGCTTTTAAGAGGTTTTCATTCAAATCCAAGAAAAAAAAAAACAAACAAAAAAAAAAAGAAAAGGAAAGGCTCCACATCAATATTAATTCTGATTTTTTAAACCACTTCTCCCAGTTCCTCTCAGTTTAGGGTTGCCAAACATGGGAAAGGAAGAGGAGTGGAAAGCTGAGAAATATTCACTATTATGTATTTACAATAATTGGAATCTCCTGTTCTTCTATAGGTTCCTAAGATCAAACTCTTAGTGGGATTTCAGCTTAGAAACTGCCACTGATGTGTTTCATGTTGCAGCTGAATTATACCACAGACCACAATGAAGCCCCATCCATTGTAGCTCTGCCTTATGAAACTGCCCCCTTTGTATAATTTGGCACTATTTGATGTGACTAACAGCCTCTGTCTGCTCGGGAGAGCTGTAGGCCTGAGTCAATATTTAGACGAAGGAGCTGAATCAAACCATGCCGTGTAAGGGAGTTTACTCTGCGGTTCACTGTTAGCTGTGGGTTAAGAACTCAGGCTTCGAAAGAGGCTAATTCAAACCTACTGGGAAAAACCCTGTTCCCAAGGCTGAGGGAGGGGAGGTGACCTGTGGGAGAGAGAAGCTCCCTGAGGACCAAAGGAAATGTTCCTTCCTTGGGTGAGAGACAACCAGACCATCACTCTCTGGCCCCTACCTCAACCTCCAGGCTTAGACCCTGTTCCCCAGATCCTATTACCAACCACATGCACGGATCAATGGATAAGAACGTTCTCACTGTTACAGAGCTATCAATCCTATCCCAAAAGAGCATACTACTGGGCAGCCTTGGAAATTGCCATGGGGGTGGGTCCTGAAATCTTCAGCTACCAAAGGGTCCTGAAATCCTTGCTCCTTTCTCATGAAAACACAGCATCCTGCAGGCAAGAGCCTTGACATGACTGTATCAGGCACAGTCATCCAGTTGTAACATGGGATCCAGAGTCTAAATGCTGCCATTGCAGGGGCTGAAGTAAACTGCCGGGGCAAACACCAGTTATCGAGTCTATTAGGCTGGACTGAACAAACAAAACTTTGGGGAGGATTGAAATGTTTGAAGGAGACTAAAGTGTCATTCCCCTGCAGTGTCCAGTATATCTCATTGCACTTTCCCAAGGTAAAGTCCAATATATTTAAGTGAAGCAATGTGAATAGTGTCTTTGGTAAAACCATACTACACAATCATATCAAGAAAGACTAACAACCACTTATGCCCCTTATCCTGCGAAAAGCAGCTATAAAGCCCATCCAGCTCTTGAATCAGGCTGATTGGGACTTTCCATGTTGTAAGCAACAGGTGGCAATGCAGCTTCCCAGGGCTGATCTCAGGCCAGAGGGAAGATCTGAACATCTCACGTCGTGGAGCATGTCCAAGAACTGGGTTGGCTCCTTGTGCTGAGCAAAACAGGGTTTAACCTCCACTTTTCTCACACAGGTCATGTTTTGTGTGGAGTTGCTGGCAGGGTAGGCAGGCATTTCCTGAGCATGTCCAGCTGCTTGGAGCAGGGAAATGAGTTCTGCCCAGCCCTGCAGCAATCCTGGCTATCTGAAGGGCTTAGGAACTTATTTCCATGGCTGTGAATTCTGGCAAGTGGAGTGGAGATGGAAAATTAGCCACATGATATCGGAGATTGAGATCTTGATATTGTCACAGTGACACAGCTGTGCTAATCTCACCTCATTTTTGGATGTTATGCTAGAAGAACTACTCTTTCCCTTCCCATGACCTTATCAAACTCAATTGGCCTCCTACTTTGAATCTTCCACGCATGACATATTACTGTGTCGTGTCCCCCATTCCACCCTCCCTCCCCCCTCAGGGCATGCTGGAGTAATTATTGTTTCCTGATGCTGTATTTTTGAGTAGTTCATTCCCGATGCAGCCTTGCTAGAATGAGCAGTATCAATCAATCTCAAAACACAAGGGTTGCAAGAAAATTTTCCATCATCAAATTGCTTCTCAGATCTCTCTAATTTCATTTGTCACTAATCCCAACCTCACACTTTCTGGAAAGCTCTGCAAGTGTGTTCTCTTCAGGTACTTTCCTAGTTGCATTTGATTTATCATCTACTGCTTTCACTGCAAAAACAAACTTCAGATTTTGAAGGCGAATGGCATTCAGAGGCAAAAGCACACACTTCTACAGTACAGAGTTTACCATCAAAAGACAGACTCTTTCAGGAAATTGAAGTGACTTACAATTGCAGGAATTACAACAAGGCAAGCAGAAAAGTCTTGTGACAATTAACTCTTGTAAAATAACTGTTTGGACAGGCCTATTTAGTTATGTTGGCAGGAAAGTCAGAGACAAGCTAAGCAAGCTTCACTGCAAAGTACAGCAGCTATCTGCTCACAGCAGGCAGGGCATGTGTACATTTTGAAGTCTGAACTGTATCTCTCCAGTCTCGAAATGCAACATCTCAGACACCCCCTCCCATACCCGTCCCCCCCCCCCCCCCAACCCCTCCTGTATCGCTTTAAGGCTCGAATGATTAAGCTAACGTTAACCAGATGGGAGCTTTGATACAGACAGATGAAAGCATAAAAGTGCAGACACTAGAGAGAGAAGGGAGTTACTGTACCTCAGCAAAAGTCACCCAACTTCCAGTAGCTACTGCCTGCTGCTGCCCTCTGATAACAGTGGCTTCTTGCGTGCTGACCGCTGAGCTACCTTCAATGTCAAACTGAAAAATGCTTCCCTCACTCGAGGCTGTGCTGGAGGACAAGCATCTCAAAAAGAATAATATAGGAGAAACGAGGGGCCAGACGGAGATCAAAGCCATTTCCTCCCCTTACATCCAGCAGTGGTCTTCTAGCGTCTCAGTAATTGTTTACCCTCTTCTGCAATCAGCCCCCCTTGGCTTAGTGATGCCTCAGTTATTTTAACTTTCTTTCAGCATTCAGTTTCCAGATGTGGCACTTCAAGGCAGTCTAACCAGATCCCGATTTAAAAGAGGGGGAAAAAAAAAGAAAAAAAAAAGGAAAAGAAGGGGGAAAAAAGGAAAAAAAAAAAGGAAAAGAAGGGAAGAAAAACGCTTTTGCTGCCTCCCTCGTTCACTCTCCGTGCCTGTGGCTCCTCTTTTTCCCCAGAGGCTCCAGCACAATAACATACAGATGGGCAGTGCTTAAGCAGAGAGTGTCAAACAGAGATTGTATTCCAGGAAAGCACCTCTGGCTCCCCAGCCACCTTATCTCCCCCTGTCAGGATACAGACTGACGCTCCGTTCAGTGCTCTGGCTTCCTTCATATGTTCACATCATTCCCTTTTTTACCTTTCGTGTTGAGACCCTCCCACTCAAACTTTGCCGTTCAGAAAGTGAGGTCACTCTTTCCTCCCCCTCTACACTTCCCTCCTACAATTCTCTCCGACCTCTCCACACAGATCATTGACTCTCGTGACTGTTTATTTTTTAACATTTCCAGTTTATTCAGGGGAAGGTAGAAAGGTGCCAAATTTATTAAAAAACCCTAGCTAGACCAACCTTTCCTTGCGGCATGGGGGAGGGGAGGCTGTGGGCGGGAGAAGGAGGAGGAAGAGGAGGAGGAGGAGGAGGAGGAGGGAGACAGCCTGGCTGTGTCATGGGCTAAGAGGTCTAAGTGGTTTCTCTAACATGCTTCATTCAGTTCTTTCCATCAAGCCCACCTCTCAGCTTCTCGTTGGCTTGTGAAAAAGAATATCGTTCACTGCGATTTTGGAAAATGACTTCATTCCTCAGACTCATGAACTTTTATTTACAAAGAGCATCTTGTATTCCTTTTTCAAGAGATGCTTTGTGAGGCCCTGGTAACAAGGCTTGCAGTGTGTATATGAAAGTGAGCTGAATATGTTGCCCACAGCTCACTTAATTTTATGGCTACAATCTCAAAAAGACAAGACAGTAACCCTTGCTAGGTTTTGGGATGAAGTCAGGGAATAATTATACTAATGTGCACCACTCCAGACAAGGGGGCAGCAGGCTGTCCCTCAGAGGTCCTGTGTGCAGGGGGTGGTAGCACCCTTGGCCTGTCAGGCTTCATTCTTAAATCTTCATGGAAATCAGCTTATTGAGCTTCATTCTGAGAGTGGATTCCTTCTTTTTCCCTTCCTCCATCAGTTTCTTTCTCATTGAAGGTATTATCAACTAAAGAAGCAGCCCATTGAGAATTAAGGGTAAAATTAAGTGTTTTGGTGATCTGTTAACTTCCATATACCTGTAGGCACAGTTCTGGGCCCACAAGTTTTTTACAGAGAGATGTAAAGAAGTTCACCATGAATAAACTCTGCCTGATTCAGAAATAGTGTAGATGAACAAGCAAGGCCACTCAAGCTCGTGGGACAAAGTATTACCCCGGCAAAGAAGAAAATGGTGTGAAACACAAGGCTCTCAGGTTTGGGACCAAGGTTTGTGGGAGGAAATAAAAGATATTAAGGGTAGTTGCGAGTCTCTTGGTTAGTTGAACCTGATGTGGTGGCAAGAACACTGTCCTCCGAGAGCCTGAGGGTGAGACATCATTGAAAGCTGCCAGGACTTTTCTAATTCTTTCTGATAATGGCAGTCATGGGAATGGCCTGTAACAGGTCTGAAGGCTCAGGAAGTATGAGACCAGGGAAGGCCCAGGCAGGGACTCCATGAGCCTCCGATTAGGCCTCCTGCTGCAGTGACAAGCTTGAGGTGTAAAGATAACATTAAAGCAGGGGCACAAAACAGAACAAAACATCTTGACAATAAGTGACAGAATCACAATTCCCATGGTGGCAATGGAGATTTTTAACCACCCAGTGACTTGTGTGAAAAATTACTGGGATATGTGTGAGACAATTTTTTGAATACTCTTTTTTGGAAAAATGAACCTCTACTCGAACTTCTCCATCTTCTGCAGGCATTTGGCAGCAGGCTGGCCGGCTTGGTGAGGCATCCTTTTAACTGAAGGACTCAGGGGGTGGCATCCAAAGTGCATCCTCTTGCACTCCTCCTGGGAAACCGGCATGCTCAATTACCCCTCTGAAATGCCTGTACACCAACATATGCAGTGTGGGGAATAGACAGGAGGAATTAGAGATCTGTGTGCATTCAGGGGGCCATGATCTCACTGCAATTACAGTCATAGCTCGCATGACTGGAATGCTGTCATGGATGTCCATGTGTTTTTAAGAAAGACAGGCCAGCAAGGTGAGGTGGTGGAATTACTCTTTATGTGAGAGAGCAAATCGAATGCATGGAGCTCTGCCTAGGGGTGGATGAAGAACTAATTAAGAGCTTAGGGGTAAGAATTAGGGACAGGCTAACACGGGTGACACTGTTGTGGGTGTTTACTACAGACCACCTGGTCAGGAAGAGGAAGTGGATGAGGCCTTCTACAGCCAGCCAGAAGTAGCCTCACGATCACAGGCACTCATTGGGGACTTCAACCACCTGGCTTTCTGCTGGAAAGACAGCACAGCTGGGCACACACAGAGGTTCTTGCACAGCACTGATGATAACCTTTTGACACTGGTGGTGGAGCAGCCAATGAGGAGAGGCGTGCTGACAGACCTTGTACTGACAAACAAGGAAGAGATGGTTGGGGATGTGAAGTTCTTTGGGGGTAGCCTTGGCTGCAGTGACCATGAGAAGGTGGAGTTAAGGATCCTGTGTGGAGGAAGCAGGGCAATAAGTAGGATTACAACCCTGGAGTTCAGGAGAGCTAACTCTGGCTTCTTCAAAGATCTACTTGGAGGAACCCCATGTGTTAGGACCGTAGAAGGTAGGGGGGTCCAAGAGAGCTGCTTAATATTTAAACATTACTTTCCCTAAGCTCAAGATCAGTGCATCTCTTTGAAGAAGAAATCAAGCAAAGGGGGCAGAAGACCTGCATGGATGAGCAAGGAGCTTCTGGAAAAACTCAAATGAGTAAGGAAGTTTATGGAATGTGGAAAAAGAGACAGGCCACTTGGGAAGAATATAGAAACATTATCAGAGTATGTATGGATGTGAAGAGGAAGGTTAAGGTCCATTTGTAATTAAATCTGGCAAGACATATCAAGGATAACAAGGGCTTCTTCTAGTACATCAGTAGCAGAGGGAAGGCCAGGGAAAATGTGGGCCCTCTGCTGAATGGGGGAGAGTTACTGAATGGCTTTTGTGCTTCAGTCTTTACTGCTGAGACCAGTCCTCAGGAATCCCAGAACTTGGAGGCAATAGAGAAAGTCTGGAGAAAAGAACTTCCTCTTTACCAAGGAGGATCGGGTTAGAGATCATTTAGGCAATCTTGACAACCACAGATCCATGAGGCCTGATGGGATGCACCCACAGGTGCTAGAGGAGCTGGCAGATGTTATTGCTGAGCCATTTTTTATCATCTTTGAAAAGTCATGGAGAACAGGAGAGATGTCTGAGGAGTGGAGGAAAGCCAATGTCACTCCAGTCCTCAAAAGGGCAAGAAGGAGGACCCAGAAAACTACAGGTCAGTCAGCCTCATATCCATCCCTGAAAAAGTGATGAAACAGCTCCACAGAAGGTTATTAGGAGTAATCATCATGGATTGACCAAGGGGAAATTATTCTTATTACCTTTTATGATGAGGTTGGGTAGATGAGGGGAGAGCAATGGATGTTGTCTACTTTGATTTCAACAAGGCTTTTGACACTATCTCCCATAACATAATGACTTTGAAGAATTCAAGGCGTACATGTTTTTACAATTAGCCTTAAGTAAGTAATTGTATTAGAAACCTATAATAGCATTTGGAGGGCAGCACCTGTAGGGCATCCTGAGCCAGTCCAGCTGGCCTGGTAACAGATGGAAACAGCCCACAGTGCCGCAAAACGCGGCTCCACTGCTCAAACAGATGTTAGAAAGGACAGTAGCTGCTGGAGCAGGAGATACTGGAGGAGAGAGAGAGAGATGAGGGTGCACCAGGAACACACAAAAGGAAACATATGAGGATCCAAAAAGAGGACTCATGAAGAGAAATGTGAAGAGATACATTTTGAAAAATGTAAAGGAGGAGATGTGGTAGGGAACATTGCTGGGGAGATGGCTCGTGATGCAGTCTTGGAAGGACACGCTTGTTGCTGGGTTAAGGTGCCCAATGGAGGGTGATCCACACCAGGCTAGGGACACCCTGAGAGAGTGCAGCCTGTGTGTGACACATGCACATCAGGGAAAACCCTGAGGATGAAGAGTAGAAATAGGCTAGGATGATCTTGGACAGAAGTTGAGTCTTCAGAGAGAGAAGGAAGGTATTTGGGTGTTTAATAATCTGTTTTCTTGCTCTTTTCTAAATATTTGAACAAGTGATTAAACAATTCTGTTTATTTCCAATAAAATATATTATGTGAAATGTCCTGAGTCAGGACTGTTTTGTCTGCAACAGTAATGAATATAGAAGTGTCGTGAATGAAGTGCTGAATGAGAACAATGGTGAACCAGAACAATGGTGAGCTTCGTGGGCCTTGCTCAGCACAGCCAACTGACCATCTGTACCCTGCACATTCAATTAAGGGACTTTCTCCTTCAAGTGTTCTACTGATTCACCAGAGCAAGAAATACCATTAGAAATATCATTAAGGAGGCTTATATTACAAGTTCTTCAAGTAAAGCCTGATATGTATTGCACATATGTAGCAGGTACCCAGATGGACTTCAGAGTATGATGAAGGTGTCTCACCTAGTAGGTCATTAATAACGCAAAACCCCTGAAACACATTTACAGAAAACAGAAAATACCATTCTTGAAATGGGCAAAAGTTACCAAGTGAAAACAACATTGTTACCCATCACATTCCTTTATGTAAACAACAAAGATATTCATATCCCTGTAAAAGAGGGATGCTAATTTACAGCCCTTTGAGAGAGGAAATATTGTAATTACTCCTTAGATCAAAGTCCTAAAAGGAGAAATATGTCTGCTTTGTGTCTTTGGAAAATCCCAGACTGGCCCAAGGCCTTAGAAATCTAAAAAAATCTCATGTTATGATTCTGTATAACAAAGGAAATATAGATAACTTCAAATGGTAGAATTATTAAATAATGAATAATTTATTCTAAAGAAATAGGAAAATAGAATAACTCAAGAAAAACACAGTTCATTACAGCTCAATAGATCTAAATTTCTCTGCAAATTGTATTAGTCCCATAACAGGAAAATTATAACCAAAATATTCTGAGCAGAAAATATAATATATATATTGATTTCCCTAAATATCACTGTACAGTGGGACTGCTTGTTAAGAAAAACCTGCTTGCAAGAGCAGTTTCCTGCATTTAATTTAAAAAATTTTCAAATATTGTATTCCTTTTAAAAAACTGCAGATTTGTGTAAAATTTTTGGAAAATTAAAATGATGCATAGAGTGCTTATAAAAATACAAACCTCTGAGTATAAATTTATGCTGTGATGGATGTCCAGTTTCTTTATCTTTGGCAGAGATGATGTGACTGTGTTATGTAAGTAGTCTGAGATTTGGAACAGGAGTTCTTCAATATGGCAGGGTACAGAAACAGGAGATTCTCCTTCTGTTCTCACTGTATCATCTTTTCTTTTTACAAATTTCTTCCCCAATCTTTAACATTTGGTTTTGATTCACTGTGATAGACAGTAGGACTGGTGAAAGACAAAAGTAAAAATCCAATGGAATGCTTATTACAAATAATATATTCCAAATTAACCAATCTCAGGCTGTTGTGTGTGGGCCACTGGTGGTTTGTCAGTTCCCAGTGGGACATCTGCAAACAGCCTGTTAAGCTCTAGTGCCAAATATTACCAGTGAAACATTTGACAATGTTGCATGGTGGTGCAATGGAACTGTTGACAGTTGACTGATGTTTGTGATCCAAAATGTGTTCAAAGGACCTTTGTAAAGGTTAGAAAATGTTGGAAGCATATCTATGTATCATCAAATGAATTAGCTGTCTACATTCTGTACTAGAAACCTATGACAATCAAGGTGTATTAAGCAATAATTTGTTATGATTTGTGCCAGAGAGAGATGCTAATAAAATTAGTTATGCAAATGAAACACCACTTTTGTTAACTTATTTCCCATGTTTTAGATTACATCATACTAGGAAAAGTCTGAGTTTGCAGGTAGAAGATAGAATTTATTCTGTAGGGTTCAAGGATGACATACCATCAGACTTCAATTTGTAGATCTGGTGCAAGGAGACATACGCATGTTCTTTGCTTCTTCGCCCTACTGGTTAAGGGCATAATCTGTTTATTTTCCCTCATGACAAAAGTTCAAAGCCAACAGCTCTCATCCCTCATGGTATTAGTTACCAGCAACACTGGGATCTGGCTCATTCCAGCCTTGTTTAATGAGAAAGATGTCTGAAGGTTTCCACCTCCAGACTGTAACAGGAAAACAGCTGCCTGACTTTCTTTCTAAAAACATTGTCCTTGGGAACTGTATGAACCTTGTAAAAGTAGTAATGAAGCACAACACATGAAATACTGAATAACTTACTTGAAAAATTCAACCAAGCTGGTTGCTAAAAGTCAACTAGATTTAGAATAGTATTTTTCCCAATCCAATGTCCTCTCCCCAGTGGTAACTAATAAGTAATAACATCATTTTCATAGCTTTTCAATACTTCTTTCAGGACTTCTGGTCATTTTTGACATTCGTATCTGAACCTCTGGTGTGAAGGAGCAGGAAGCAGAGTGGGAGCAGTTCCAGGCATGGAGGAAGATATACAGCAATTGACGGGACTTTATTATATGGACTTTACAGTTATTATACGGACTTTACCGTTATTATGTGTTTTCAAATATGTGTATTGCATTGTATCCACACTACACAGTGCACAGCTTGGGCATGCCTGGGCTTGCCACGACTTTGCCTGCTCCCTGTTTCCCTGCTCCTCCCTCTGATTAGCTGAGAAAGCTGCAGAGGGGAGACAATTACCATTCGCCCTTTCCTTCCCCCGGTTCCTCCCATGTTCCTCCCCCTTTGCCTGTGTCCCTACCCTGATTTGTTCCCCCCTTTGTCTGTCTCATGCTCCACCCCATGTTCTAACTCTTTCCCTGCCTGAACTCATAAAACCCCTGCACACCTCAATAAACCATTCCATTTGCACCTCTACCTTGACTTTGGACCTGTCCGTGCTGTGTCACGGCTCCATTCCCCTCCCTCCTCGGACCGTGGCACCCTGGTACTCTTGATAAGTCATTATTTCTTTTGAATGGTCTGAATTGTAGAGGTGCTATACTACCATTAATGATATTATCTATTTCTTTCCTCTCAGATTGTGAGGTTCTGTATGCTTCTGTAGCAGGTTCTCTACACAGTTGCTTAGAGGTGGGTAGCAGGTGTTAACCTCACTTCAACTGCAGAGGGGTACACGAGAAACAAAAATACCACCATCATAGGGAGTGTTGCATAAATAGCAGAGACTTGATGTTAAAAAGTGAACTAGAGGATGTGGGGCTGGTGAGATGAAGGTGAAGGGTATTTGCAGGGATGGAGGCTGTGCTTGTTGTCTTTTGTGGATAAACAGTCGAACCTTTTCATTTTCTGTTACAGTTCTCATGCCATCGTGGTGGTGGCAAGAGGACCATTGTCATATTCCAATCACTCAGTTTGTTCTGACCCGGTGTTTTGCTCTGACACCTTGGCTTGCACATCAGAATGTAATATTTCCAGAATGTCTCTCATGTAAGTCCTGGGCATGTCTGCTTATCTTTTAAGATAAAATTAGCCAAGACAAATCAATTCAGTCTGTTATAGCCAAGAAAGTGATACTTGATAACAGCAACACATCATACAGAAGAAAGTAGATGGCCCTGACTAACAAAGTGTCAGCAGCTTCTTTTGAAATCAACGGGAATGGGCTTCAAAGTCAGACTCAAAGGATAGAGATTAACTGTAAGACAGACACATATTATGACCTTATTTATAGGCAGATAGGGAAACTGATATCTTGTTATTAGTAAAGTCACTGTGTATTAGTGAAGACAGAAATCATCACTGGGTGCTCCAGCATAATGCGGAAAGTCTAGGATGTGGATGGTGGATCTTTTTCTGCTGTTACTTGAGTACTCATTTATTTCTCAAAAAGATTACATAGGTAGAGAGAAATGGGTTTGCACATTTTAACCAGACTAATAATAGGTGAATAGTGATCCAATTAAGATAAATCCTTCTTTTAAAGTGAAGGCCTGTCCTAAATTCAAATTTCCTTATGTTTTTTCCTTTTGCCCTTCTCCCTGCAAATTTTCTCAAAATCTCCAGGACGATATTTCTTAATTTGTTAATCCTTCATGATGTCACTTGTGTCCTCACTGCCTCTGAAAATTTATTGGAGAGTCCTCAAAGCTACAACAGTGCCTTCGTGAGGCTGCCCTCTCAGTCTAATGATTCCTTTGAAACCTTGGCCACAAGGGACTAGCTGCTCTTCCTGATCAAGGCAGGAAGAGTTTACTCTAGCAACAGCAACAAAGAAGAGTAAAGAAAAAAAAACCCTTCTTGCTTTATTTCTAAGCCATAATTTTTAACTTGTTTTTGGTACTCACACCCTGATAAATAGGCATACTTAATTACTACATTCCTTCACAGTGCAGCATTTCCCCTTGCATTATGCTTTGTCCCAAACTGACTGCCTTCCTCTCTATGTGGTGTCTTCAGACATTTCCCTTTCTCTCCCAACTTGTTTATCTAATTTAAGTTACATATCTCTAGTTTTTTATATTCTTCATTATCCCTCTAGGAAAGCTTCCCCACCCTTCCTCATCAGTTGTTTGATCATAATAATGGAACATTGGCTGAAGAAAATGAGTTGCATAAAAATCTGCACTGAACTTTACAACCCCTGTAGAAGTACCCATAAAAAAGCTTTCCAAAACTGAAAGAACCCTCACCCAAAAGCCCAGATCATGGAAAACTGTGCTTAACTTAGCCTTGGATATGAAGTCACACAGAAATACATATTCCATCTCACTGCCAAAATGCTTCCCATGGATCCTGCACAGTCAGCACAAAGAAGAAATTGTCTCAGATCCCTTCAAGTTTATCCTATGCACCCCAAGGATACGGTGGTGACCAAAAAGGAGAATGTCACCTACAGCAGACAGCAAAAATGTGATCTGACAGAGCTAACTGAAGCAATACTGAGAACACTAACAGTTTAACCAGGGCAGAAAATCACTCACTGAAGCTCATTTTCTGGCAAGTTTCATGGGTTTTAAAGTGTCTTCTAAATTCTGAACTTATGCTGACATGTCCCTTCGTGCTAGATGTAGTGGAGAGATAGCAGACTTTCAAGAACATTCTTTTCCAACCTTGCGTGTCCCATAGGAGGACATCCCAACACCAGTCAGCTCTGTCTGCTCAGTTATTCCCTTTTTAAGCATTGCACCGGTTTTAAAATTGCTCTGTGCCAGCAGTGCTTGAAAACCAGCCTTCGTTGTCTTGCATAGCAAGCCTAAAATGTAGTCAAAACCTTTTCTACTGTGATGGGAAAGAGAAATGTTGCCCTGTAGCATAAACAGTCCGAAAGGTAGATCCAGAAAAATTATGTCTTGATTATTGTATCACACCTATTACCGTATGATCTAATGGGAAAATTTTCAAATCCTTGGTTTCTCCAGTACTGATTTATGTTTGTTTAAGTGGAGGGATCTGTGAATGTGTTCTATCTTAGATTATTGGTTTTGGATGCTAAAATTACTTCCCCTAAATGGCCCAGTAAGCAAGGAGGAGGAATAAATTTTGATTGTACTCTGCCACCTGTACTCCTGACAGCTTAATTTGTTAATGTCAAGTCTGCAGGCACTAAATGAATGCTCATGAAAGTCTTGACTATCTGATGAAGTGCACTGGCTAGTATGATGCAATTAGCTGAGCTCATCGATTATGATAGACAGCTGGAGCTCTCTGAGTTTTTCTGAAACAGCTTAATCAAAGGCATTGGAATAATAGAAGCTCTCTAAATGAGAATGGCAGTAAACTAAGACCATTAATTAGATTTTTTTTATATTGTTGTGTTTATTATACTTCCCATTTGTCCTTGACATTTAAGTCTTGACCACAAGTGAACATAACTGTATTGCTGATTTCACTGCAATCAAAAACAGTTTTAATTTGCATAATAAGCTGAAAGTGTTTGTTTGAAACTAAGACCTATAGTAAAGCAAAAAAAAATTCTCACACAATTTTTCAGGAATTTATTGTTCTCTCTTAAGATCTAGGGTGATGAAAGTCACTTTCACATACAGTAAAAACTGTTTTTCAGATTTTTTTTGTTTACTGTTTTGTACATTTTTGTTATTTTCACCCTGGAAAACTGATGGATTCAATAGGATAACACCATTCTCTTTGACAAGAGGCACAATACCAGCTCAACCAACTAGCCTGCTATTACTGGGGCTGGCTGAGCAGCTGTCCCCTGTCCCAGTGCCAGGAAATGCTGACAGCAACAGCTACACCATTTCAGCTGCTAACTGTTTCCATAGCAAGTTCTGATGGTTAATGAATTGCGTAAGTGCTACCCAGGTCTGTCCAGATCTTAGCAAAAGAACAGCAGCTTTAGGATGTCAACTGCTTTGAGAGAGACCCAGCACCACAGAAAGCTCCTTTCAAATGTGTGGGTCAAGCCCTATTTGCAGTGACTTTACCTGGTGTGATAACACAAATCAACCATGCTGCTTTTTCCGATAAAGAACGAAAAAGAGTTTAGGAGATACCAGCATCTTTCATCTGGCACAGAGTGTTTTGCTATGACAGCAGCCAGCCACGATGAAGCCAACAGACAGAGCAGTGTGCATGCATGTTGAAAATTGGCTGATTTAGTTGCTTACCCACATGTACAAATGAATCCTGGTAGCTCCCTAATTGCCAAGCTATTAGCTATGCAGTCAGGCAGCTCCAAGATTAAGCAAGTCTGTTCAATTTTATACACTTGCTTTCATAACTGTGAGGAAATCCATATTGCTTTGTCCACTTTTATTAAGTTATCAGAGATCTGAATGTGTACATGTGCAGACAGGGGTTGTGTAAATCTCAGAACAGATCAGTGCTGTGAGGCTACTGCCCTTAGGTACACATGTTGTGTGGATGACCAGAGGCAGCCGATTCTTCTGTGGTGTCTTAGGCAGACTTTATCTGCAACAAGAAAAGTCATTTGCCTTTAACAAGAATCAGAAGCTTTACTTGGTGTCTTTTTCTAGATAGTAGAAAGTTATTAACTTTATTTGCGGATGATCACAAACATGATGTGATGAGTTTTAAAGGGAAATTTGCTGCACATTGCTGAGGCTTGTGTTGATGGTACAAGCCATTGTTTTTGGGGAAAACTGTCCTCGTGATGTCTCCTCAATTTGTGTTGGAAGTTCAGGCCTTCTGGAAAAATCTCACTGCTAGATACCTGACATTTGGAGAAATAGTGGATTGTTTAGATACGTTTTTGAAAAGATTCCACTAAGCTTTGCACTGAGCTCAGATGATTCTCCTGGGCTGGGCTGAGAATACCTTTTGAGAAGCTTCTCTTCACAATGAAGGTGAAGGATGTAACAAGACCTGGTTTCTGAGCTGAAGGTGTTTAACAACCCTAATAAATGGGTCAGCCTTGTTGGTCTGTCACTGCAGGCTAGCAGTCCAGCTGGGATAGCAACCTTATAAACTATGATGAGTGTGGATGGATGCCACTTGTACTCCAGCTTTAATGGTCCCCTTCTTCTTCCACAGAGCTCTTTGCCTTGTGCTGTGTGAATGGAGCAATCCAGTCAAGCAAACATATAGCTAACACAACATAGATGCAGACAGGACCAGAAGACTCACCCACACAGAATCAAGTGACCTCACCAGTGATTTAATTCTATATAGGAGGTATAGTCAGAATTTTCAGATTCTATATTTATTTTAAAAGCAACACCAGTGGATATATCCCAGTTCTCCTGATTCAGAGTCTACTATAGCATTCCATCACACATTCTGTGCCTCCACAGCATCAGCCATTATGCTGGTAATTGATGGGAAATCCAAATGAGTAGCCAGTATCATTCTAATAACTCCTGACAAAGCTGTAGAGTACAAAGCACTTTATATATTTTTTGCTTACCACTAATCTGATAGTAGAAAACATACCCTGTCAAACTTCCTGGTATGGAGACAACAGTAAACCCATTAGCACTTTGACACAATTCCCATTGTGGTTTCCAAGAAAACCAACACTTTCTTTAGTGACTGTCACTAGTTTCTATTACTGGTAGCTGCCAAAAAGTTTTCTTCACTTCTCACTTAGGTTTTATTCTTACAGTTGCAAAAACTGTCTTTAAGCTCCTATTTTCTTTTGTTGGTTTTCCTTAGTTGGCAAGAACAGGTAGAGATTTAGATTGCTTTCATTTTATGTAACAATCTTTCTTGATCTTTCCCTAGCTCCAGACCTTATTGGGTTTTGCAAATGCTTGAACCAGACAACACAGTGGTTTCTTAAATTTTACTTATGTAATAGAGGTATCCACGGCTGCTGCAGTAGCTGCACTTATTGTATCGATAGCAGCCAACATCACACTTGACTGCTTTGGAAATGGACTCTGTGTTTTCATGCAAATCCAGTGATTTGCATGAGAGGATGAGTTGTTCATACAGACCATCAAATTAAACAAAGGAAATTTCCTTTTTTGGTTGCATTTGCAAAAAGACAAAAGTGATTGCTGTGGGCCTCATACTGTCAGTTCTCAGTGCTTGCTGGTCTAGAGCCGGTTTTCCTGTGGATCAAATCAAGGTATCTAAAAGTCTTTTGGTTGCCATTTTCCAGGTCTGACACACTACAGTCTGTTGCCTCTCTCAGAGCAGATGGTTTTAACATTGTTCATCATACAAGATATCCTTTCTTTTTTGATTCTTTTGCCTTTTTATTATGTCAGTGGTACCTGCCCTCTCACCTTCTCACATATCACCATGTGCCTGCTTTGATCTAAGAATATTATAGTGTGCTAAGATACTCCCTTAGTTCTCTTTCTTTGATGCAGCACCAGAAAGTTTTAATATTTTAATATTTTAAGCTCATGAAGTTTGGACTGTCATCATCTGGTATGAGATGTCCAGTTTTTAGGTTACATTTTTAGATTAGATGCTTTAGGCCAGATTTCACATTTTTTTGACTTGTGGGTTAGCACTGAAAATTCAACTCTGGAACCTCTTGCTTGTTGCCCACCTGTTGTTGGCTAATGGTCAATTTAGGCTACCCTGGGTTTGGTTGTGGTAGCCTGAAGTTATTGCTCTGGACCGCAGAAAAAAATTGCAAGCAAACTCCAAAAAACGGCTTTTAAACTTTCATTGCAAATTTGCCATGCAGTTTTAAGAGTGCCATCAGGGACAGAAAATTGTGTCATGAAAGAAAAGAGGAATCTTTCCATAGGCTTCCTTAGAATTTCTTAGAGAATGACTTATAGAACTGTTCCTCTTTTATACAATTATATGGGATAATAAAAGTCCCAAAATTTGTTAAAAACAAAAGGAAGTTGCTCTGGCAGGTCTTTTCATGAGTAATTTCTGGACAAACTTACTACAAAATTATGTAGCTCTGTTGACAATTTCCAATAATGCTGTTCAAAACAATGAATGTGATAAGCAGGATACACTGAGTGCAATCATCAAATATGAATTTAGTCAGATTCTTACTGTGCTGCCCTCACTCTTCTGCCTAACTGCCTTTAAGCCTTATTTTCAAACTCCCTGAGAATTTATGCTGATCTAAGTCCATGTGTTAGCCCTGGCCTTTTTCTGATCCTGTGGTGAGCCGATTCAGGGAGCTGAAGAGGAAGAGAAGTGACCTTGCAAAGCAAAGCAAAGCAAATTGTTTTCAGTCAGTGTGGCTCCCTGAACTTGGTTGCTAAGAGATCAGCAAGTGCCAGTGTTAGTGCAAGCTTAATGAATGCTCTAAGAAAAAAAAGCTGTATTTTAGAAGCATGGTATCCTAAATCTTACCTGATCCCTGGCTTCTGAATGATAACATAAAATTGGGATTCACCAACTTCTTTACTAGAAAAACTTGCTTTTCTTTTTCTCAAATGCAGAGTTTGTTGTGACTCATTAAGACATGCTTTGATGAAATAAAAAGCAAAGCAGATAACTGAACTGACTTATTGGACACCCACAGGTCTGCAAGAAAATACAAGTAGAATGTTTCAAAATATAACAAGACTGCAATCTTTAAATGAGGTCATGTGCATCAGTTCATAGTTCTGCCAAATGAGCAGGTAAGGTGGTGTCTTGACCCCACTGGAATCCATAGGAGTGTTCTGATTTACTCGAACTAGGATTTGACCACAAAACTTTTTTTCTTACAAGAGAAAGCAGGAGACTAGAATTTACTGTCTCTACATTTACAGTGGCCACGCTTGAATATGTAAATATATTTTTTGTATAAAAGGTGGCTCACAAATGCAGAAAAAAATGGATTTAAAACAGAAAAGAGGGGATAAACCTCTAGAATCAAACCAGAAGTTATTGAATGTATATATATTGATCATTGTAATGTATAGTCCAAGAAAACAATTGATATTTAGGAGGAAAGGAATGCTTAGGGAAACGTTTATTTAATCTTAATAGATCTTAATAAATTTAGTTTAATAAAACTTAATTTTTCAGCACAGTGCCCTTATATCATAGGGTGTAGTGGGATATATACAGTTGTGACACCTTGAAACATCTAATATTATTCTTTACCTGCTAAAACAATTGTCTCTTTCAGTGAAAAACTTTACCAGATGATTTGTTGGGATACAATACAATACAGGTGATAAGGCCCAGGACTTGCATTCCTATATTCTTACATTTATTTGAAAAAAATACTGAAAGATTCAAAAATGTATAAGGAGATTGCAGGATAACAGATATTGTCTGTTGTCTGACACAGACAGCTCAGATATTGTGGCTTATCCCTTTCTCTGATGAAACATTGTCAAAGTTAGGCTATTACTCTGACATAGCATTGATTGTTTGGGCAGAAGGAAAACAACCTTTTCAACACAACTATGTCAATTTGTATATGAGTAATATTTATCAGCACTAAATCTGGGAAAAGCTCTCAAACTCAAAGCAGTAACCTGAAATAAGAAAGGAAGAATCAGAGCAGTTTGGCCATCCAGACTGAAAGCCAGAGCACAACTGAGCCTCAGCAAACATGTGATCAATTCTACTAAAAAGAAAAATAACAAAAAGAAAAGAGAAAGACTGTTTTAAACGCTGGCAGTACTTAGCAGAGTTTATTGTTCATCCTGGTGTTCACCCTGTATTAATCCATTTCAGAGACTGCACCAGTACACAATAGTGTTGTTTTAAAAAGCCTAGTGTTTGACAGCTGTTTTTCTTGTACAGGATCATGAAGAACTGGAATTACATCTTTTGCCCCCACTGCCTGAATGCATTCACTTCCTTTCAGCAGTATTGCAACTTAATTCTCCCAGAAAAGGGAGGAGTGGAAATGAGGAGGAGGACGAAGAAGAAGAGGAAAATGTCAACACTTAAAAATGCTATGGGTTTAATTTGGACTAGAAAGAGACTTCACATGTCTGGAAGCACAATAGCTCTTTCAAGGCCCAAATTATCCTCGTATGATGACCTTTTGAAACAGTTTTTTAAGAGGGATCATGTCATGACTTGGAATTTGGATGTGTTTTCAAGTGCAGTGACAGCTTCATTGATAGGATTTTTTCTGCTACTTTTCTCTGGTTCCTGATGAATTCAGATAAACTGGATATGAGAAGAAACTGGAATTTTCCACCTTTTAGTGAAGGTTCCCTCCTCAATGGCTATCATTAAATGTTTGTGGGATACTGGGATAGAGGACATGGGCTTCACTGCAGTCAGTGGAGCTGCAGTGCTTTACAGCAGTAATGAGCAACAGTAACAGACTGGAAACATCTTTCCTACATCTTTCAGGCAAAAGTGATTCCATCACACTCCCTAGACCGTGGGAAAGTCGGAGATTTACAGAGACTATCAGCAAGCTAAAATAATCTGGAATTGATTGCATTGTAGATAGTGTAAATATTTTTGACCTCAATGATGATGCAATTCCAGATTGGTTTTTAGTTACTGAGTGTAGTTTGGCTCTTTCTTGTCTTTCTTTGTCAAATGTCTCTTCATATTCTTTATAAGATCCCCCTTTCAAATGGTCTAAAGTAAGAAGAGCAAAATGAGGACTGTGTAGACAAATGTTTCCTTAATTTTTACTTTGCATTGTGAGGGAAAGGAAAGAAAACATAAATTTATAGTATTTTATCTGTTTGTTTATATGTACTACTAAAGGACATGAAAGGGTTTTTTTGCCGAATAAGAAGCGAACTTTGGAATCTTTGGACTCAAATATACTGACTGCAGACATCTTTTGACTAAATGTTTGCTAAAATGTTGTGTTTCATACCTGAGGTAAACAGGCAGGGAAGGAAAGAAGCTCACACACATAAAAAGATAGCATGTACTCACTAGTTTATTTCCTTGTGTAATGCAGATTCTATTGCTTTGTCTAACTGGCTGTAGAAAGTGCCAGCAAAATTAGGAGTTTGGTAGATATCTTGTGTTTACTCTTAAAATTAAAACCACATCCATTTTAGGCTTTACCCAGAATGGCCACAAGGCTACTAATTACCTTTAACAGGCAAGTTTCCCTGATTTTGTGCTCTGAGTCTGCCTAAAACACAGAAATGGGCTGTATAAAACAAGAGAAGACTCTTATTTGGAGACAGAAGCAGCACAGCATCACCTTTGGAAAAAACTCTGCTGGCACAAATGAAATCTGTACAAAGTGGTCTCCCTTCCGTATCTTTGGCTATAGTCTATTTTCTACCTGGTCATGAAATATTTGGAGGGTGAATCACTCTCTTAACCAGCACATTGCTGCCTCTGTAACGCTTTCTCAGTTGGAGAAATGCATGGGAATGAACTCTGCACTCTCTCTTTTCCCCCCAAAGATAGTTACAAATGTATTCTCGTACTAAGTGTATGTCTCTCTTCTAGGTTAGCAGGCTTTGAGTGGGCTCTTCCCTTCTCTTTCCTATGTTGGTAGCTAGCTCCTTGCTTAGTTGGTAGACATTCAGACCCCAGGAATTATGTGCACAAAGACTCCATTAGTTCCACACAAAAAGGAGACTGAAGCGCTGAGATGCCTTTCTACTCCCAGAGGAAAGGCTGCCTGCCACTGCAGGGCATGGGGAAGAGCCATGAGGGGGGTGTGCAGAGGTCAGACCCAAACAGGCAAAGGGTACATTCCTTTTGTGGATGTGACGTGCTCCTAGTCAAAGGGGAAATACTTTTCAATAAATTGAAAGCTGCCATTTTGTGGTTTCTCTCATATATATAGTAATATTAAAGGACTGCACTATTCTCACAGGGATGCTTGCAGATAGCTGCTGTGAGGTCCCCAAGCTGCCTATGCTCATGTGATGTGTTTGTGCTGTGAAAACCAATCACTAGGGCAACAGCCATGGTGACTGACTGACCAAGGATGCCGGTGCTGAGTTCACACCACTGTGCAGTTACCTGGGTAGCTGCTGCCTCTGAAACGCCATGTTATGTCCCTGTGACAAACATACCTGCTTAATGTGTGCAGGCAAGCTGATCCTTCCACCACAGCAGACAGCCTGAGAGGACTTCTGCCACAGCACCAATGGCTCAGTCCTGGCTATGTGGCAGCCAGCTGTTGGACACCCTGATCTCTGACACCAAAGGGTGTATGCACAGCTGTGGAACTGAATAGATTCAGCTCTTAAATGTCTCAGAAATTCTTTCTATTTAGCACTTGAAACTAAATTTAGTACATTATTTTTTTAGTAATTCATTTATTACTTTAGAAACTCCCTGAAAAGTACAAACCATGAATATACTACTGAGGAACAGCTCTTACTCTGTACATCCTAAAGCAGTGGGGTTGACTCTGAACTGGTAATGTTAATGTGATAACTGTTCAACATTTCTGCTTTACTGATCAGCTGGGAAATTCAATACTTAGAGAGAAAAACTTTAAGAGATACTATAAGTGACTTGTTTGTTCTTCATACTTTCCCCCTTCTTTATTTAATTTATTATGAAGTCTAGTAAGGGGCTTTGAGGCACTTAATATATTAACATTCTGTTGAGGAAAGTGTGTGCTTGATGGTTCAGATAATATCAAAGCTGCAGTGAAATGAGTATTGTGAAGCATCTCGTGTGCCTTTCAACTCAAAAATTTGCAGTGATTGGTTAGTGTTGATAATTCAAGTTGCACAGAAGTCAAAAGCTATAAAATGAGATTGATTTTTGACAGGAAAAGAGAAATAGAGAGAGGGTCTGCATTAAGCTGTGAACATTACAAGCTGCAGCTTGTGTTCACCTTCACCAGGTTTGGAGGCAGACATGAGAGAAGACTTTTAGTTTTATTATATTTGGAGAAAAAAATCAAAGAATGTCAGTGAGGGAAAAAAAAAAAAGAAAAGGTTCTGGATCCCTTTCCCCACCCACAATGTGGGGGAGCCCAGCTCTAGTTCCTTCTCCATCTGAAGAACCATTCTGACGTCTTGAGACGAAATGAAAGACGACGTCTTGAAAGGGAACTCCAGCGACAGGGTTTTTCAGGCCCCGAGCCTGGAGGGGAGAGGTGCTCTCCCCTCCCCCCAGCACCCATGTGGCTCCATGGCAGGCACAGAGACAGCACACCGGGCGTGGAGAGGAGGCAAGAGAGAGTTTATTGTTGGGAAGGGGTTTATAAGGCTTTTAGGAGGGTCAAAGGGGAACCAATCACGAGTTCAGGGTCACACAGAAAAAACCATCAGGTAAAGGGTCAACAGCCAATAGGAAGGGGAGGACCAATGGGACACCTCAGGACACCTTTCCCAGGACATTCCTGCATGGGAGATAACAGTTGCTGTGGGGGGTGTTGGGAAGAAGAAACACGTGTTTGCAAAGGGACCACAAAGAGCATGTTAAGACATGTTTAAACAAGTTTCTCATCAGATATAGTGCTACAAAAAGCATCATCTTCTTGACCTTTTTATCAACATATGCAACCATTTCACCTGAGGAACAAAAGGAAGAAGAAAGTTGGTGGAAGTGAATCAAAAGGATTTGGGAGAAAAGTTGGTGATGTGGTTAGTGCAGGAACTTGCACTGGTTCAGTTCTTTGTCATTTCTGGTCTTGTGTGGCTTCAAATGAATTATTTCAGCTCTGTCTCTTGTACTTTTTAGTGCAATAATATTTCTTTGATTATTGCAAGTATAGGCAGATTAAATTATGTCTTAGGCTGGGAAACCTGTACGGCCCTTACCTTGGGGATAGTAGGGTCTTTCCCTTGCAAAACTTATAACTCAGTATAATCTTTCTCAGTCTTATTTCCCTCTAGTGTTTAGCATGGCTAGTACATATTCTTAGTGCAAGTCCAGCAGCACTGCACATTGGATTTTCCTGGCTATTCTCAAGCCTGCACAGATGGGCATGTGACAACTTGAGCTGAACCCAAGAAAGACGTTTCAGGGTAAGTTTAAGTCCTCTACAAATGGATGACTTTTTTCTGTTTTCCAATGTATCACAATTAAACATACTCATCTTGCTAGTAGCATATTGATAATAACCTTGACTATTCTTGTTTTGTTTGATATTGTTCTCTGAAATCTGTGTTGCATTACAAATATGTGCGTGCATACAAAGACACAGTCTGCTACAAAATAGCCTATTGACATCCTCCCCATCTAAAAAGTGTTGGAGACATCAGTGTTAAAAATGTCAGCTTCTTCATATGGATTTGGTCAGATCCCACTCTCAAGACCTCTGGATTCTGGGAAGCAGGTCCTTTCTGCATGGATCTGCTGACCTCTTATCTCAGTGCTAGGAAATCTTTTCACCAAGTCTTCCCGCAGGCTTCCAACTTCCTCTGTAAAACAGTGTGACCTAGAGAATAAGGCATTTTTCCAACTTCTGTGATATTGTTTATGGTGCAGGGAGAAGGTGCAGCTTGACCCTGCTCCCCAAGTCTGTCATTCAAACTTCCATGAGCATCAAGCAATGCTGAGCTCCTCAGGGAGCTGCAAGGAGATGGGATTGGAGCTCACTGTCTGGAAAGCAGCTTTGCAGTGAAAGACTTTGGAGTTCTGGTGTTCAAGAGGTTGGCCATGAGTCAACCTTTGAGGCAATGAAAGCCATCTGAATTTTGGGCTACGTTACCACAGACTCTAGATTGAGAGGAATAACTACTAACCCCTTCTCCACTATTAGACACCATGGGACTGTATGTGGAATACTGTATTCAGTTTTGGACTCCCAGTACAAGAAAGATACTGTCAAACCAAAGCAAGTCTAGCCAATGAAGATGTTTAGGAAGAATATGTGGTATGAGAAGAGAGATCAAGGGAGCAGGTTTTGTTCTGCCAGGGAAAGCAAACTGCTGTCTTCAGCTGCAAAAATGAGGTTATGGAGATGACAGAGCCTGACATATCCTAGCAAAGTGCACAGTGCTGGGACTAAGAGGCAGTGGACACTGGCTGCAACAAGGGAAATTCCATTATCCATAAGGAAAAAATTTTCAACATTAGGGTGTTCAACCTTTGGGAGATGGGGTCAGAACTGGTTGTGGAATCTCCACCCTTGGTGATATTGCTCTTCTCCAACATGTGTATGAAAGCATAGTAGGTGGGGGAATTGTGCCCAGAGTTTGGCTCTTCAGAGTTTATGAATGTAATATTTCAGAAGCATTGGGATATTCAGACTACGTTCAAGTACCAAGATCAGCTGAGTAAGAGTGACCATAGGACTCATAAGCAGAGCTGTAACATACTCCATTTTGGGAATCCACTCTGGTTTCTAATGTGAGCAGAAAATTAAATAGTTACCTGACAGTGTCTGGTCATAATGTAACAAACAACACTGGGTTCCAGCAGCAACTTTTACTGTTGTAGACAGTAAAAGTGAGGCATTAGCATATTTATATTGGACCAGAAATCATTATAATAATTTAAGTATATTAATAATGAGAATGAATGATCATGCTCCAGAGGCTGGGTCCACGCCCTGTTTACTTTAATGGTGCAGATGAATCCTTGGGGATTAGTGTGCCCTGACAGACTTGTCTTTGTATCAGCTCTGTGCGCACTAATCCCATGCTGCCAGCTCCAGGAAGGAGTGCTTGTCAAATCTGCTTGCGTTCAGGCTCAACATGGCACAATCCAATGCAAATGTTGTGCCTGCAGGACATTTGAAATGAAGCCACTGGCTGGATTGCCCAGTCTCCCTGGTTAGAGAATTTATCTTTACAGCAGGTCCAAGCTTCAATCTTTCCTGTGCTGGAAAATACCTTTAACTGTCAGATGGTGCAGAGATTTTAGTACCTCATAGGCCAACTGTTCTCCTCACCCCAAATCACATATGTCCTGGTCTATTTCTAGTAGAAAAAAAAAACAACAACCCACAACAAGAAGCAGTCCTGGGCTTTGTCCTGTCTGTGAAGCAAAGCAATACGATAAAGAGTTTGTATTCATGGGCTTATATTTTCCCTTTAAATAAGGAGATTGCCTAAAAACCAGTTGAAATAAGTCCTTATCTTGTGCTATCTTCCAAACCATGGCAAAGGGAGCCAAAATCGGGCCATGAACCATTATCATAATTTAAGAAACTGAATTGTCATGCTTCAGAGGCTGGGTCCATGCCCTGTGTGCTTAATTGGTACAGATGAGTCCTTGGGGGTTAGTGTCCCCAGCTGAGGAGACCTGGTTTCTTGCCTTTGTCTGAAAGCTGCTAACATGACAGTTGCTGGCTGTAACATAAGAAGGTGAGAATTACTGGTGGAGAGAGGCCTGTCTTAATTGGTCCTTTCACGTGGAAATTATATGAAAGATACTAGGCTAGGTTATGGTTTATTTCACAACCTGACCCAAAAGGAATGTGCATCAGAACTCCAGGCAAGAAGAGGTTTCTGCAGGTGTAAACCTCCATGGAGCTGCATATCCTGCTGGACCCCAGGAGAGAAGGAGAAATCTGACAGAAGGGAAGCTGGCAGATGGGAGATGCTTCTATCATCTTGCAGGACTTCCCGTGGTTTCTGAATGTTTGTCATTCAAAGGAAAAATGAAACAGGCAAAGTTTGGAGGTTTTCAAAAGTTAAAAGAAAACAACTTTTCCCAAACCCCTTTTCACAAAACTTCTCTGCCTTACCCAGATCGACTCAAGCAAGCAACAACTAGGTGGTCAGGGCACTAATCTGGAACACCTAGATGCCAGGGGTAGGCCCTTGTTCTAGTTTTCCCTTTGTGATAAGGAACTGCGAGTTGCTGTGGGTTCTCCTAGTTGGAACCAGCAAACTGTAAAGTCTGTTTACCTCCTCAGCCCCATGCTTATTTAATGATTTCTAAAATATGGAGCTGCTCTATGGACAGAAGGGTTCACAGCCAGTAGTCATATCCAAGGTCTTACCCAGACTATGAGATCCCTCCTTACTGTCCTTTGCTTACTCCCAGAAGAGTGTTATTCTGGGATGGAGACTTCTCAGACCTGAAATTCCATTCTTATAGGTTTTATAAACCTTTTCTGACTAATTTTTATAGACCTTATAAAGTCTTATTTACCTTTTCTGACTAACTCTTCTTCAAAGTCAGCAAATCCTTCCATCAGCTTTTTTCTGGCAGTGACTTTTCTTGGCAATGAAAGAAACAGCATTGACTCATCAGAAAATGCCTTTGGGTATCTACATATACTACATCTACATATACTAAATCCATTAATTTTATGTTATTAGAAGTATTGAATACATGTGTCAGGTTGCATGAAAAGTGGCTGACATTTGCATGTATGCCTTTTTTCATTTTGCTTTCCAGTTACATGATCAAAAGCTACTGCATTTTTATGGGATTTTGTAGGAAGACAAAGGCTAATGTTTTCAAGAGCATAAGTGTCACTGAGGAAACTGAGCTCTGAAAGTTAAAGTCTGTTAATCACCTACATCATTTAGGCCAAGATCTTAACAACCAGATATATTTGGTTGCTTCTTTGAATTCCAGTGACATCTTAAAATACATCATCTACCTTCTGCCAAATATATTGCTATTGGGTATGCTAAAAACCTCCCAATATTTGATACTGCTCTACAGATCCATGTGGAGTCTTCGGCCAGACTCAGAAGTGTTGTTTAGCTAGGTTTTATTTAAGAGCAGAGTTAGGAATGGCTGTGCCAGACCAAGACCAATAATCCATCTCCCCCTGTATCCTGTCTCTGACAGTGACCAAGAGCAGGCTTGTTGGAAAGAGTATAGGAACAAGACTGTCACATAGTAATAGTTCTCTGTGGTATTTTCCTAGTCTCCAAAAATTAGTGTTTGATAGTCTTCTGAGCCAGTCTTGTCATCTTTATATCATATGGCCCTCGATGGATTTTTCTTCCTTGCGTTTTTCTGGTCAAATTTTGAGCTCATCTTAATTTTTTGCTTCTGCAGTGCCCTGTTCCAAAAGACTGCTGCCACTAACCATTTGATACCTCCTGGGTCTTAGGGGATTTCTTCATTAAAAGTTTACCTATGCAACTACCTTCCAATCACAAGTGTTGCAAAATCAGCGTATACTTTTCCTGTGGATATCTCTCTGTTACAGATTCCTCTTTGTAAAATACAGCCTTGTTCTCACAACATGTAAAGATGCCACTTACGAATCACTGAGATGCTGTGCCAAGCCTGTAGTAAAACCCATTGGGAGAATGAACAGCTGAACAGCATGCTGTACATGAATCTGAGGCCCAGATAGTGAATAATGAGGAGGAAACAAATTATCAGTGGGATGTTCATTAAATGAACACCATCCTTTAGTGTACTGGACAAGCATAGGCAAGCTTATTATCCATTTCTGTATTAGAAGCAGTGCCAAATTCAGGTGACTTACATTTAACTTTGCAGTCTTAAAGGGTTGTTTTAGTGCAGCATGTGCATGTCCCATCTGAGAGGCAACACCTTCTCTTAAAGTGGGACAGCTGCTTGTTACCAATGGGCATTGTATTTTTTGTTTTTAAGTTCTAAAACACACAAGAGATTCAGTTTTGAAAACAGCTGAGTTGGTTTTTCTGAGGATTTCATTTCACAACCTACCCATTTCACTATGGATAAGCCAGTGCAAATATTATTTCTGTAAATGAAAAAGACCAGTGATAACCACTGTGACCTGTAGAGATCACAGGGTTAACTGGAGTGTTTATCAGGCTCAATCTTGGTAGTGAAAACCACCTGCTCTTCAGTCACACTGAGTTGTTCATAGCTAGCAGTTGCCATATGAAACTAAATTGTGTTTTGTACAGGGAAACATGATTGTAAGAGGTCCCAAGATGGTAAATACAAAAGGGATGGATTTAGAATCATCTCTGAAGGCAATATCCACTGATATTTATAATATATATATTTTTAACTATTGAGAAAAGGGTCAAATATTGATGCCAGCTGTCCAGCTATCTTAGCAAAGAACTGGGAGTGAGCAGATTCAGGACAGATCTAAATAGATTTCTGAAGTAAACTCTTCTTGTACTGTCAGCTGTTTTACTTGTGGTTTAGAGATGACACAAGCTTCCTGGTGATGTTTGAAAGATTGCCTTTTTTCTTCCCCAAACTTGCTTTCCTGTGGGTAAAGCAAGGTATTACTGTTCCACAGGTGTTTGCCAGGACCTGGCAAAAGAGTAGTAGTGGAAGTTAATACTACTGAAGGTGGAATTTAAATGCATAGGCAGACGAAAATTCAAAAGTCCTGTGTCTTATATTCTGTGGCAACTAACAGGGGCAATATTCCATCATGGTCTGCTGTGACCACACTGAAAAACTGATGTGAAATAAATACTTTTGGATTTCAAATTAATAAACAAGGCAGTATAAGGATAAAAAGTGAATGAGTGAAGCAAATTCAAGTAAATATAAACTGTGATAAAATTAAATTGTTTCAAGTTTTCTGGATATAAAACAGTCTTTGGACATACTTCTCAGCACAGGCATAAGAAGATGTGCCAGCCATATGTCTAGAATGGCAGAACTAAAGAACAGGAGAGACTACAGCCAAAGTAATTACAGTGGTTACTGTTAGGCCACAACCTGGAGCTGAAAATGTGGTATATCTAATTTCTTAGTGGCAGAAGCTAACCTTCTCTGCAACAAGGGAACACATTGAGGAAAACCTGATATGAGCCAAAGCAAAGTCTCACAACTTTGTTTTTTTAGCTGTTAATACAAGTAGCCATTGCTCCATAACCTCTTTCTTGCAGGAGATGCAATCTTCTGCACATGCTGAGGGAGGCAGAAGTGCAGCATAAGTAGTAAGGTCCCATATCCATGCTGTGGCATTACCTCTGCATGGCGTTCCAAAGCTGTGCTGTACATCCAGATGCTCTGTATGATTATACTGATGCTTATGGATTTTTTTGATTTTTAGCTTTTTGTAGATTGTAGAAAAATTAGCTATAGTTGTCACACTTTAGCACAGTAGTTTACACATTCACTCAACCCTATTACCCCACTTCGAATCTAACTTTCTAAGTTCCTTTAGCTTGTTTAGACTTCCTTCAAGGTAGGCCTTTGTTCAGTTTAAACACGTTTGCACCCCAGCTTGAACAATAAGATACCACGACAGACAAAGCATCCTTCAAAACTTAGAATTTTGGAGGAGCTCCAAGGACTGGATGTGCTGTGACAAAGAGGAAGATGAGGAAGAGGGGGTCCCTGAGTCCCCTGCCTCAATTTCCAGAGGGGTGTGCCTGTAGGAGGATGTGGGGGGGCGGATAAATCTAGGATTGGATGGGATAATACCTTAAATTACCTTAACGCAGGGGGTTCTGCCTGTAAACCCCCTGGACACGCGCGCCTGTCTCTTGGACCTCCATGGTGGAAGGCCTTCTATTAAAACTGCTCTCTTATCTCTATAATAATTGTCTGGATTTTCTGGCTCCCTCAGCATTCTTTCAGGCAACAATACAGAAGGCAAGAGAGGATGCATGGAGCCAAAAGGAGAAATCCCTGGCAGTGTATGACTTTGGGGGCTCAGTGGGAAAGGAAATCTGCTGTGGTTGCTTTGTGGTCCATAGCCTTTGCTTCTGCTCACCTCTTTGTTCTCCTACCCTGAGATAGTAGAATGTAAACTGAATGTACAGTCCTTGGGTACAGAAACTGAATGTGCAATCCTCTCCAGGCAGGGGCACATACGTTTTTGGGGCTGCCCTTCTGAAATGCCTAATTCTGAGAGGCAATCCTAGTTATGAGGCACTTGAATTTTGGCAGCAAAACACGCAGAATGTTGCCTCCCTTGGCTGTTTCCACTGCTCTGCTTTAATGGCAGCAGTCTGTCGGGATTTAGTTTTGGCAGTGGGTGAGTACTAGGAGGGGCATTCATAGGCACAAAGTCTACGTGGTGCACTGTGGGAGTCACTGGCAGTGTGGTCACAGACCTTACTGAGAGGGGAATCAAACAGGGGACTAATTCGCAACAGAGATTTGTGATAGTTACCAAAAGTTTCATCTGCTCTTCCTTCATCACAATAATCCCATCATACCACATGCTGTGCAGATGTCTATTTGGTATCTAGCAGTTCTTTTCACTCATTTTTGGCTACTCATTTATATTTAATGTTAGATCCCCGAGAAAATAACAAGAAATGAGAAGCAAGTTCTAGAGGTGCTTTACCACTATATTATCTGGTATTACAGCCCATCTGGGTATATGTGATTAACATTTAGGTTTAAACAGCTTGAAAACAATTTAACATTTCCCTATCTTTCATTTGTTTCTCCTCCTCTCCCTTCCCAATATACTGAGCACTTCAAAGAGTGATGTAGTTAAAAATGAAAGCATATTTACCTGCTTTAAAACACCTGTGTCACTTCTTAACATCAAGAGAGAAGCTGATGTATGGTAAAATTTTTTATTTCAACATTCCGTTTAATCACATAGGGACAAGAAAGGAAGAAATGTTAGCTTATTTGTTTCCAGGAAACATTAAAAATTCTCTACCCTACACTGCAGTGTATTTTGTTTTGTTTTATTTTGTTAATAGTCTGTGTTCTGATTGCTGCTTGGTAAAGAATAAAAGAGGATTCTTTAGTCATGGGAATGCAGAGATGTTTATTTCCACTTTGGGAATATAACATACTTTAAAAAAAATTCATCTGTTTTCAGAGTTAGTTGCTGAAGCACCTGGTGTCCCACGCTCCACCCAAGATTATAAAAATATTTGAAACTGCAGGAAGGCAATACAGCTGTGCAAGCTTATACGGGGTCTTGTTGATTTAATTAAGTTCAGAAAAAGCAGCCATACCAATAAATGCGTAGTTGCTTGAAAGAGAGAGGAGCCATTTGCTAAAATACAGTTTTCCCCTAATTATCTGATGTTTAGTTACACATTATAGTCTCCCATCATTTCTCTGGTGCTGTGGCATAACCAAATTCTGTTCTTTGTTGAAATCATGTGTCAGATGATTGTTTTTTAAGGGTAAAAATGACACAGTGAGGAGAAATTCAGCTCTTGCTGTTGATGTTTGTGGCAGTGCAACCTGCTTAAAAAGAAAAAAAACAAAGCCAAAACAAACCAAATTAAATTTTTTGCCTTTGTGTGGGATCCTCCTTGGCAACAAATATAGTCTCCTGTATGAAGGAGACCTTCATGCCTTGATTTCCTTGGCAGTTGTTCAGTTACAGGAGAGAGCCCTGGCTGAAGGATACCATATATATGGGGCAAAGAGCAATGAATGTTTCATTGGATGGAATTCAATTCCCGGAAGGGTGGATGTGTCACACCTCCTGTTGGTCTAGCTGGGGGAAAACTCCAGCAATCATCCTGAAAACAGGAACAGTGACACTACATTAAATGAGGGAGGTGCTAGAGTGATGTTTAACATTCAGGAATAAATGAGGATATGGAAAATGATATCATGTGTAAAAATGTGTCTACCTTTGATAGATTATGTTGAAATCCGAAAGAAAAACTATTTCTTAGAAATGAAACTTTTCTGCAAAATTTCAGTGTATGGAAGAAATAGGGAATTTTCAGCTTTCCCCAAATTCAAGAATCCCAACCTATTTGGAAGAAAAGACACAAATCTATATAGGAAGCTTCTTGCAATTTACTTCATTACATGCTATATGTAGCAAGTTTCCAACAGTTAAGTGTAACAATCATAAATCATTATGTGATCAGTTAGCTGAACATGTATTGGTACAGGGGTGTGTTTACCACTTCAGGGTAGTACATCTCCACTAAGGGCACAGAAGGTGGAACAAAGATCATCATTTCATTCACTGGTCTTTAGTGTCTTGCACTGGAAAATCAGTTATCATTTGAATACAATAAAACATTGATGGGAAATTGTTTTCACGTATTTGCTCTGCATCCTGTTTGAAGTGTTCCTGACTAAACTCAATAGCAGTGCTTTCATGTGGTAATTCTGTATTTGCGTATTGTCAGGGAAGGACTCTGAAACTTGAGAAATCTTCTAAGTGAGGTTTTAATATAAAAAACAGCGACAGAAATTCTGGAAACAGAATATACCAATGACTGAAAAAAAAATTTCATTGCTTAGCATATGCAAACTGAGTGGAAAGATGGAGTATAGCCATCCTTTTGTTACATATTTTTGCTTACTAGAGATGCAATTATACCAGAGATGTACTAAATCAAACCTCATTTTACTGGGTGATCAATGAGGATGGTGCTTTAGTGAGAGAGATCACTGTAACTTCTCTGCTGGAAAGCATATGGGGTGGGTGAATATGAATTACTCTGCAGACTTAGGCATGGTTAATGCAAGTGTTAAGGATGTTACTGACACATACTCTAAAAGCTGTGTAATGTCACTCCAACTCTTTACATGCTTCTTTTCTCTCTGTCTCCAGTGATTAAATGAAAAGAAAGCTAAACTGATTTGTAACTATTTCACTTTCAAGTACTTAAAAGCATCCTTGCTAAAGGTGTTTTCCTCAGCTTGCTTGACTATCAAAAGCTGCTGCAAAGTTTGGTATAATCATTGGCTGTGACTCAGAAGCACCTATCATAGAACCTGTGCCTGAAAACATGGGTGCTCAAATTCATGTGTGAAACTGTACTTTTCAGGACTGGGTCTGCACACTTTCCTAAGCAGGAATGGTCTGAATGGATTGGGACAGTGTTTTTGGGAATCAGCTGATGACCAGTTATATGGATAACTCTAGCTGGGTGGGGGAATCTCACCCACAGAGCTCAGCACAATGCCGGTCCACACCTACTGAGCCCTTCAGAGCATCACCACAATAGAAATCACTGCGTGACATCCCACGCCATTGAAATGCATGATGAAGGTTTATTAAGCATAAGATTACTCCAGGGCTTTGTGTTGCATTTGTTACTCAGGAATCTGTGTTTTTCAGAGTTAGTAACTGTGCTTTTGTAACAGTCTGGCTAGATGAACCATGTCTTCTGTAAATGGGAAACAGCTACAAAGGTTGAGATGGAAATGTCTGATTTTGAGTGGACAGTCAGAGGTGCATAGTACCAATCTGTCTTCACATCATGGAGTTAAGCACTTTCTTCTATTCTACTTAGACCCAGCCAAGAGAATGAAAATATAGAGAAATCTGCTTCTCAGATGAGGTACCTGGACCAAACCCAGAGCAGCTCAGAAGTGCAGTTTTATGCCTCACTGTGCAACCTTCAGATGTTTTAGCTGCAAAGGTATTGATCATGCACAAACTGTGCTTTTGAAGGGTCTGTAACTTGCCTGAATTTATTCAGCTTTTCACTGAGCAGGAAAAACAATTACTGACAGACAAGTTGCACTGTCAGCTATGAAGTATGTGTTTTAAAGTTCACAATTTTGAAGAAAAGTTGCCAGAATTTACCAGAACTGAGGTTGTTTCTCTTCTTGGTCCAGTAAAGACTGGGAGGGATAAATCCTAAAGCCATACCATCCAGCATGAAAAATTTGAAACTCAAATGGTGATTGTTTGGGAAAGCCATAAAGTGAAATGTAGGCTGCAGAACATGAAGCTATAGGCTGGGAGCATTCTGGACTTCCAGCCTGCTGACATAATTTTGTTACACACTTCTACTAAGTTATTTTCTTGTATTTGCTGTATTTGCTACACTTAGATGCTTTTATGGCAGGAATGTATTTATCTCTATGTATTTTTCCATGAAAAAGTGATCTATCTGCATATACATGCAATGGAGATAGAGGGAATATAATCTAGTCTTTGTCATATCAACAAACTATGCTCTTTTATTTTCCTTTACGTTTAACCTAAAGTATGTTATGAATGCCACCATCTGCACAGCAGTATGCCTCAGCAAAGCCCACTGTTCCTAAAAGCTATTAACTGAAAAACTCTTCCTAATCTGAAACAAAACCATCCTACTCACCCCTTTTCTCAATTACTCAAGGAAAAAAAGAAAGCAACAGTGTCATGAGGCATTTTTTGTTATTTTAGATAAATATAGTTGTGAATTCTAAAGCTGTAACTTCTTTATATCCACCCCATTAATTAATAAAATTTCTTAAACATAAGTTGGTCACCCATGTAAATGTTTTCTTAATAAGTTTCAGGATGGGCTTATGAGCATGTCTGGCAAGCAGTCCTTTCCCACACAGTGCCTCGAGTTTCAGCTCGGACTCACTGGCTGATCTCTACTGTGGAGATGAGTGACCTGGGGACAGCTTTACAGTGGATGGATTTAATTACAAGTGCTGTAATTTGAAAAGATTTTGTAGTTCAGAAAAGCTCTTAAAAATCCTTGCTGGAAAACTAAATAAATGATCCTTTATTGCATCTCTTCTTCTTTGTGTGGCTGCAGGGAGTTTAACAAGGACCTCTGCTGTTCATTTAATTTATTACATCCCCTTACACTTCACATTCCTCTTTTTTTTTTATGAGTTCTTGTTTTGTTGGTCTTTCATAACATTTTTTTCATGCCCCTTGTGTGCTTACATGCACCAACTCCATGTCACATAAAAAAATTGCAAATCCTCCAATAACAGGTGGTGAAGCTAATAAACCTGTAACTTTACCCTTGTTGAACTATGTCAAATCCCTGTAACATCTGGCATGTTTTAATTTCTATGCTTTGGAGGGTTGAATTTTTGTTTAAAAACTCCCAGATACGGATCTGTCAAGAATTTCTGTGCACTGTAGCTTCTTTAAGCTCCTTAAACTGCTTCTGTAAATGTGAAGACATTCAATCGACAGCTGCCAAATATTTATAGATTTTTTATTTGTTTAATTTGTCTTATTTAGTCTTTTTTTGTTTGTTTGTTTTGCTTTGTTTTATTTTTTTAATTTTCGCTTTTGTTTTCCTATATGGTGAGTAGCCCAACCAAATGAATAATGGAATGCTATTTTTCCCTGCTTAACTGATCTTTCTGTCTATGCTACTGAATCTGTACCTACGGATTCTACTTGAAAGAGGAGATGGGCAGTTTTGGACAAGGGGAACGTGCAAGCAGTGATGGTTATGTTAAAAATACAGTTTTTAAATCTCTCCTGCTCTATCATGTGAGATTTTTGTAGCATGCCTACTCTTAATATTTTTATTAACTCCGAATTTACGCCCTTTTCTACTTAATGGTGTTCTCCTTATTACAACTGGATTTCAGTAGTTCTTTTCCACCTTTTGTACTGGGCTGGACACACAGGTCAGAATTAACCCTCCAGATGTTATACTTGTATCCTCCTTAGTCTCAAACTCCTGCCCTCTCACCTGCTCTCTTACCATCACAGCTGCTTCCCTGTTTTTAAACAACAATCTTGTTGAGGAAGATTTGCTGGAGTGTGTCAAAGGGTTAATACATTCCTCTCTCTCACTGCAATTTAATGAGTCATCTGTGTCTTTGATATTAGCTCATCTGAGACTACCCCAAATGATATATGGTCTGTTTAGGCACTTCAGGAAAACCATACCATTAGCAATACTTCCACAGCACTCCCTCAGCTGTGTGAAAGACCAATTTAAAAGACAGGTTAACACATTTTATTGGTTTCACAAAAGGGATGAATTAGGGGAGAGAGAAACAAAGCAGAAATGATGCTCAGCTGAGGCCTCACTGTCACCACCTCTTCTCCTTGGTTCAAGGTTATGGGGCTGCACACCAGCTCACATTTAAAGTCTGAAATGTATCCCTCTCTTTTGGATAGATAGATACAACAGTATTAATATGAAAATAAATCACTTTACCTCTGGACTTGGCGGAAACCCTTTGCTAGAAATGGGTATGATTCTTAATAGGTTTATAATGTAATAAAGCGATAGGTCCAACAACATACTGGAAAGAGCCATCAAAGCAGTTGATAGTCTGTGCAGACTGGAAGACCTGCTGAAAATAAGCCACTGTTTAGCAATGTGAAAGACCCACCCAGTGACTGCAGCTTGAGGGCTATCTGGCAGCTGGAGTGGTGTTCAGCTTCTTGGAAACATCCCTTCTGGGCAGAGTGAGGGAGGGTTTTCATCATATGTGTGATTTGCCATTTGCAGTGTAACTCACACCAATGCACAGCTTTACTGAGGGGAGAGGGGCATGACTACAGTTAACCTCTGCCTGGGGATTCCCAGGGAGAGGGTTATGTGTTGTGGCATATGTACAGGCAACACGAAACTGAGAGAGTGCCAGAGCTGCAGGTCATGCAACACAAGTGCATCAACACCTGCTTCACGGCAGCGAGTGCACAGCACCATCCAGAAGACTCAGTGCTTTGTGGCCTCTAATACATATACCACAAACCACCTGATATTTCTGGATGACCAACTGCCCAGTCTAAGCTGTATGTACCTGGAACTGCGAACTGTTGAGGAAATCCCAGGCACAGGTATGCCATCCTCTCTGACCTTGCTGAAGGAAATTTGGACATGTAATAATCTCAATGGAGGTGAGGCATGTGCTTCTCCCACTACAGAGCAAAGGCTCTGTCTGCATTGCCCTGTGTGCTGGATTAGCATAAACCCTGAAGGGAGAACACTGTGGTCTACAAATACAGTTGCTTACTAAAATACCTATTAATAGGTACCATAAATTAACAGCATATTTAATCTATTTTATACAGTGCAATGAAACCCTGCCTTTTTCTTGGCTGCCATGTTTATTGTCATATGTGCCAATATGCTTTAGGAATGGTAGTGAACCTGGCGAGGGTCATTTATGAGGCTGAACTCCTGCTGCTGTCCTACACACATGTCCTGGCTGTACGAAGGACCAAGAAATAAGACTCTTGTGAAAAGGGAGGTAGAGGGAATAAAACAATTCACTGTTTCTAACTGGAATTTGAATTTAGAAAATGAATCCCTTTCACCATGCTGAAGTGTTAGCACTCCACAGTAAATAGTCATGTAGCTCCTGGAGATAACCAGTTACAACAGTGCAAAACAATTGCCTTTCCACCTTTGCCTTTCCACAAAGTGGAAGCCTTTGAGTTGGTTATCTGACTTTATGTTTCACATTAATCATGAAAGTTTTAAGGCTTTAAAAATAAGCTAACATGACATAATTCCTAGAGAAAATGGCATAATTTCGATCTAATGCATTTAATTCACTTCTCTGCTTTCATGGGCACCCTGGTATGGTGCACACTTCTGTATCACTGGTACCACTGAGCTCGGAAGAATGCCCTCTGTTTTGGCAGCTGCACATTTAATGTTCAGCCTCTCCCTTACGTACAGGTCGTTTATTGTAAGGGAGGGGAGGGTCATTCTTTCTGTTGTGTGGTTATGTGAGGTTCATGTACGATCAAATGGTACAACATCTCTGTTGCCTTTTGTCAGAGGAAGCCAAATGTTACCAAGCCAATATGACTTACAACCCATGAGTTCTGCATCAGCATCATTTTAAGTTCACTGATTAGTTCATGTTATGGTTTAATCTTTTGGTGTGTGCTCACATACACATAAACACTAGTGGAATTACAGTGTGGCTCTGACTCTGCAATACTCTCTTCACCCAACTTTCAGTGGTACCAGCGTATTACAAATCGAGTGCAACACTACCTGAATCAGCTGGATGAATATGTCAGTTTATACTTATAGTCTTTCATGAAGCTTGTATAATACTCTTGGTTTTGGGACATAAAACACTATTTGGTGCAATATTCGAGAAAGAGGTGAAAGCTGCATAGAAGCATTATTTTACAAACAGTGTTTTGGTTTATGCCTTGGTAAGTCCATTGCATCGTTTAATTTTCTAATCTCCAAGTAAATGATACCTTGAGTGCTTGCTAAATTAATTCATTCTTTGTTTGCATAAATGAATGAGATTCCTATCTAAATAGTTCTATCTTATTTGAACGCTCTGTCAAAAGGAAGAGAAAATTACACAGTGAATATACTTTCCCCTGTTTATTGAGCTTCAGTGTACTTTTATATTTTTTCAAATTGTGTCGGTTCCAGAGGGTAGCCAGTCTTGTTTTGAAGATAAGAAAGGATGGAGAGTCTTTCTTAAAAACAATTTCTGTCTAACTTCTGGTTGTTAATTCTCACCATTCCTTCCTTTCTGTTGGTTCATAGGTCCATTCAGCATGCAATTTGTCATCATGAAAATGCCTGCTGTGGTTAAGCCAACTCAGTCTTCTGGGGCAATTTTGTTAGCTCCATAGATTCAACATCTTAGGTTTCCTACAAGGGATATTTTTTTAGTTCTTAGGTTATTCTACTAGTTTTTAATTTTTAGCCTTCTCTTTTTTTCTCCATTCTTTGTAAAATATGGATACCAGCTTTATTTTTGCAGCACAGTATTTTTGCACATGCTGTATGCAAATGTAAAATCACTTACTACGTTATTCACTGCTCTCTTTCCACAAAGGGATCATAAGAATCACATCAGTATCATACTGGAAATTCAGAGTTTGGTCTTGAAAAAAAATTATATTAGCTTGATGATTCTCTCCCTATTGCCTCAAAAATATTGTTTATATTTTCCTGTATTTATCTTTGCATGACACTTAAGTCAGTCATTCTACAGTTATTTTTTTTTCCTTCCTCCATTCTAAGAGATGGGCACTATAATGCATCTTTTGCATTTTTCTGGTACTTCTCTTTTTCTCCATGAATTTTGAAAGGTGTAAAGATTAGTTCATTCAGGTCCCTAAGTTTGCTAGAGATGGTGAGAGTGGAACTAGATGTTTCTGTAGCGTAGGTAAGTAATGTCTCACTAGTCTTCCTTCTAGCCTGAGCCCTTACTACTTTATCATTGATGTTAATTGTGTCAGCTGCCTGAGTCCAGTTTACTTTCTTAATGAAGATAGAAGCAGAAAGACTGAAGAAAATAAAAAATGGTACTAAATGAATTGTCCGTCCAAAAGCCATCTGCTACCAGCTTTCTTTTTCATCTGGTGGAGGACCAGGTTTGTTCTGATTTATCATATGTAATCCACTGTAGCCCTTCCTTTCTCTGCCTCAAATATTTTCCAAATGTTTTATTTTTACAGTATTGTTTGCTCCATATTGGACCATCTTTTCCTCATAGTGAGGAGCCTCTCAAAGGATTTTCATTTCTGGGTGAAATTCGTTTATTATCTTTTAGCAATGTAGAGCTTTTTTCAGAATTATGGTTTATGGACATTTTTCTCAGGTGAACTGCCCACAGCAGTGCTTTAGGAGTGCAGTCAAATGTCACTTATGTGGTAAAAAATGGTCTCATATGATTTTAATCTGATATTCAGTCTGTCTTCTTTATTTGCCTCTGATGAAATGCCCTGAAACTTCCACAATCAAATTACTTCCTCACTAATGAAAATTCTTAATGACCTTTTGCAAATGTCTCAATATTACAGCACCTAATTTTTCCTACAGATCTTATACAAATTCAGAAATTTAATTGTTGCCCTTCAGAAAGATCTGAGAGTCTTAATAAAATTTGTTAGAAAGTGACCTGTTATTTAAAGTCAGCTTTGCTGACTCAGTACATCTCTCAGTGCTGCAGCTATCAGCAAATCTAGACAGTCAATGTCAGTGTTCACCTAGCATGCAAGTGACTAGCTGGCAATGAGAGCTGGGATAAACTTCTGAGGTATCCCTGTGCAAGATAACTTGGCTGGAATCTTACAAAATAGGATGAATGAGAACAATAGCAACTTGATATAAACTGAGATCAAATTTCCTGTGAATTATGTTGCAGGAGGTCTGACTTGCCTCCCCTGATTTAATGTGGGATTGATCTCAGATCAGCTCTAAGTCTCAGTACTCAGACTGAAGCTCTGCAACCCTGAATGTGATTCTCCAGAATCATGACGAGTGTTACAAGTACAAACCTCCCAAGCCTCATCAATAAAACTTCTAATACAACTTCTAAAGCAATCTTAAACTCTTTTATTGCTTGAGTTTTCCTTCTGGATTCAAATGATATGTCACATGGATTTTATTCTTTAAATTACTGGAGCACAGCTTTGCGTGTTCCCTTGGTATGCTATCATAGTCTCCTACAGAAGTCTTTGATCTTTTAAGAAAATCCTTTATCTGTGGGATAAAAGAACCCACCTAAGATGCTGCAGGAGTTTGAGTTCCTCCTCTGCCTGATTTGGAATAGGATTTATTACTTCACATGAGACCTTTCTTAAGAAGGATTTGGCTGCATATCCCAAGGTGACCCACTGCACTGTCTTAAGCTGAGGATGTTCCATCTTTGCAAAATGTTCATTGCTGAATCAAATGTAAGCCAAGAATCTGATAAACATATTGCCCACTGGACTGTAAGTTTCCATGTTTGTGGCCCAGAGGATGTTCAATAAACAAGACTGAGAAGCACTATGAACAACTGGTAGGTAACTAGCAGATAATAACCTGATAGTGTGTGAAGAATAGTATAAGGAAACAGACTTTTTATTTAAAATCCTTACTGCAAAAGACTATGTATAGTTTTACCTGTGCTCAGTGGAAATAATAGTCAACAGCACCTGTTGTGCATTGTGGGCATATCTGAAATGACTGGTCATACTCTGAAAATGCCTTGCAGATTGGATCCTGGGAAACAGAAGAGGGGTCACAAACACTGAAAAACCTTCTGGAGCTGTTGTGGTTTAAGCCCAGGTAGATTTAAGCTCCATGCAGCTGCACCCCTCCTCCCACCCCCTCAGGTGAGAGAGACAGAAGGCAGAGATTACGGGTTCAGGTGAGAATGATTTACTGGAAACAGCAATGAGATAAGAAAACAAACAGTAACAGCAACAATACTAATAACAGTGTATAAAAGAGGGTGACTACATGCAAAATGCTCACTGAGTCTAACCCCATGCAACCACAGCCGATGCAACCACAGCTGGTGCCACCCTGCCACCTTGTTCGCCGCTTGCTCCCCCAGAAAAGGAACAAAATGGCCATGGACACTCCACGTGGAACCTTTTACTTCCATCTGAAGCCATACTCCCTTCTTCCTGGAAGTGAGAATCTCTTACTTCCTCTCCACAGAGATGACTCGGATGATATAGAGTGACAACTTGGACATGCCCGCAGGGCTCCAGGCTCTGCTCCCTCTTGGCCACTGCGAAAAATTAAACCTGTCCTTGGCCGAAACTAGGGCAAGAGCTCCTGGTATAAAACACAGTGGCATCAGCTAGAGTCAAGCATATATGCTCCATGAACAAAACTTAAGGGAAGATGTTGAGTAAGGAGTATTTTGAGAAGGCAGTTTCAGTATCTTGGTAGTTATGCAGTACCTAAGTGTAGCTATGGATATGGACAACTAAAACATCATTAGGATTTTAATCTGACTTGTGGATCCTGCCTAGGATCAGAAGAAATAATGTTCATAGTTTGCAGAAACCACGGGAGTATAGATCTCCAAACATGGCAAATGCTCTTGTGTTTCTACCAGTTCTGAAATGCCTGTTAGAAAGTTTGTTCTGTTCTTTTTCACAGAGCTCAGAATACATTTAGCAAGGATTTAGTCCCCTTGAAAAGTGTCTGCAGGGACTTAGCCTGTTTTGCCCAGGACAAAATAAAGATAAATAAATTAATAAAAATAAATTTTGCAAAATTGGGTTGATTCATTAGCTTCAGCAGGGTGCCAGATCGAACATCTATACAGAAACAGCCTTCCGTGGCTCTGACCTGGATTGCAAATTGTCTGTAATTTAATAGCGAGTGAAGCTTAGTGGGAGCAATTGCTTCAAATATTTTCTGCCATTAGCTTAAGGGAGAGGAAATGAGAGGAATCCAGAAGTTTTCATTTCTAAGTGAAGCAAGTCATACAGCACAGCACAAGACCTTTTTAAACTGCAATATAGCATCATATTAAATAGAACCCATCCTTTGGCTTTCTATCAGTTTACATTTTTTTCTTAGATGTAGTAGTAGCAAATGTCAGAGCTTTTTCATCCTCTCCTGTAATTCAAAATTAATATGTGACTGTAGGTCTATACCTCTCAGCTGACCCATTGCTGCAAACCCTGAGCTGCTCATCTTCTCAGAACTACTAGCAGTGAACTTAAATGGAGACACTGTGTGAAGTGACTTTTATTGAAATGTTTTACTGCTGTTAAGGAAATAAGAGAATAGTAATTAATGTGAAATGATGCCTGAAAATGAGTGGCAAGCACTGGCAGATACTGTTGGGCTAGGTAGTCATATGGGCCATTAGCACAGTATGTGGATAGACCTGGGTACCGGGGAGGGATGTGGGCTGTACTTCTACAGTGTTGTCAGCATAAGAGAGGAGACTGGAGCTGGGCTGCCTGAGCAGGGATAGGGGCTATCAGGACCCCTCAGTATCCCTGAGCTTGGGTTGGACATCTAGGGTAGTGGGGCCTTGAGGTCTGATCTTGCCTGTCTAGGGAAAGAGAAGGGGCAGGTGGTTCCTGCTGAGCTGGTGGTGGGGCTGGAGGCCTAGGGAAGGGAAGGGGCCTTGCTGGGGACAGCATTAACCATTAGCTGAGGAATGGCCTGTGATTTTAATGGCTGATTATTCCCAAGTACTAGTTGTTTCTTACTCTTGTAAGTGAGGATGTGAGCACTTAGATTAAAAAAGCAGGGGATTGTGACAGTGGAGATGAGAGATTGATATGCTGCTGCAAGGGCATTGAGGCATGAGGCCATGTGTGCCTGAAAGTGAGCTCCTTGTATGCAGCCTGAGTCTGCCAGTGCTACCATCTTTCATCTCTCTGAGGACTGGCAGATTTGGGGGCTGGCAGGGAAGCTGAGCTGAGGTGTGCTGTCAAAGCTGTCTTCAAGGGTCTTGCCAGAATGGGCCTCTGAACTGGACCCTGTGGAGAGCAGACACAAAGACATGAGCTCTGGAAATATGAGATTTTGATGATTCCTGCAACTTAAAGACTACCTATTGGGTTTGTTCTGAGTGGGCCTTTGTTTTGAAGGGCTTCACTACCAGTGAGAGGGGAGGAGGATGCTTTTGATAGCCAGGAGTGGTATGGTTAGACATGATCCCACTTCTGACACTACTTTGTCAAGCTTGGATTCCATCTGGCAGTGAGAGAACCAGGGGAAGGTGTTTGTGATGTGCAAAATGCTGTTTGCATGTCAGACAGTGGTGTTCTGGCTGGAGTGTTTCAAGGGGTTGCTGGGATCCTCCACCACCAGTTTACAAGGGAACGAATGCAAGTTTTCAGGTGTATAAAGTGGGATTGCTCTTGTTGAACTGCAGCAAGTCATCTCAAGACCAGTATACAAACTGTTTCAGATGAGTTCCTCTCTAGAGGCACCTAGGTATTTTTCAGGGTATGAGTCTTATTGATCATCTCTGGCACTGATGCTGGTATTCCGTGTGTTCAGAGGGAGGGAACTGCCTTCCACCAGCAGCAGCCTGTGGAAATGACCTATTGAGTCTGTCTGCATCCTACTGCTGTAGCTGTATCAAATATTCTGGTGAAATATATCAATCTCTTTTATGAGATTTTTCTCCTCTGTTGATTCCAAGTCTATAGTTAATCAGGCACAGCACCAAAGTGGTACCTCTAGTAACTTAAAAAGCAACGTGGAGGTTGTTGCATTTTCCCAGCCTGCTACTCCACTATGTAGACAAAGATAAAGACAGGATCACTGAGTTGTCTGGCACTTGCTCCAAGAGCAAAACAAGAGCGATAATTTGCAAAAGACTCATCAGTGACTCTGACAAAACCAAGCTAAAAACACGAGGAGCACTCAATGTATTTCCAAAATTCAAAAGTTGCCTAAAGTTGTACTTATATCTAAGTCTCCATTTTGCTCTCATGGAAGCTGTGGAACATCAAAAGACCAAAGAGAAGCACTGATTTATTTACTTTTTTTAATTTATTTTTTTAAATAAAATTTCTGTAGGTTTGTTTTTTATAATTAATCTTCTGGGTCACTTTCTGATCCTTCTAGTTTGTCATTACACATACTTGTGACAATCATGGGAGCTTTGCACTGATTACAATAAGTATGATCAATTAGATTAGGCTTTTTTAGGTATAAATTTACAAAAACTTAGATGGATCAGAGCCTAGTTAAAAAATCTCACCTAATCTTTTAATTAAGAGTTTGAACTTATTTATCTAATATTATATCTGTCTTTTGAAGCAACTAAGGTTGCTCATGGGGACTTTTTTTTCCCCAGGCTGTTGAGGCCACCAAAAGTAAAGTAGCAGCATGAATGGAACAGCCATGAGAATAGGCCATGTTTCTGTTTTTTAAAACTTATTTTTGAAAGCTTTTCTGTTTTCTTGGTCTGTTTCTGGATCTTGAGGTTTTCTGAAAGTGTAAAGTCCCATGCAGCCTGAAGAGATTGTAATGTAAGGTTAAGAAAAAATGGCTGTCATGCTTTCTAATATCTGCTTAATGATGTAATGCAATGCAGATTAATGCCTCTCCTCCAGCTGGCAAACTCTGGTGGAACTCATTCACACACTCACATGTACATACACATACTCATGCTTTTCCCCTTTTTGTGGCCTTGTAAAAACACCCCAAACATAACCTCACAGAACTAGCAGATTCTGGTCTACTCTGCTGAAACATGATTAATGAGGTATAAACAGATATTTTTTTTATTGAAGGGCTACTGGCAGATTAAAGTCTGATTAAAGTTGATAGTTGTTTATGTATGAAAGGAGGCAAGTACTTGATTCCTGGTGGGCAGCAGTCATTATGAAAGGCTGTTTGCTTTTGATGGGGGTGAAGGATTGGCAGAAGGATTCCTGGAAGAGTGTAAATTTTTCTCTGAGATGGAGCAGCCAAATACTTCCTATGCAATATGTCCCAGTTTTTATATATTAACAGGTATATAAATGCATTGAGAGTAAGGAGGGATGGAGACCTCTCCTGGAAGCACTTAATAAATCATGCATCAGGTGATAAACTCACTGATCTCAAAGGGCTCATCTGCTCCTTAGAGATAAGCTCTTATGTAATTTGATACTTATCAAAGACCCATGAGTTTGGAAAATTTATTTAGGAAATTTTCTGAGCAAAGGCCATGACAAGTCATTTGTGAAAACAGCATGATATATTTCATAGATGTCAAAGCACTAGAGCAGTATCTTAGAATGTTTGAATTTCTTGCTGAAGCACAAGAAACTAGGGAAAAGAAGTAATGGGAGCTCAGACATATGCAAAATATTTTTAAGCTGAGAAGATTTGGCCACTGGGGAACCTTTATTCTGTGTCTCACAGCGCTTCATCAACTCTTACAATCTGCAGTGCCCCAGTCTAAAATCTATCCCTGTGTGCCATGACAGCAGTGATTTCAGCAGTTGCAGCAGGTTTTCATGGTGTGCATCCTGCCTGGCAGCTGCAGCAGATATGGTCCAGCTTCATTCAAGAAAAGTCTTGTTGGCAGCTACCCCCACCTCTCCTCGGAAGCTGAGTTTAAGATGGTCCTTGCCTATCTGTGTCAAAATTGTGCCTGTACCTAATCTTGCACCGTATTGATCCAGACTCACAGGTTGATACCTTGACTTGAGCAAGAGTGGTGTCTGTCCAGCTGTGCCCTTTATCTGTGGCTTGCCTTTATTTTCTTCCATTGCAGACCAAGCTGCATGAAATAACTGTTTCCCACTGGTGAAGAGCATGTACAAGGAAAATCAGTTGCAAGTTATTGCCCTTACTCTTTGAAACCACTCTCTGAAAACATGATCAGTCTCTTTTTGTTTATCTTGTGGTCACATTTTATTTTCCTTTCTAGAAACTACCTTATATCATTATGCTCTTATTGCTCATGATAAACATAAACATATGCTGGCTAATAATAATCAACAACCATAATTCCGACAATGTTATAGTTTTGAAAGTCTATTTGCAGCCATCAAATGGATTTTTTTTAATGCATACTTTGATATTTTTCTTTAATTTTCTCTGATGGTGTCTCCATAATTTCACTTTCTCTGCAGCAAACATCACAGTAATTACAGTGCAGAGAGACATGAACAGTGCTGAAAAATAGGTTATTCGGGGTTTGTTTTATTAGTTCAACATAACCAGATGAGTTTAAGTAAGTTAGAAGCAACATTTTTGCCTCAGAGAGGTAAAGAGCCAGGTTGCTGTGTACATGCTGAGGATATTTGAAATGAGGCCAGTGACAAAACTGTGAGCTGTAGTTCTCGCCTGTTGTCACAGTGCAGTACCACAGCCCCATGCAGCAGCATGCCCTGGCTTGGTAAGATGCAGGAGAGCAGCTGGCCCTGCTATGTGAGGAGAGGACCCACATTGCTGAGAAACACCCTGTGGGGTATCGTTCCTCACTAATGAGCTTAAGTAGACAGACGTGGAGTGCAGAGGCAACACGAGGAGAGATTTTGTAGACAGCCCTGGCATAAGCGTGACTACAAATGGAGGTTTCCTTCTTCAGATATGAAATCACTGGACAGCTGAAGAAGGATGCTGATGATCCAAAGGGAAACACGTATTTTGCTTTGCACTTTATTTTGAATGTATAGCAAGGTCTGGATGTATTTTTGTTTGTGGGTGTATGCAGGGTTGGTTTTCTTTTGTTAACCGAAATATGTGTTTCTCATTTTCTCTGTCACTAATTTACACTGTCTTAAAAACTTAATCTATATCCTTCAGGTTCAGTTAAAACCTAGTTGAGAGCTTGGCTTTTGCAAGAGGCTGTGTTTATTGAGACATGAATTTCCACCCTCCTTAAAGGCTGTTATACAGGTTGTAAATAGGCTTGTTGGCTCACCACCTGTAGGCATTGAATTCAACAGTTAGAGCAGGAGCTTATTGTCTTTCTTAGATCTTTCTATACGAGATCTAGAAAAATACAAATCTTCATCCCATCTGGAGTAACTTGCCCTTTGATGTTGCCTTTCTCTTTCCGTTCACATAAACCAAGTCTGTGGTGACTCTCTTGGGCAAGAGAGATGAACCCAGGCACAAACAAGGGAGTGTCAGGATGATATTTGATGTTGACTTGTTGCAGCCATGAGGGGTCCTTATACAGAGGAATTTGCCTTTTTCATGACTGCTCCCTAGGTTGTGGTTCTTTTTTTTAATGTAGCCAACTTCTGCTATAGTATTTTGTATGCTTATTAGAATTCCAGATGGTTTTTTTAACATACACAATACATTAAACCAGTGAAATGCAATCTCTGTGGAATCCCTTTGGATTCCCTATAAATGTTTAGCTTCCACTCAAGCTTTCTAGCTATCTTGTTGTTTCTGTCCTATAATAAGATCCTTTAATATAGCTCCCAGAGCTGTAGTATAGAACCTTACACCTTATAAAAAGGAAATTTGCAATGGATGGAAGGAAATGATATCAGAAATATCCTTGCAAACAGCTTGCCAATGAGTTAGAGATAGTGTTAAGGCTGGCATTATGCCAGCACTGGGCAACCACTGCTTTTGGATATTTTTCTAAAGTTAATTTAATTTTTTACATATGTTCTCCCAAAGAAATATTTTTGCAATGCTCTTAAAAAACCAAAAAAATCAATGCCAGCCATAGAGTCCTTAGATGAAACTTTTAAAAACAAAGAATGCAGCACACACACAATAGAATTAAATACTCTGACTACAAGAAACAGATTTTTTTAAAGATAAAGATTGTGATCAGCAGTAAATAAGACAAAATAGGGCTTTTACTGTGGGGAAAAGAAAAAGTGAAGGGAATGAAGAATCCAATGTGGTGAATTCTTTGCAGTGTCAAGTCCTACAGATCAAGGCAGAAGTTTCATTACCGCTGAGTTTGGCTACTACCTGAGGTAGAAATAAGAGAGCATTTAATGTGCACTGCAGTCGGCACTTTCAATAAACCCCCCCTTGGGGTGTGTCTGCAGCTCGTGTTTGCATAGATTTTACTCTGTGCAATTTGGTACAAATCTCTACTGCAAATATTGCTGCATAACAGGGGAGTTGTTCTTGCCACCAGAGATATTTTTTAGCAATCAAAATCCAAGCAGACCCCTACCTTGCAAAATCAAGCAAAACCAAACATCCTTAACCCCAAAACTCAAAGAAATTGAGTCATTCCTCCCAACGTCATAGAATCAGAATCATAGAATGGTTTAGGTTGGAAGGGACATTAAAGAGGATCTAATTCCAATCCCCCTGCCCTAAGATGGGACACCTTCCACTAAATCAGGTTGCTAAAAACCCCATCCAACCTGGTCTTGAACACTACCAGGGTTGGGGCATCCACAGGTTCTCTGGGCAACCCCTTTCCAGTGCCTCATTACCCTCAGAGTAAAGAATTTCTTCTGTATACCTAACCAAAACTTCCCCTATTTCAGTTTGAATCTCTTACTCCTTGTCCTATCACTATAGTTCCTGATAAAGTGTCCCTCTATGGCTCTCTTGTAGGCCCCCTTAAGTTACTGGAAGGCTGCTCTGAGGTCTCCATGCAACCTTCTCTTCTCCAGGCTGAATATCCCTAACTTTCTAAGCCTGTCTTCATAGGGGAGGTGCTCTAGTCCTACAGGATTTTCAAGCTGCTTGGACTACCTGCTTATTTACACCTCATTCAATAGTGTTGAAAATCCTCAAAGATGACAATGTCATAGTGGCCCTGAGCACCTGTTCTAATGCTTAACCACTGTCACTGTGAAACCTTTCCCTTACTGCAGCCTGCGCTCATTGCTTTTGCTGGGCAGCTCTAAGTTATCTGACTCCATCTTCTCTACAACCCCTTTTAAGCTGTAGAAAGGCTACAGTTAGATCACCTGACAGCTCCCTTCTCTCTAGACTCAAGTAGACTCAGTTCCCTCAGCCTCTGCTTAACCATAAGGGGTAGTTGGCCTCTTCCTGAACTGAAAAAACAAAACCCAACTCAGCAAAAAAACAAGAAACCCCAACCAAACAAAACACAACCAAACAAAACCCCCCAAACAACAACAATAACCACCTCAAAAAAACCCCCAAACCCCAGAAAACAACCCTAACAAAAAAAACCCTACCCTATTTTGCTCACTTTTCCTTAAAGGCCAAATTTTCTAAGGTCAATGGTTTTGCTCCTCCATTATATGTGAAAGGATGGGGCTCTGATGGGATTGATTATTTACTTTTTCCTTTTCTCTCTTTTCTTCTGATAGATAATCAGAAAGACAGTGCTACCTTCAACTACTTCTCAGCCGTCTCGAAATGATCTTTTCTCTTGAGACACTGTTGCAGAGAAAGGCTCAAAGTAGCTTCAAGGTGTCATGTCATCCATCCTGCCGACCTAATGAAACAGCATCCACTATACCACTGATACCTCTACAACTTGTATTTGACTAACACGTTTTTGAAGATTTCCAAGGGTGAGGACTTCAGAATTCTCCAGCACTTCATTATTCTTTACTGTCAAATATAATTTTCCTGTACAGTTTGGATTTTTCTTTTTGAAATTTTATCCTCTTACTTCTTGTTTCCTCCAGCATAGGTACAAAGAACAAATTTGTCTCTCCTAAACAGCAGTCTTGTATCTGTGCACACTGTTTTCACGTTCCTTTTCAGTCTTTTCTACTACAGGCTGAACAGGTCAAATACCTTCTTTTCTTTGTCACCGATTAGGTTCCAGACATCATTTAATCATCAGTCTCCTGGGAACTCTTACCAACAAGTCTGAAGTTTTCTTGCAAGCACCACTCAGTGCAGTACTCCAGTTTGACCAGTGCCGTGTAGGATGAAAAGCTGATCCTGCCATTGCTGCAGACTAATTTTCTATTTATTCACCTCAGTGTGATGTTTCTCTTTTTTGCAGTAGCATGATGTTGTTGACTCATGTTCAGCTTGTGATCTGTAGCTGCCAGCTCCTTTTTTTTTCAGAATTGATTAGTCATCTGTCACCCAGCACCTGTGCATCTGACAGTCCTTATGTAACTACACTCAAATCTGCACATCTCCTTTGAATAATATTATATTTCTGTTAGACTGTGCCTTTGATTTATCATGACTGTTTTGAATTCTATATCAATCTTTCAATGTATTCCCATACCTGCAAATGTGGTAAGCCCACTCTCTGTTCCACCCCCAGAGCAATCATGACAATGCTGTGTTGCAGTTGGACTCTGGGTATACCTTGTCGGACTATAGATCCATCCTGATAAAAGCTGCATACCTTTGGTATGGTTTCCCAGCCCATTTCACACCCTTGGATAGCAATTTCATGTAGTTCATATTTCTCTAGGTTAAGTGTGATAATGCCATGCCCCACAATCTGAAAAATGTACCAGCATCATAGGAGCTGTTATTGTCCACACGAGGTCATAGGAGTGTCACTAAAGAAACAAACCCACCTGCATTAAGTTATATCCTGGTAAATAATTTTAGACTGTAGAAGACTTCAGGCATTGAGGTGCAAAGACATAATGAAAAAATATTAGAAAGAATCATGAAAATAAAATAGCTTTTGAGTTATCACTCTTTCTAACATCGTATGTTGCTAACTGTGTGGTTATTCATCCCTAACTTGGGCACATGCTGAAACAACTTTCTTCACATAACCTTCGCTGCCCTGATGCAAAAATGAGATTGAGGACTGGTAGAACCAAGCAGAGTGGGTAGTGTGGGTAAGGAAATTTTGCTCTTCCAGTAGGAATTCTTCTGCTATGTATATCATTACAATCTTCAATTAGAAAAAAATACCATGAAGAAGGTTAAAAACCAGATGGGACTATGAAACATATTATGGAATAGATCCATGGTGGCACATATGGAGAAGATACAGCACCTGGATGGAAAGCAGGCCTGTGTTCTAGATGAACAGAACTTATACCTTTTCCCAAAGGAGATCTACAACATAATGCACCAAGGTACCTGTTTTACTTATCCTATTGAAGTTGGCAGGAATGTGGTAGGGGTGCTAATATTGCCAAGGTTTTCATGACAAATCTTCTGTTTCCTTCACAAAGTCCTGCACTGCACTGAGTCTATGTCTTTTCTCACTCTGCAATTGCCATGTAACACTTTGTGGTCTGCTCTTAGCACTTCAAAAGGCCAGCTGCTCCCTCAGATTATCAGCTAGCTTTTTATCTATAAATAGAGTATAGCTACTGTCTTGGGGAGATTCTGAGCTGGAATAGAAGCAAATGTATTTGACGGGTTTTCTGAGGCTCACTCTTGGGGGTTAACAGAAATTTTCATATAGGATAAAAGTCAGCAACACATCCAAATATTCTTAAAGCATCTTCTGAAACTGAAGATTGTTCTTGTTTATTTATATATCGCTCGTTAATGTGTTAATACACATCAGACCCTTATTTTCAAAAGGCAAGAATATGAACAGTCTCCTTCACTATGCAAAACTTGGGACTTTTAGTGGCCACGTGTGCCCTTTGTATTCATTTGTGCATTGGTTTGGAACAGCATACCCTTATGCAATCTCTTCTTGAAGCACAACGAGAATGACATGCAGTGACAGTTTTGTTTCAAGCTCCATATCTTCCAGGCTTGAGTTTCATGTAGTAGTGTGAGTAGAGACACGGCAGATGGCAGTACACGACATCAATTACCTCTGCTACACATTCCTGTTCCCAGCGGTAATTGTCCGGAGCCGGTGAGATTACATCGGAGGGCATCCCCCACTCCCTGGGTCCGTGTGGAGGAAAGGAAGATGCTTCTGTGCACCGGTGTATTCTCAAGCATCACTTTTGCTCGGTGGATCAAGACTTCTGACTCAGCAAAAAATCTGCCCCCAGATTTAAGCAGCTTTAAGACCAGTAGGAGACTCAGAAGGCCTCCTACAGAGAGACAGACCTCAGCTTTCAGCAGAAGTCACTCCCCAAGTATTTTTGTTTTCACCCATGGTTTTATCTTCCACAACTTGATTAATTTTTTTAATAGCCTTACGGCTTCAAAATTTAGGCAATTTTCATGTTAATTTTTTTTTTTTATTTATCCACATAGCTCTGGTTTTGGGTGAATGGTAGACTGACACAGAAATAACGATGACATTAAATGAAAGTTCCCTTACCAGATCCTGATATGAACTTGATCTGGGTCAAGGGAGCATCTGAAATAGGAGAAAAAGGAGGATAGAGGAGAAAGGGAGAAAATAGGACTGTCCTGAATGCATAAGAAACTAACACAGGACTGCTTTGATAACAATAACTGGCAAAACAAAGAAGAAAGTCTCCAAATTAGAGAATTTTAAGTGTAAAACATTGGTTTTAACTGAAACATTTAATTAAGACTTGTAAGGAGATGTGTCACTAAGATGATGAAGGGGTTGGATCACCCCTTCTGTGAGAAGAGACTGAAAGAGCTGGGATTATTCAGCCTGGAGAAGTCTCATATTACCAATATATATAAATACTTAAGGGAGGGTACAAAGAGGATGGAGCCATACTCTTTTCAGTGGTGCCCAGAGGCAATGGGCCAGGCAATGGGCACAAACTGAAACAGAGGAGGTTCCCTCCGAACATCAGAAAACACTTTTTTACTGGAAGGGTGACAGCTCTGGTACAAGTTGTGGAGTGTCCATCCCTGGAGATATTCAAAAGCTGTCTGGACACAGTCCTGGGCAAAGAGCTATAGGTGGTCCTGCTTGAGCAGGGTGATCGGATAAGATGATCTCCAGAGGTTCCTTCCAACTCAACCATTTTTGATTCTGTGAACCCAAAGGGATGCCAATTCCTGAATTTTTTGGGTTGGTAGTTGTACAGTTATGGTGCTTTCCAATATCAGATTACTCATTGAAAGCTGTATGAAGCACTGTTAGATAAAACCAGTGTCTGAAATTATACTTGGAAAACTAGTGTTAGCCAATGCCCAAACATGGTCTCAGTATTCAAATTCCGGGGGATTTTCTGAATTCCCTAAGTTACAACCCTAGGGCTACTTTCCCAAATACCTCAGCAAATATGCCATGTGCTATTTTTTTCAGAATTACATGTTTTAAATGGATCAAGAAGTAACAGAAATGCTGGGATAATACAAGAGATTTTGTCTTCTGCTAATTACCAATTTTGCACCTGAGCAAGTAGCAGTGAGGTAACATCATGCTTGCATCACCTGGAACTCAGATGAAGGGAGAATCTTGTTGTCTTTGTTTTGATTAGATTTTCTCCTTCTTCCACCAAGAGACAGACACTTTCTTCTCTTAATATGTTAGTTCTGATTACCAAAAATGCAAAATTCTAAAATATGGTAAAAAATCTAGTTACCAAAATTTGTGAAAAAAATATTGTTTCTTTTCAATAAACTGAGATGCTGACAAAATCTTTTTATGAAAATGAAAAAATCTGCAAGTGTCCTATTAACCTTTTTGGAAGAGCCACTTTTTTTTTTTTTTTCCCTGAGCAAAGACATGATCAATATGTATAAACCTGTGTGTGGAACTATGTTGTAATATCAATTATTTTTCTTGGCGGTCTTATTCAGCTTGGATTGTTTACCCTCTATCCTGAATAATTTCAGACCAGAAGGTGTAGAAAAATATTTTTATTCTTTATATTACAAGACAAGAAATTGCTTTGGGATCTTTTATTAAAGGACAAGAAGATTAATTTAGGATCTGCTTCCTAAAGCATATGCTCACTTTCAAGAACAACTAAATAGGAGATAAAATCTGCTTTCAAATAGGTCTCTGCAGAGAGTGTTGATTTGGAATTAGGTCAGGAATCCCTCCAGAAAAAGGTGCTTGCATCAAAAGCTTACCCTGTGCTCCTCAGGGTGTTGTTGAGACAACATTCCCAGGGGACAAATGTCCATATCATGACCATCCACTTATAGAGAGGCTCTGACTTTCATCTCAGAAAAGCCAAAAGGTTAATGAGCAAAAAGACTACATTTTTTCTTTTTCCCTGGGTGCCATTCCTCCAGGAGAAGCTTGAATGCTTAGAAATGTCAAAAGCACTGTGGGGACACTTGCACATCTGTGAACTGGTGAAGCAGCTCATCAGTCAGAGTAGTTGATTTGGGAAGCAAGAATACTGCAGTTAATGCCTGTTTCAAATTCTCTTTATGGAGTTAGCTTAGGATTTCATATTGTATAACATCAACATTTCAGAGACTCTCATTTTCTTCTAGAAACTAAGAGCAAATTTTTACTGTAGTCTTTTTACTGCTTGTCTCAGAAGATCAGCTATTAAAAAAGGACAACTTTTAGCAGTCCTCATATCACCAATAGTCATCACGCTTGTGAATTTTCCAGAGCAGATGATTTCTAGTTCTCATGCTTAAGAAACAAAACAATATTAGTGAGAGATCTTTACAAAGTCACAAGAGTATCCCACCTAGACTTAACTTTCAATGAGATTGGACTTTTTCTTACACAGTTTAATGCCCCTGACACCAATTCAGTAAGCTTTGAAATAGGGTGTGATTCCTTTGTCAGTAGATTTCTTAGGCTCATTTGGAAACAGGGTAACCAGAAGAAAAGACCTGGACTGAATGTGCCACAAAACAGGATATCTTATAGCAAGAGAAACTCACTCCCGTGAGGCTGAAACCCTGCAGTGCAGTTGAGGAACAATAGGAAATGCAAAATTTTCTCCCACTTACCTGAGCTGCTACATTTTCTTCCCTGTCCTGCTACTTTTCTGATTCAGTTTGCTTTGAGTTTGCTGCTTTGTGGCATTCAGGCCAGATAAATTATTTCAGAATCTTGTTTTTCCACTGCCGGCCTCACAGAAAACTGTGATTTTCCTTCCAAACTGAGCCAAGGAGTATGTGAAATTTCCTAGTTTTCTGGGAACATGCTGCTATTGGTTGCTGTTTGTCTACTAATCCTTTGCTCCTGGACTCTGGGCACTGGTTAATTATTATAACAAATAGTCACTCTGGAGACAAGCAAAATAAAAAGGAAAAGTGAAGTTCCAACCTCTATTGATTTACTGTTAAGCCAGAAGAGTAGATCTGCTAGTCTGTATATGTTACCTCTCCAAGAAAGTCTTTAATGGTCCTACTGCATAGCACCTGAATAGGTTTAATAAAAGTAAAGGGAGGGGATAATTTTGCACCAAAAGGGACATGGGTTGGCAGGTTTGACCCACTATTCATTACAATTCCTTCTTACTCATGGTTTTTTTTACTCCTTTTTTTTCACTCATGCTTTTACCTTGCTTTTGGTTTTGGTTGAGTTTTGAGAGTCCACTCACAGGAAGAGAGGGACATCAACTATTCAGACATTTATAGACCAGATTTAACTTTTTTTTTCTTTAGACTAAGTAATTGCAGCTTAAGTCACTGTTATAGCTGTGTGTGTCTGGAGTTTATCAGTCTTGACTGTATCTTTCTTGAGCAAGGGCATCCAAAACTGAACAGATGTTTCTCCCACAATCAAATTCGTTCATAACAGGCATTCAGAAAGTATCGCTGAAATATTCATGAACCTTAAGAAATAACAATGCATGAATACTAATGAATAGTGAGTTGAATGGTGCTTTAGAAAATGACACAATAAAGCAAGTCCAAACTAAATCATCATACAATTAAACATTTCCTTAGCTGCACAGTCTTAGGTGAAGATTTCACATGTATTGTTTTCTCTAATATTCACAATAAACAGAGAAAAGGCACTGAAGAAAAGTACATTTCAGTTTAAAAAATTTTGCCAATTCATTTAATCTGCCTTGAATCAAGGAGTCCATGAGACAATGTTTAATAGCCTCATCACTATGATTATTTCTAAATGGATATCTGTGGAACATATTTAAGGCTAATTAGAAATTTTTAATTCATTGTTTTTTTAATTTTAATTGAAGATGATACATCAACTTATCCTGCATGCATACAATCACTACCAGTTAGACCTGAAAATTGTAGTTTTGACATGGGAATTTCTAACATTAATTGTCATTTTTCAGTCTTGACGTTTTACCAGAACTTTTTGATGACACTTCCCCCCTCACTAATTTGATATCACACAATGATAAATATTTTGACCATCTCAACTGGCAAGCTGTTGAACATGAAAACAGGCAGCAAGTACTTTCACAATTTGGAAACAGTAGGTTCGCGGTGGGCTCAGGTTATACCGTTGTTGAAACTGGCCATTAACTAAAATCACTTCAGATTTGTAGTCCATCCTCACTGAACACCTCCAGAAGTGGAATGCAGTGGACCAGGCCTGGAGCTGAGGGATCTGGCAGCCCAGTTCACTGGCCACCAACACTTGCTCTTTGAGGTCTCTGTAGGCTTGTGCCTTTGCCCTGATAACAGGACACACTGGCACCACTGTAACACAGAGTAGTGCCACTAGCGAGAATATTGCTATGTTCTAAGTCCAAGTCTTTCTGGTGCTCTTTGACTTTCAGCTGAAAATGGCTGTGTTATGCAAATGCTGCATTTTGAGCCCCTGCGCTAAGGAGGGAGCTGCTTTAGCCCAGTGCACTGAGATGAGAATAACCCCTCAAATATTTTCCAATTTGTCCCATTTTACACAGTTTTTAAATTACAAATTACATTACTCCACCTCCCTGCTGCCAGTGTTTAAAGACTCGTTACCATGGAATTTCAGATGAGATAGAAATAATGATGCTGAGAGATGTTAGCCGACAACCTCAGCAACCGATGAGCTGCAGTGCTTATCGAGACAACCCCTCTCACAATGTGATCAAATGCTGAAAATGCTGGCATTTCACAAACATGTGTCATTAGGAGATAAGAAAAATGTTTTTTAGGGAGGGCTCAGACAGTCAAAATATCATAATTGATAAACTCTGTGATTTATAGCACAATGGCTAATTCAGAACAATTACTAGTCGTATTTTTATTGGGGAAATCACGTAAGATCATGTAAGGGAAGATGTAATGCAAAAAGAAAATGGAAGGTAATTATAAAATGAAAGGTTAGCTGTCATACAGGTAATAGTACCTGTTTAATTGTCATATGAGATCATTGGTGGGAGAGCACACAGACCTGACAACAAAAGTGGTGGGGCTCCCACTGGCTATTTTAGCCCCTGGAGTTTCTCCATGTTTTACTGTCAAACAGGGACAAGTCTTGCAGGGATGGTACCCACATAACCAGCCTTAGTGGCAACTTGGAGACAAGTAGTTGTGATGACGGTATTTCCTGAACATAAGCCATACAAATATAATCAATTTGGGGTTTTTTTGCCCTTTGTGGTAATCTCTTAGAATCTGGACAAAATACCAAGCGTTTCCATTTGTATTTATGTTTTCTAAAACATTGACTTCTCTTATCGGTTACATATTTATCATTCATTGGAGTATTAAAAAGGAAGAATTATTCTGCATTAATCAAAATAATAGTAATTACTTTGAAATATTTGTTTACTTCCATATATTCAGCCAAAAGAAATGATAATGCAATGTTTATTACCTTTATATCTATACCAGGGTTTGACTAAATATTTGTAAAATTGTATTTGTTACTGTGCAAATGATTTTGTATATATTTGAGAATCTTGTTGACCAGGACAGTCTTCAAGAGCTTCACAGAAAAAGGTTGGGAGTTGCACATTCTGCAAATCAGACGGCAGAAAACCATAATAGAAGCATTGATAAGGTTTGAACTTTGCTCTTACCATGTATTTCCAAGATTTTTATGTCTCTCAATTTATGATAACCTCCACATTTCATTGCCTTTCCCTCAATATTTCATAGCTTCACTTCTACATTTTAATAGAAGTTTCTTCTATAAGTAAAATTTATGGAAAGAGCTTGATTTCATTTTTTCTGCAGCTCTGAAGTGTCTAGCTGTGTTTTTCATTTCTGTCACCTGTCCTGATGAAATGTATAATCTGCTTGAACCATATACATCTCTCTGGGATACCTCAGAAGGTGGAGAGGAAAGGAACAAGCAGATAAAAAAAATCAAAACCTTAAAATGTTATTTTATCTTTAAAAATCTGCAGTCTCTTTCTCCTCGGGATGAATATTAGCCCTTAGAACTATATATTCATTTATAAATGTAGAACCAGGCAGGACATGACTTTTTGCAGTGTGTGGTTCATAGATTTTCACTCAAAATATTACTTGGAAACAAGAACAAGAGCTGGCCATTCAAGAAGACACATGTTCCTGAGTTAAGGAGTTGAAGGGCTGGAAAATTTATCACGTTCTCTTCAAGGTACTTAAAACAGTTGCTTGGCTTTATCGTTAGTGCTCCCAAAAATGCAAGCTACTGCCTCACTCGCTTTCATTTTGAGAACGTGAACAGTGGCTCCTTTAACCAGCACATCTGAGAGATCTTCTGGTGCTCCAGAGGGGCCAGGAGATTGCATCTAGACTATGTGACTACAGCACTCTTCAACTCGCCCTGCTGTCCTGGTGCTCTGAATGTGTGGCTGGGATATACCATAGCTCCTTTCTGATCCAGCTCTCCAAGTTCCTGCTATGGAAGAAATTTAGAGGGGATAGTAAATGAGGAAAAAGGATTGATCTTTGCATGGATGGTCATCATGTGGTTAGGGGGTGCACCTCAGTCTGGATCCACTCTCCAGCCTGCAGGTTTTGATATAGCATCAGAGAGAATGCCTTTCTAGACAACTGGCTGGGTGGCAATAAGCTTCCTTGGATATATGCCAGTTAACATCTAGGGTAGAACCATTCACCCCAATTATCGGTCTGTCTTTGAATATTGGTCTGTCTACACACATATATTTTGAAGTCTGCAGGCAGGGTGGGAACTGCCTAACAACTCCTGAGATGTCAGTAGAATGGGAGGGGCTCCACAGAAGATTCTCTGCCTCAGCATCCTGGTTTTGGCAGAGCAAGCTTAGGTTAGATGAGAGAACTGTGGTGTGGCTGCACATGGTGATCTAACTGGGCTGACATGACTAGAACTGACAGAATGTTATTATTTTTGCCAGTGGTGTAGTGATATGTTTCAAGATTATAAAATACCAAAGTATTGCCTTATTTCCTTTCAATTGCACTCAGACAGCAAGTAGGAGAAATACATAAATGCTGTGCTACTTTGCATAGAAATAAGTTAATCCTGTTTACATGTACATGACCTGGCTACTCCACTGTCCCTATTATGTAGGAGCTGCCTGCTGGGAAGGAGGGAAGAGGAGCCCCATCAAATGCTGCTGGAAGCTTCAGAAGTCCAAAATAAGTCTCTCCACCCCTGTGTAGGTTGGCAAGGTGTTTTATAGGTACCTCAAGAGGGTTGCTCAATCACCTAAAGGAGCTGTTTAACATCATAGCTTGGTTTTGCCCCTTTGTGTCCTTTTGTCTTGCTTTTGATGACAGACAGGGCCCAAACTGTGCATTTTGGCCATACACTTACGGAGAGCACCAAAGTTATGGAAAACTAATTGAACTCACATAATGCTGTAGCTCAGTGCCGTGATGGTTTTGGAGCAGAGCTCGGCAGGGGACACATCTGCCCAGGGGCACAGGCTCATGCAGTCTGCTGCACATCATTTCCTCTACTATGTTTTTGGGTTTGGTGTTATTCCAGCAGTATTTGCCATAGGACGTCAAAGTATGATAAGACACAAAGGCAGTTTTAAATCTTTTACTAAACTATCTCCAAATGCTGCCTAGAAATGATGTGTGTGGTGTTTTCATGGACACATACATGCTCTATACCATTGCCTTAACACCCTTTGCTTTTAAAAGACTACTCTACAAATACATGGTGAGAGGGAAAGTACTTTTTCCCTCATGCTAACACCAGAGTACCAACAGAATAACTTACTGCTAATAGGTTCTATGAAAACAGTGAATAAGAGCTAATGATGCTTGCAACTTATATATGTGCTTTCCCAGGCAATAGATGCATCTCAGGTAAAATCAGAAATGTTTTTAAGTGATCATCATGTCCGGGAATCATGAATCATATGTCCTCCTATATGGGCATAAATGTTTATTCAATAGTTTTATACTGAATAAATGTGAACTTTATTACTTTCTTCTCTAGCTGAGAAGAACAATTTTATGGAGATAATGTGAACTATATATTTATTGCCTTTTAAATCCATAATCAAATTATATGTATCAGAAAGAATTAGATTATTCATTCAGCCTCATTGCAGCTTTGAAATATGCTCCAGATGTTGGGGACAATGACTTAATATTTAGTTTAAAATTAACATTTTTATTCTTTAAGCTTGTCGAATAGCTTAGTGAATAAACTGAGATATTTTCTTTTCCATCAAGCCAGCAGTTCAATTATTTCTTTCAGATAAGATATAAATGTTTCTTATGAAATTTTATAAATTATTACTTTTAATGTTCAATAAAACTTTAATAATTTTTTCATTATAGACAGTGCAAAACTGCATTTTGAATTCGTGTCACAGTATGAGCTACACATGGTTACTTTTAGGGGAAGCAGGATCCTTATGGCAGAATGCAGAAGGAAAGCAGCTAGCAATTAGTAAGTAGCAACATCTGTGAATAGTCTCAAGTCAAAGCAGCTTACCTATAAATTAGTTTCAGACAAAAATTGTAAAAAGACACTAATTTTCCATCTCACTTTTAACATCTGACTGTGAGTTCCTATGCCACTTAAATGCTCTAAAATTTCAATGTTGTATAAAAACCCAAAATGTTTTTCAATATTAAGGATCTAAGCAAATAAAGTATGCTTTTATTGCTATTTTTAAAGAAGCAGAATATATGGAACTCTTCTAGCTCCCAGAGAGGTTCTTTCCTGTTCATACTATTTCAACCTTAAAAGAGTTGGTTAAATATTTACAAGTTGTTGACCAAATTTATTTGTTGATTTATATGTCAAAAGAAATAATGTTTTGCAAAGACATCAAACAACTCTTAGGTAGCCCTAAGATTGTGAAGATCGAGATCCCACAATGTGTTTACTCAAAACATTTCTAAAATTTTGGGGACTACAATGTTTGATATTTTTTTTGCTTTTCAAAAGATGCCTGGAGCTTGGTTTAACTGGATTAGAAATTCAGTGTGGATAGTCTCTCCCTTCCCATACTAAACATTCATATTAGCATTAGATAGATTTATGCACATATTGATAGGGAAAATGCAAACACACCACAGAGAAGTTAACAATGACATGAATGATTAATAATGTTCAAGTAGAAATTTAGTGCAAAAATGTGGGTGGGTAGCTAATTTAGCTGCTGTGCTTTCCCTTGCTTTGTGTCAAACTTAGTGTCTTTCCTTTCAAAGCTTGTTACTAGAAAGTTTGTCTGATTAGTTCTTGATAGCAAAAGACATGCTTTTTCCAGTTCTATAGACACCTCTATTTCCTTTGTTGAAGATAAACTGCTTTCACTCTGCCAGGACCTCTCCTTGTGTTGCATGTGAACTGTAACATTTTCTTTATTATTGTAGTGATCTTATTTCTGAAGCACAGGGTGTTGACAAAGCACGGGCCCAAGAGTAGTCATTTGATACATGGAAAAGAAGAAATGTCACCAACATTGGGGTGCAAATTTCCCTTATCCATTTATAAAGTGATTTTATTCAAGGGATGTCAAATCCAAAGCATAAACATCTGCTAAGTATATTTTGCTGCTATTCAATAAAAATACAATTGGCTTCATCCTGAGGCCAAATTGCTGTGTTGATGCTGTAGAAATTTGGAGCTCTAGGCCACCAGACCCTGGTTATCAGCAGGTCAACTCGAACCTCTGAGAAGAACTTTAGAAGCAGAAAAAGTCTGGAATAATTTAGGAGTTGGTTGTTCTGGCAGGTTGCCTTAGATGGACTCCAGATGCCCACCAAGCTGTTGTATCACTCCCCTTTCTCAGCTGGACAGGGGAAAGAAAAATATAACTAAAGGCTTGTGGGTCCAGATAAAGACAGGGAGAGATCACTCACCATTTACTGTCACCGGCAAAATATATTTGGGGCCCAGCAAGTTGAGGGAGTTGATTCTCCCCCTCTACTCCACTCTTGTGAGATCCCACCTGGAATACTGCATCCAGCTCTGAGGTTCCAAACGTAAGAAGGATGTAGACCTGCTTGAGTGTGTCTGTGGGGGGGCAACAAAGATGATCAAAGGGCTAGGGTGCCTCTCCTCTGAAGCTAGGCTGAGAGAACTGGGGTTGTTCAGCCTGGAGAAGAGAAGGCTCTGGGGAGACCTTATAGCAGCCCTCCAGTACCTACAAGGAGCCTACAAGACAGCTGGAGAGGTACTTTTTCCAAGGGCATATAGTGATAGGACAGGGGCGAATGGCTTTAAACTGAAAGAAGATAGGTTTAGATTAGGTATTAGGAAGAAATTCTTTATTGTGAGGTTGGTAAGGCACAGGAACAGGTTGCCCAAAGTTCTGTATGCCTCATCCCTGGCAGTGTTCAAGGCCAGATTGGATGGGTTTTTGAGCCACCTGGTCTAGTGGGTGCCATCCCTGCCCATGGCAAGGGGATTGGAACTACATGACCTTTAAGGTCCTTTCCAATCTGAACCATTCTATGATTCAATGAAATTAATTTATTGCAAATCCAGTCAGAGTAGGGGAATAAGGAATAAAGCCATATCTTAAAACCACCTTCTCCACCCCTCCCTTCTTCATGGGCTTGATTTTAATCTTGATTTCTCTACCTCATCCACCCAGCAGTGCATGGATATGGGGAGTGGGGATTGTGGTCTGATATCAAGGAGGCACTGCTGAAATTAACTGTGATTCCTCTCTGACCCATCTCAGCTGTCTGGGTTTTTTTCATCATTCAAAAACATCAAGTGTTGACTTACATGCCTTTATCAGTGTCGAAGCAACAAGCAGAGCAAACTTTTTATGTTTATATTAAATACCCAACATTAAATGCAGTTTTAAATAACACAAACTTGAATTTTTTTTGAGGGAGAAAGGTTGAAATAAAATATAAATCACTCTTCAAAGTAATTTCAGTGTACAGTGAAAATAGGCATTTTAACAATATTTTCATCTTCTGATTGTCGTTCCACTGTGTGCATGGGAGGGCCAGCAGAGTTTACACATTTTAATCTCATTCAAGAGAAAGAGTGACACATTCTAATTTTGTAACCTGTAGCTTAAAGTATCAAATGACTCATTTTGCTTGCATGTTATAAACCGCAGCTCCTCCTCAGAGACAAGGGCTGCAGTCAGTCTGGGATCTTGAATTGATGTGCCTTCACCAGGCTGCAGTGTCTCACCAACCTAAGCTTTAGACCTGTGGCTTTGCTCAGTCTCCATCCTAAAAAACCTTTGCAGAGGTTTTGTTTGCTATCCTATGATAAAGCATGAGCCTTTGTGGGAAGGCTGAAGATATCTGTGAAGTTTGAAGTGCTCAGTGGGAGGAGTGGAGTAAGCACAGCTCTTTTGCTTCTCTGTTCCACTTGTAATAACTGGAAGGGCCCCTTGTCTGGTTTTGGAGCAGCTTGAAGCTGCTCAGTGTTTACACAGATATGGCCCTAAGAGAAAAGAAAGGGTTTGCTGTACACCTGCCTATTCACCTTGATTGTGAAGAGATGGGCACCTTCCTCTTACTCCTTGAAATTTGGGCTATGGTTTCTCAGAATGGGGAACATCTTGCTAATCTTTTTTCACCCAAGTAAAAGAGATGAGGATTGCTTATAGAGCAGATCTTGATAGCCCTCTGCAGCAGCTTGTGCGTTGGTTCAGGAGGTGTGATTTCCTCAGTGTTCTTGAGCAGTGCTGCTGTTTCAAAACTAGAAGAATCTCTCCATATTAACTAAGTTCTTGGTACAAGTGTTTTTAATTTTTAGAAAATGTGGAAATGTTTTCATTTTGGCCTGGAATTACTGCTTTTGTCATCCTGTATGTCCTGTAATGTGATTAAATGCTTGCCTAGTTGTGCTGTCACAACTGTGAGCTACTGTCATAACTTTCTGTCATGCTGTCATAGTTATTACAATAGTGCCATCTGTATTTAACAGCTGTAAGCAGTGTGCCTTAGTAATTCTTATGCAGCGAACTCCTATTATTTCGACCAGATGTTTATTTTCTTCACATACATCAACCAAGTCTAATATCTTATAAAAGACTTGAGGACACTGTGAGAGTAGTAAAACTGATGACAACATCCTATTTCTCAAGTATGTCTTCCAAAATCCTTCTTTCATTTACATCATGATACTCTGCTATAACCAGTGCTATCCCACATGTGTAGAAAGAAACAGGTGCCTCAGCTTCTTCATTAAGAACAACCTAGTCTCTGCACCCTTCGTGTCTCCCTGACTCTTCCCCACAGGAGCCCACCAGACACCCCAGTATGGTGGTGTATTTTCTGCAGTGGCAGGAGTGGTGAAAGAAGCCTGGACAAGTCAGTGGTTCAATTCTCTTCAGCACCAAAAATTGAGAAATTTATACAGGGTCCAGTTTACAGAGGTAGTTAGGTGCCTAGAAATGCAAAAGGGTCTGGATAGGATTTGCTAAATCCTAAACGGATTATATACTTAACTCCTATTGACCTCCTTTCAAATGGTTTTGATTCTTTTGTCTGCAAAACAAGCTGAAAAATTTGAAACAATCTGCTTCTGAAAACTCTGAACACTTGCTAATTTTGGTCAAGACAGAAATAACACATGAAAACCCATCCATGAAACGCAAATTCTTCTTTATGTGATGTTACAGAAGTCAGGAGATACAACAGGAAGTGAAGAACAAAGGGACCCTCTCCTGCTTTCCCCATGTCGTTACCAGTTACAGAGATAATATATCAGCAGAGCAACATCGAGTTTCTTTCCAGAGACCTGCTTCTCATCTGCACTGGATGGGAAGGCCAGACCTGATCTTTTTCATTATCCTGCCCAGCCACTAGCATGGAACTGATGGCAGGCTGGGTCATAGAACAATTGCAAATAAAGAAATGTTTATAAACAGGAGAAGGTAGCTACGCTTGGCACATATTTCCTCGTTTGCATTTATTTATTTTAAATTTGAGGTAGCCAAGGCAAGGCGACATAAGTTGAACTTATGGGATGCCTTCCCACTCTATCCTATTCACAGACAGTAGTGTCTACATTAAAAAGTTGCAGAAAAAGAAAATTTAACTATTAAGCAGATGAACATGTGAGTCACAAAGGTGACAGGGTATGGTGACAAGTACTTGCTGTGTTTCTGTTCTTGAGACCTTCCTTGAGATCAAGGTGGTAAGGGAGGAGGAAAACAAATCTCATGGGACAGCTGGAGCCTTTATCCAGTACCTTGCCTTAGCCTTTATCTACTTACCTCCCGTGGTGCGTAAGTTGTTCTGGGTAGGAGAGAAACAAAGCACACAGGAAAACAGGCATGAAAGAGGGCATTTTAGAAATGGTCTAGTGCACTCAATTCTTTTAGGCTGAGGGCAGCACACGCTGGTAAGAAATGTGAATCACACTGAGAAAGTGCCAGAAGCCTGAGGTTTGCTCCTACCTAATTGGCTTGTTAAGCTGTTAAAACTGAAAGCACCAAATCCTTGGATATTTCATGCCTGTGTTTTGGTTTTTTTTTTTCTTCTTCCCCGCATGCACAGACGGGAAAAGAAACATATGCACATCTAAGATCTGATATAAAACTGGCTTTGCTACATCTTACCTCCTGTGTGAGAATGCCTTAATCCATTTTATTCTGTGCTTGTGCAGCACTCAGTGCAGCGGGGTCTTCAGTTGTGCCTGGAGTTTCTGGTAATGAGCATCATCACTGCCATCACATGTGAAACATCTAAACCACTATGAAGTGTGTCTGCTTAGCTTTTCTCTTTGGGAAGTAACGTTGTTGTCATTACCACATCACTTCTGTGTCATTTCCATTAGCTATTATTTTTTAGGTTTTGGCAGTACTAACAATGATCTATCCATAAGAGGTCTAAGTAATTTACAGTAAAGAGATAATCCATCAGCAGTAAGTACCCACACAATGTATTGACATAATGCCTTTACCTCATTCCTTCTTTACCTGTTATCTAAAATTGTGTAAAATTTTGGAATCACAAAACACCTCCCACCAGCAAAAGTGCCAATGAGCCTAGAAGTAAGTCTTTGTTGGAATTTTAACCATACCACAACTCCAAATTAATCTCCTCAGGCTTCCTGTGTATTTGCAGAAGTACCTCTTTCTGAATTAGGTACCAAAATTACATAATTTTTTTCTTTTAGTTTAGTTGATGTTCATGGCTGTTTAGCTGTTATAGATCACATGTTATGGACACCATGTCTCTAACTGATCCAGGTCAGAAGATGAAACCAGTTAAGAGCAGCAGGATTCTATGTGAAAGCTAAAATTCAGTTGCTCATATTCAAGTGACTTTCTTTCTCTCTTTTCCAGGACCTTTAATAGGAGTATGCCTATTTCCATACTTGATTATCTCACCGATTGAAAACTGCCTCATGAACAACTTATGGTGTCTTGAATCAAAACAATTACATGCCTTTCTTCTGTGTACTTCCATAATCATGATTTTCTCATGGATTTTGTGCATTAAGAACTGCCATTGCCTGTTGTGTTAATAAAAGAAGAATGCCTAATTCTGTAATAAAAAACGAGACATTGAGTGTGTTGTTGTGCACAGGATGGAGTCTCTGAGAATGTTCAAAGAGACAAAAATGACAGAAAGTATAGAGCTGGAAAATATTTTTAAAGAGTTTTCTTTTTATATATTTTTATTTCAGAAGCACTTACATCTTATGGACTTGTCAAATGATTTATCATCCTCTTTCTGAGGTTGTCACTGATGCTGTTCTTCAGCATCTGATTTTTATGAGCCTTATTCTTGGTTTCTAGGTCACTGAGCCCAAAGGCAGCTCACAATTGGTTGTTGCCTCAGATGCATGCAGGGTGGGGGATATTTTGCTCTTCATCTATTAATGTGCAGTTAATGCAAACAAATAATGAGGTAAATCTGTGGCCTTCTTTTTTTATAAGTATATTTAATGTGTGAAGGCAGTTAAGAATGCGTGTAGAGCAGTAAATAAGATCGAATTAAGCCAGAGAGGAATAAATAAGTGATACTGTTTTATAAGCAAAGTATTTGATTATTCCTTACAGTGATTTGCTAGAGTGGCTGATTTTTTGTTTTCTCAGTAGGAACTGAATTAACAAGTGCAGAACAGCAGTAAAATTCTGACACACATATTTAAGAATCAGTAGTGTATCTTACACTCAAATACTGTATTGTTTTAATCCCCAAACAAAGATTCAGGATCCTAAAGATTTCCAAGTTAATGAATGGCAATTTGACTACAGCCTGATGTCTTGGGGCGGCTGGTATCTCTGTGGGGACTTAGTAGAGAAAAAAGTCAGTAAACGTAAGAGCTGAAAACTTTTATTTAAGCTCATTAAGCTCAAGGTGACCCAGCAATGTGTGCTTGCAGCCCAAAAAGCCAGCTGTATCCTGGGCTGCATCAAGAGAATTGTGGCCAGCAGGTTGAGAGAGGTGATTCTCCCCTTTACTTCACTCTTGTAGAGACCCCACCTGTAATACTGAATCCAGCTCTGGGGTCCCCAACACAAGAAGGACATCGACCTGCTGGGGCAAGTTCAGAGGAGGGCCACTCAGATGATCAGAGGGCTGGAGAACCTCTCTTATGAAGACAGGGTGAGAGAGTTGGGGCTGTTTAACGTGGACAAGAGAAGACTCCAGGGACACCTTGTAGCAGCCCCCTAGTACCTGAAGGGACCGTACAAGAGAATTGGAGAGGGACTTTTTACAAATGCATGTAGTGATAGGACAATGGGTAATATCTTTAAAGAGGGTAGGTTTATACAAGATATTAGGAAGGAATTCCTTATTGTGAAGTTGGTGAGGCGCAGGAACAGGTTGCCTAGAGAAGCTGTGGATGCCCCACCCCTGGCAGTGTTCAAGGCCAAGTTGGATGGGTTTTTGGGCAACCTACTCTTCTAGGAAGGTATCCCATCCAACCGCAAGGGGGTTGATCTTTAAGGTCCCTTCCAATACAACCTGTTCTAAGATTACCATATATGTTAATGTTTTCTTTCAGCTTTTTCAAGACATGCAGGAGGGTTTTGTGTTCAAAAAATTCTCATTTTACAGATTCATGAAAATATTATAAACAAGACACATTCATGGTCAAAGGGAAATTCAATTAAAATGTGTTCAATTCTAGTAATTTATATTCATACTATAATAGAAATTGTAACACAAAGCATATTTGTTTGCAAGTAAATGAGAGTTTGTAGGGACTTTTTCTCCACTTATTTAGTATTTGTTGCTTTCCAGCATTTTGTGACTGAATATTATGAGCATGAATGATCACAGAAAGCAAGTTTTATGCTCCTGTGATCATAGGGAAAATGTGACTTATGTGACTTGGGAAAAATGAGCTTACTTATTAAAGGCAGTGTTTCCTAAAACCTAAGGATAAATACATTTTTCTTTGAACTAAAGAGCCTAGACAGTCCTAATGAGACAATGAAGCACATATTTCTCCCCTGTACTATCAGGTATCAGGCACAAAACAAACCATTCAAGATAGAAAATATAGCAGAGAAAATGGAGATCTGTGTGGAAAAGTTACGTGAAAAGAGAAATGAAATTTGTCAGCTGTGGACCTCGCTGAGCTGTGATGCTGAGTTTCTAAATGCTTTACCATTCTAGAATTTGAAGTGAATGATGATGCCTCATTAAGAGATTTCCCTTAATGCTTATTTGTCTAAGCCAATTGTTTACACATGTTCTCGCTCCCTAGGCATTTGCCCAGCAATCCATCTGAATGTCCAGGACATGCCATTTCCCTAGATGAGTAATGGTGTTGGGTGTTTGGGTTTGAAAAGAAGCAAAGGGAGAGACTTTTCAGATAACTCAAGTGCCTCTTGTGTATATTCATGCCTGAAAACTGAGGTTATGCAGCTTCATGTTTAAGCCTGTATTGCACATGTACACAGGACCCCTGCATAGAATCCCAGGAGCTGTGGCAGTGGCAGCCAGGACCACATCTACCCTCAGAGCACGAGAGTCATGAACTCTCGGTAATGTAAGAAAATACAAAAACAATTCCTAAATCTTACATCTCTGCTTATGATTACACTGAGTACGAGTCTGTTTAGCTACAAACAAGGCATTATTCTCCATATTTAGAGAACTCAAATAACCTCTTTCACCCTTGAAGAAATGCCCCAGCTCTGCTAAAAGTCATCTGCTGGATGGTCTTGCTCCAAATCCCTTTAATTAACTGAGCTGTTCTGATTGTTGTCTGCTGCTACTAAATGTTACAAAACTTAGTGCCTGACGGGACAGAAAACCTTAAAGACATAGGACGTTTCCTGAAACAGAGGCTGGCTGGCTGCTGATGAGAACTGCTACAGATTCTTTATTCCCAGAGTGGGGCTAACTTGACGTGGACTTCATGCGAGGATTGACTACAGATCTATACTATTTAGGCATTAGGGTTTCCTCAGACCTGCCTAAATGGATCCAAATGTCCAGCTGTTGTCATGGCCATTGTCACATCACAAGTGTGGCTCCAGGTTTCTTCAAAGTGTAGGCAAGAGGCAATTGGGAGGAGGCAGGGAGACTGCCACCTCTATGAGGCTGTAGCGTTTCTCATCCTGCCCTGCTTGTTTCACGCTGCCTTAATTCTTATGGAAGAGGGCTGGCCAAGGACAGACCAAGCCAATTACCTAGAGCTCAGGCACTGGCAGAAATGAAAGCAGCCACTGTTTCACCGCTCCTTCGCTGTTTCACTGTTACATGCCCAAACTTGTCCCAGTCCTTAGAGGAGCATGCCATCTCTGTGCAGGACAAAATCAACTCATTTCCTGCTTTGATTTTAGTAAAATCACACCTTTACTAGGAAATCTACACTTGGGATTCAGTTGTGCTGATAGTCCACTAATCAGCATTTCTCTCAACATGCCAGCAGGCACTAACTATGCATGTTTTTCAAGGCAGTCAGAGATGCAACTTATTAGTGAGAATTAAGTAAATGAAAAGAAACAATCCATATGCTGGTCAAACTCAAAATGTGCCTTGCAGAAACTTTTGACCTTAGTGAAAGTTTGTTTACCAAGCTAAACACTTTGACTGCACATGACCTTACAAGGCTACAAGCAGAAACCTGCATCTTTAAATCTCCGTCAGTTCCCGTTTCCCAGACCTCCCATTCTGTCTGGATTGAACCAGGGAACAGTGGCATCACACATTAAAAAAAACTTACCAGTTTTTGGTTTCAGTAGGCAACTCCATGCATTCGTTCACTGCTCATAAATACATTGGATGAACTGGATTATTTCAGTGCTGCAAAGAAGAGGCCAAGGCTTTTATGCTCTCAGCAAATAGATTCTAAGAAGATATGTTCAACTCACTGTAGTTTTATTTTTTTATTTTAAAGGCAGCTAGACTGTGGAGGCAGACAGAATATAAATTTATTCATGGAAGTGTTTCAAATCTTAGCACACACATTTGTAAGCTTGATTTACTGGCATACATCACAGCAGTTATGAGTATATTTCAAATAGAGATTTTAAATAGAGTGTCTCTGAAAGACATGCTCTGTCAGTTGTGGCAACAATTTGTAATTTTAGGCTGCTTTCTTTTTTTTAATATATTAATATTTCCATGATATCAGTGAGAACAAATTAGGTAGAGGTAGAAATCTCTGAAATAGTTGTTAAAACCAAACAGTAAGTATTTGTCATGTGATACCTGTAAAAATCCTCTAATGCTATTTTAATTTCATATTCCATTCAGGTGAAGGCACAACAATTAGCTGGAATATATCAGAGCAAATGCAATCAAAGTAAGGAGACAGAAAAAGGCAGCAAAAAGGGTTTGGGGTTTTTGGACAAGTCTTAAACTTTGTTGTCTGCACATCAATATTTTGTGCAGCTGTGGGTTGTAAAGAGCATTCGGTTTTTTATTTTATTAATGCTCATAACACAGTGTCTTAAATATGAGTATGCTGGTCATTTTGTAGTGTCTATGCTGACAGTGAATGCATAAGCAAATCCCAGATGTTTTCATTTGGTACAATGCAATACTCAGTGGGCACAGAATAGCTAACCACCACCCATGCCTGACCACACTGCAGCTGTAAGTAGCTGTGATCATATCAAAATATTCCTGTCATTCAGCACACAATCTCAAATGCTAACTCAGCTTATTAAAACTTATAGGACTGTGCTTCTTCTGCCTTGGCAGGGAACATACAGGAAGTGCTGAAATAAATGACAGAGCACCAGGAAACAGTGCTGGAAGATGTGAAATAAGTGGGAACTAAAGTTCATAAAATCATAGAATACCAGGATGGAAGGGGACCTCAAGGGTCATCTGGTCCAACCTTTCTTGATAAAATCATGGTCTAGACATGGTCTACATGACACAGGAACCTACTCTTCACCATTTGAGCAGCTAATTTCTGTCACATACTGGGAAGAAACTTGGTCCATGAGCAGTACATGGTACTGAACGAAGAACAGGTCACGAGAAGACCTGCTTTTTTAACTAGTTTAAGGGTTTGGAGTCTAATAGCAGACATTTCCTATGAGTCTCATCTAGAAGTAATGGAAGGAGTCACTCTTTCCCTCAACAGTTTTGTTTGGTTATGTAGGCAAAATCAAGATATCTGCTGGAAAGTTATGTAGAAGGATACCGTAGTCATCCTACAAACCTAGACCTCCCTGGCATTTTAAGGAGTGAAAAAAAAGAGGTTATTTCAGGTATACTTTGAACTTTGTAGGTTTGTGAAAAGATTTAGGGGTAGATTAATGTGAATTCTGTCAATATTGGAAGGTGGATGGGTTCAAGTTGCCTGAGTCCCACCAGACTCCTTGGTTACAAACCTTCAATATACAAGGGCTAGAATAAATGGTGTCTGGTGGTATGTCCTGCCAGGGATTATTTATTATCATGGGGGTTTGAAAGAGAGGGATGCTGTAGTGCTTGTTCATTTCCTCAAAGAGGGAAATGTCTTGGACTACAAGGATGACATTGACGTTTGACTTTAGAAGTGGGTATAATGAAAGAGAAAAAGAAAAGATCACTGTTTCAGGATGAGGTATACTAAAGGATCAGTTCCAGAATCCTACCCAGAAATGCATGGTCATTTTAGCCCAAGGACAGACAGTAATTGGGCAGAAGTTAGTGAGGCAGTAGATTCAAGCTGGGAAAGAGACATGTGAAAGAATTCAAACTTACAGCTTGAACCCCATGAGAACAGTATCCATAATCCAGTTGTGGGGATATACCTTTTGGTATGACAAGTGATGCTTCTTTTTCCTCTCTTTCCTCAAAGCTGACCCTGTATCTGAAAGAAGAATGACTCATGCTCAAACAAAGAGAGTCAAAAAATGAAGATTATACATTTATACGAAGAATACTCTGAACATTGTAAGTTACCCAATGGTTCTGTAGCTCCATTTGCTTACTTGTAGTTGGCTAGTACACAGCATAACACTGAGATAGAATAGCCCATAAATCTCATTGCTGGAGCTCAGGTGGCATTCAGATTTTCTGAATCAAATAGCAGACTTTTTTTTTTAAATTTTATTTTTGGTCACTGTTTTCCTCACAGAATATGGGGAAATTTAACTGTGAGTTTTGGGTAGTTGGACAGAGGGACTGTGAGGCTCACTGATACAGAAGCCAAATTTCCTAAAACCATCTTCTCAGAAGTTTCAAGTGGTTAGTGAGCTCTGTACTGAAATGGAGACATAAGTTCAAGCCCTAAGCTGACCCACAGACATCTCCACTCACTGCCAGAGATTTCGGCATTTCCTGAGCCCCACCAGTGTAATTTCTGATCTCTATAAAGCTTGAGAAGGCTTTTCTGTGAACTTTTGCCCTCTGTTGGTAAGAAAGGTACAAATTTGAAAGGCTACCCAACAGGGAAAATTGCATTACTATTTCAGTGTGAAAAGAATAGGAGCGAGAAGGAGCAAAATGTGATGCAAGTTGGCCATTTGTCTGTGCTTACCTCAAGTGGCATGGGATTTGGATGAAAGCAATCCCTGCAAAGACAGAAATGTTTGTTGGGTGAGAGTGAAATGTATAGTGCAAAAATTGTCTTGTTAACATATCATCTGCTGAAATGTAACAAACTCTCTTTTGTTGGAGGCATTAAACACTGTTCAAATACATGGAAGATGTACACTTTTCTGTAAAGAGCTTTGGTGCTTCAGGACAGAAAAGCAGAATATACAGGTGATTAGAAAAGGTCTGTGCAATTGTGATAAACAGCACTTGCAGGTAGGAATATGGGGACTGTCATCCCATTGCTCACAGCAAATATAAATGGAGATCTGGAGACGGCTGTGTCTTGACAATAGCAGATACTTTTGCTTTTATTAAAAAGATGGGGACTATTATCAAGTATTAAAATCCACAAAATGGAATGATTCACTTATTGGAATATCCAAGATAGTTTCAGAAAATTCACTTCCTTTTTCCGAGGACACAGAAATTTTAAAAATCTTTTTCCATCACAAAAAAAAAAAGAAAAAAAAAAAAAAAGGACCAAAAAGCAGTTGTGTGTCTTTCCTTCACTTTATCTCTCTCTTTTTAACACTTTTTTCTCACAGAAAATATAAGGTATATTTTTTTCTCCTGACTTTCAAAAGTTTTGAATCATTTTTCATTTAAAAATTTAGCTTTGACTAATGAAAAAGATCTACCAAAATGAGAAATCAATTTCTGTTTTAGACTGGATGGGCTGAAAAAGGGTTTTATAGGAAAACAAAAAAAAGTATTGTAGCTACAGGTAAAATATTTCACACAGTTGTGTCAGAAAGCAAAAAGAATTGTATGGAGGCAGATTACATGTTTGAAGCCAGTGGCATAGTGGAACGGAAGTGGTAACTGATGGGAAGATGAGTAGGTAGAGAAGGAACTTTCTACATGAGGTATTGAAAGTAATCTGTTGTGGTGAACTTGATGTTTTTTAGGGACTAGAGAGAGAGGAGATATTTTCAGGAGGATCTGAACACTGTGACTGATATGGAATAGAAGATCTAAAGAAATAATTCCACCTGAATATGCGGAAGAACTTCTTTACTGTGCTTGCGACTGTGCATTGGAACAAATTGCCCAGAGAGGTTGTGATGTCTCCTTCACTGGAGATATTCAAGAACTATCTGAACACAATCCTGTGCCATGTGCTCTAGGATGACCCTGCTTGAGCAGAGAGGTTGGATCAGACGACCTACTGTGGTTCATTCCAACCTGACCCATTCTGTGATTCTGTAAAAAGACACAAATACAAAGGAATTTAACACTCAGGGATAGATGTCAGACAGAACTGAAGACATTTCCATAACCCAAAGTGTGTCACTCTGTTCATATAAAATATTTGCCTTTTCAGATAGAGAGAACTTGTGAGAACTTGCGCTGTCATGGATTGATAGAGGAAAATGGGACTTACTGGAAAGAGGTATTGGCTAGTCTATAAACTAGCATGCTGGCTTCAAGTCTAGTTAGTTATTGATCTTTTAGACCTCTTTTTTCCGCTGATTCACAGATCTTATCTTTTATATTTACTTGTACAAGTGAGAAAATGAACCCTGAAGCACCTGTAAGGGAATGGGTAAAATATAGTTGGGGTTTGCTTTCATTATACATTTGAGGCTGGTAACATCTTGCCAGAGAAGATGTGAAGCTGAGATAGAAAACCCACTTTTTCATGGCAAGATCTGAAAACAGCACATAGCAGTGACTAGCTCAGTAAGAAGGAGTTAATTGGCAGTAGCACAGCTTTTTACACTGCATTATCACTATGCTGAGGAAGATGGCTTCTATACACCTTGTTTCTGACAGTCTGGTTTTCAGGTACATTAGGAGTACGTTAGCTACTGTTAGGAGATGCTCCAAAAGAGATCCTTAGCAAAATACCCTGTGTCAGTGCATGGTTAGTGCTGAATCCAGCTGCATTTTATGTTCCATGTGCCACTCCAAGTTTTCATAGTCTGCTCTGACCTCACACAGGCCTCTGCTTTCTTCATTTTTTGCTAAAAATGCCTTACCTTCCCATGTAATAGCTTAGATTTGCCTATTGCATTATGCTCTGTCTGCAGAAAATAACCCTGTCAGATTAGATTGCTGCGCTAATCCTTTTACAACCAGGTGGGCATAGGATGGATAGCTGTTGGTCAAGGTCATGTGTATTCCCCTCTGGATTTTGAAAATTGAGAATATCTTGTATGGAAATGCATTTGGAGCCAAGATTCATTGCTGTTTGCATAATGTATGGTGGATATTTAGATACCTGAAGGCAAGTAACCTTATGAATAAACTGTACTGACTGTCTAGATGCCAGTCCCCCTGGACCTGCTCTGTTGTGACCTCATTAAAGTATCATTTAGCTTTCATTAAGGCAAATGCAGAAGTGGCTGTCAATCTAAGTTTATTTTACAATTCCTGGGCTAAATCCTTTTCACCTCACTGGAGGAAGTTATTCCACTGAAACCAGTGAAGTATTTCAGTTATGATTTGCTCTTGATCAAAGTAGAATGACCTGCTACTGGTACTAATTAAGCTTCTCTCTGTTGAACCTCAGTAAAATTCAACAGATGTGAAACAGTCCTCTTACTGAATGGTAAGTACACCCTGCTCATTGGAGAACTACTCAGGCCTCAGATGGGCAAGCCTGAAATGATGGCTGAACCTATTGATTTAGTTCGCTTTAAAAGGGAAGAGAGGACAATTTCTGAAATCAGACTTGGTGATCTCTTGCCATTCTGTCTGCCCCCATGAGAATACATTCTGGTACACAGCCTGACACTGGAGCCTTGCTGGTAGCCAGCTGAGGTGTTGAGTGGAAATCATAAGTGAATGGGAAGATATTTTATACTGAGGTTTAATATTGCAGAGGAAAACAAATCTATTAAGTAGGCTCCCAATGAAAACATGAGCTGACAGTTACAAAGTATTACAAGAAGCAAGTAAAGCAATAGAATTAAACATTATCTGATCTAGTACGTTCTTTCCTTTTGCTTGTTTGATCTGACAATTAATGTGGTTAATTATATCAAAGAGGAAAATTCTAGTGACATTAGACACATCATGGAAAAACATTGAATCGAACTCGTGGTAACAAGTTGGATACTATGCTGCAAAGAGTCTAATTTGTAGGGCATTTGGATAAAATGAAACTTAATTCATCATGGATTGCACTTCACGTGCATTTGTGATTTGGACTGGGGAATTGCAATTATTCCCTTTGAATGAGGAATTCCCAGTAAGTGTGCAGCATAAACTTGCTTTGATTAAGTCCCTGCTCTTTGTACACACCACCCATTGCTACTACCCATTGGACAGCTTAGTGAGGCGCTATGTGCCATGCATTATGTGTTACACTATTTATCTGTTCAGAGTAGCTATTCTAAGTGATTTCTTGGGTGGTAGCCAAGTCCTGACGAGATCTTACAACCTTATCACTGAGTGCTGTTCAGGAACTGACAAAAACAAGTTTCCCATTCTGAACTGCTTTCAAGCCAAAGACTCATCTTGCAAATGCATCTGTCCTGGTGTCTTCAGGGTTCAAGCAAGACTCGAAAGACACCACTGGCACACAGTCCATCTCTAGGGTAAAAGCAGAAAATAAGTGCAGTGAATGACTAAAATGCAAAACATGAGAGGGAAGCACATGATAAAAGCATATGCTGATGCACAAGAAGTGAGAGAAATGTCATGGGTGAAATTCTAGTTCTGTTGAAGTTAATGAAAGCATTGGCACTGATTTAATTAGGTCAGAATTTCATCAGTCTCTGCTTTTCTTACCAGAGAATCTTGTTATTCCTGACTGTCAGTTTCTTAAAAGCATTAGTACAAAAGTGGACATTGATGGGGCCAGAGTATAGATATTTTTGAAAATGTGCTTCATCTATCAGGGATAACATAGAAAAAATGAAAGATATTTGTTAATATAAATGGAAAAAATGTGGAAGTCAGGAAGCTTCTCAAAACGTATATCTCTTTGACTTGAACTTGGTGATTAATTAGAAAAAAAAAGGTACTTGAAATGATTGATTTTGAAATATTTTAAAGAAAACATTTTAAAACAATTATCCCATATTGAAATTTTCCTCCCCTTTATTGTTTTCTAATGTAAAATAATAGGGGAACAAATTCGTATATTTAGCTTTACTGGTAACAAAACATAACATTTGCCTTGAAATTTGATTCTGTCAATTTTGTTAGGTGGTCCCTTGCACAAAAAAGAAAATTCTTTTTTTTATACGCTTTGGAACATGACTGGTGCATTGGAAGAAGGGGACACAAAAGAATATTGTGGTGTAGAAAAGCATATGAGCAAGTGTAAAAACTGGAGAGTGAGAGAGATTGTTCTGATTTAAATACCCAGTTACAACAGCTTAGTTCACAATGCAGTGAATTGATTGCTTCATCAAAAGTGTAGTAAGTGGAGCTGAGAAACATAGAGAAGTTAATTGCAATGTAATAGCATACATTTATGTATATACATGTATACACACAAAAAATGTTGAAAGATATATATTTAGTTTTATTACAATTATAATCACATTCTTATAGGTTTGAGGTATGGGGCTTAGGGCATTACAAGAGTTGCTGACATCATAATGTCATTTCTAGATGTTTGGAGCAGATAAGAGAACACAGAGCCTGGGTCTGCCCTAGCTTTTTCTCTTACATTAAAAGTTGTGTTGGGCAGAATGGGTTTTCCTGCCCTCTGAGCAGTGTTTCAGGTATGAAAGCTTTAAAGGGCTTGGACTGGACTGTAAAAAACATTTGGATTGTGGTCAGGGGATGTTTGATAGGGTGAGCATGTTGTAACTGCTCTCATGGTAAGAGAGGGAGAGGGGCACCTTCAGATCTTTTGCCTCCCTCGCATGCCCTTTCCTACAATAGTATCTGACATTAGTTGCAAGGCTTCTTGTGGACATAAAGACCTGTTTACAGTTCCCATGGATTAATCCACTGGCATCCCTAGTGCAGGTGACTACATCTTTGGGGCAGGAATAGAAATTTGGACATGTAAAGAATCTCCTACTTGTACTGCTTTTGTCAGCAAAACACTGCTGTGGGACACCACATATTTCTTCAGAAGGGTTTGGCAATTATACACAATACCTTAGAGTGGGAGCTGTTGACCACACATTCCTATTCATGTGTTGACATAGTGCAGCTTTATAAATTAAATTTGTTCAGAAGAGATGAATCTGCCTTTGAGTTGTACAGTATGCACAGATGATAATAGTAAAAGCTGCAGGAATATTTTTTCACTAGTCATGCAAAAGGGAAATGACCTTACCTCTCTTACCCTTCCCTCCACTCTTCTGCCAAACAGGAATTACTGGTGGGTGGACAGAGATGATAGTTGTCACTGGTTTGAATAACTGGAATTTGAAGAGCTTGTGAAAAATTGTTCAGAGTTGGCTTTCCTCCTTTTTCTTCTCCAATCCCTGGGAGAACAAATTTCTCAGCAATATTTCCAAGTGACTTCTCAGAGAAATTGTTCAAAATGGGATTTGCTTGAGGGGCACTGTTGTTTTCAGGCCTGAAAAGCCAACATCTGTCCGGGCAGTGTGGCTGTGCCCCATGGAATCAGATGTCTGAAGTCTGTTTTGAGATGTACCTGCAACTAGTGAAAATTCATGCTGCTGCTATGCACGTTACATCCTTCTGCCCAAACTGCTTATGAGCTCAAAGTGTTGATTTCCAGGGCTGTCAATCAAGCAGCTTTGACCAGAACTAAACTGACTTGAAAGAATCAAAAGAAAAATAACCCTAATTTTTCAAAAGTGATTATTTGCAGTGTGAAAGCTAATAATTTCAAATTCAGACATTAATCCAAACCTGTAACCTTTAGCAAGAGCACAATTTACTTGTTCTTTATCTACTAAATGAATCCACATCTGAATTTTTTTTTCTGTTCAAACACAAATGAAGTTCAGATGTTTACTCGGAGGCAGTAATTTCAAATTTAACCATGAAAAGCAGAAATATAATCTCCTAGTTCAGAAAGACTCTTTTTCTTTTCCTTTAATACTTGCAAAAACCCTCTATAGCAAGCTGTTTTTAAAGTCTGGGTATTAGTTTTATAGGCTTTGTCCCTCCCTTTAAGGACTATTTGCTCAAACATTCATGAAATTCAGTGAATAGCTGATGAAAATTGAACACGCTTTGAATGGATGCTGTGTAATAGCTGAGTTTTGCTATAATGTGGTGTGATTCAGTAATAGGCATGTAATTCCTCCTTTAGGTTCTTCACTCCTGTGTGAAAGTTGTACACACACACCTCCTCAAAAGTCTGCCTTAGGCATGGGGCAAGCTAAACTTATCTCAGAAAGCACAGTGGGTATGTCATGGAAACATAAGCTGGAAATTTTCATGAAGGATGTATCTGCATAGACATTACAATTTGGAGCAATCTGCAGTATGGGGCAGGTGTAAGGAGGGGTATGAATCAATTTAGGCAAACATGCTACTGACTGCTGAGAAAGTAGATGCTTTCCTTCCCAAAGTAAAAACAACAACAACAAAAAAGAGAGTAGACAGTGTTTATCTGTGCTGACCTCGAGTGCCCTGCTGCACAGGACCCTGGGGAGGAAAACACAGCAGGCTATTTGGAGGATCACATCTGGAGCAGTGGCAGCTGGTGCAGAGTCAAGTGCCTGATTGACACATGCCTGTCAGGACGATAAACCCAAGAGGGAGGTTAAATGTCTCCCCCACTACCACTTTTTCAGAAGATAAAAATATGCCCAGAGGGACTATGACTAGTTTTAGAAATTCTTGGAAGAAAATGCTGAACCAGATAAGGGAGTTAAAACCAGAGATTTGCTATCTGTTGATTAATCTGGCAGGTGTGATAGGGCACGATAGCTGCTGTGGGATGCTATTGTTATTGCACACGGGAGATAAGGCTGTGTGGGCATATGAATAGCTTTGCTTACATTCCCACTGCCTTTCATATAACTGCTCAAACCAGAAAAATCTCTGACTCCTTTTCGACATTTCTCCGGCTTTCTGGTCTTTATTTTCCACTCTGTGCTCATCCTGCCGGAAGGCCCCTTCCTCTAGGTTTGTCACTGCTGGCAAATGCTGTGGGAAAAGTCCAAAGCAGCGCTTTTACCAAGAAAGGCCATTAACCCCTTTGTGCCTTCAACTAGTTCTTCCTTTTAATACTACTCCACAGTGGAATATTTAAAATATTATATAAACATGAATATTGCTTATTTTCAGGATGAAGCTGTAATTTTCTGCAGTCAAGGATGTATAAGAGCTTAAAAAAATGTTAAACTAGGTTGTATAAACTGCTGGATTTAAATGTGACAAGTTGCTGATTTTTTTCCCGTTTCATGAAAAATTTATTAATGGATTCTACACTGGGTGGGCAATCCTGTAGCAGAGAAAAAACAATTCATTTACTGAGCAGTCTGAAAAATGAAAAGAAAGCATAAGCATATCCTGTACCAGATTTCCTCAGGGAAAATTAAGTTCAGGAGAAGAAGCCGGAAATAAAAATATGAACAAATTTGCTAAACACCTCTAAACTCTTTTATCTCTTTGGTGAATAAACAAAGAAAACAATTTTGCTTTAATAGAGACATATATGAGCTGAAAATCTTAGGATGAGCTTTTGAGCCTTGTTGCCAAAGCCTGATGGCTTTGCTAGCCATGCTATCAGAGTGGGATCATTCCCAATTGTAATATGCAGAAATCACAAATCACACAAAGTCCCATAAATAGTGCTGAGCAGGGTATATAACCTAACCCAGATTAAAGACTTCCCAGAGAGAAAATGGTAAGTGGATCAATAGTACTACTTATCTTAAAAGATTATGTTTACCTTTGCTCTCCAGAATATGGGAAGTGTTCAGCTAGGTCAGTGAGTTTTTCGGTAATCTTTGTTGAGATAAAAACAAACCCTCAACACATAAGAGAAATATGACAGATACATTTTATATAAAGGTAATCTAGCAATGTTTTAAAGAAAAGGACTTTCAAGCATTTGCTGTTCTCCTAAGGAATTCATTATCTTTCAGGGCTTCAGAAAGACCCAGAAATGGGAGGAATTTGGAGAGGGTTTTTTCTTCATCACTTGTCCTAGAGCAGGGTCAGGTGTTATTCACATGAATATCTGTCTAACCTCATTTTATGGTCTTTTTTCATGGATTACCCCAGCCCCTCCAGGCACCAGTGTTTTCATTTTCCTTGCAACCCACCAGATTTCCCTAGAGTGTCCCCGGGTTTCTCCTTGCTCTTTGGCAATAGGGTTATCTCTTTTCCTGTCTGCCAGAAAAATGGACAAATTAATACTCTTTCCTCTGTTACCTATTTGAAGACTTTTTGTCCAGCTTACCTTCTGGTAGTGCTTAGTGGTATAAGAAAGCCCATTTTCCCTTGTCTTTCCTCATAGCTTGTTTACTTGTGTAGACTCTAAGCAACTGAGTTCTTCTCAATCATGTCCAGTGGGTTCATATTTTCCTCTTCTTTTTTTCCCATCACTAATACCATTGATGAGTGCATAGGCAACTTCACATGATTTGCAACCTACATCTCTGTTTATACGTATTGCTATGGGTTTGCATTTTCTGCAATAGCAGGTCCTTTTTGACTCTTACTCAGATTCTGACTAACAATGACATGAATCCTTTTCTTCAGAACAGTACATGTTCTGATAGTAATTCTATGCACTGAGAGCAGTCTAATCTCCCATCAAAATGAAGGTACAGAACAACTGTAAAAGTTTGAGAAAAAAATGATCAAAAGTAGCTTTTCTTCAAAAATCAACTAATCCTATTAGGAAACTTCAGACAGGATAAGAGTATCCAGGAAGGGCATACAGTAGAGGTCTATCATATCACAAGTACCATAGAAGAGGGGAAAACAGACTTATTTTTTTCTTTTCTTATGTAAGAACTAGCAGAAATCAAATTGAATAGCAAAAATCAGATTCAAAACAAATGGACATGGTTTGTCATGGACCGTGAACTCAAGTTCCTAGTATTTCTTGCCACGGTATGTTTCGGATGGCAGAAATATGCTGGTTCAGAAGAGCAACCAAAACCTTCACAAGGAACAACATAAAGAGATCATCCTCTGCTTAGACAGTCCCTGAGCCATAATCTGTTGGAATCAAGGAGAGTATTCTTTTATGGCATTGAGGTATTTTTTCCTTTTTTTCTTTTACCATTTCATGGGAATCTGTCTTTGCCCACTTTTACGGATGAAATGAGTCAATGGCTGACTGTATTTTTGTGCACAGAAGCAGATTTTTGGGTATATTTCGCTAGTCTAATTAGGGAAATACAATATAAAATAGTCAAAATTGTAACTAATGTCAAGATACATCACATCTATTGTTTCTCCTTTATTGCTAGACCTGCTGTCCTGTTAGAGAAATTACTGATATTGACTTGACAGAATTTGCTCCTGAAAAATCCATACAGATTATTATTCAACACTTTGTTTCCATTTATATTCTTGTAATAATTTATTTATTTAGCTGTTCCAGTATTTTTCTTGAAAGTGGAATGAAGTAGATATGTCTGTGGTTCCCTAGTGCCTTTGTTTTTCTCTTTCTTGAAAATAGATGCTGTATCTGCTCTCTTCAGACATTTCACCTTTCTCCATATCTTTTCAAACATAGCTGCAATGACTTGGAGATTCAATGAAGCTGCTTTTAAAATTCTTTATGATGGCAATGTGTCAAGACATCAATTTGAAAAAATCTACCTGATTGCAGATATGACTTTCATACTTCCTTTGAACAATATCACAATACTTCTCATCTTAGTTACCTAGTGGATCAATATTTTCATTGCCTCCTTTCTGTGAACATACTTATAAATTTGGCCTTTAATAGGACATTATCCATGTCTCTACCTGGTAGTATTGGCACAACATGTTGTACTTCTGTGCCTGTCCTTAGTAATCTGATTCTATTTCCCCTGCCTGCATACTTTGCCACAATATGTAGGATACATGGACACCTCACTTAGCCAAGTTAATTCCTTGCAATGCTTCCTATTTTTCTATTACAGTGACGTAATTTATGTCGGTGCCTTTTTCCAGGAACTCCCTGCTTTTCAACCCCTTTTCTTCTTTATCTATTCTCTCATGAGACCTCATGAGACAGTTTGATGACTTTTTTTGTTGACTTTGGAATTTGTCTGTGTCATTCCACTGCACCACAAGTGCTTCTGTGTGATGCAGTTGAATGCTACAGATCAGTTGTTATAATAGTTGGTCTTTTCTATTAATGGGAACTGTGTCAGAATTATGGCAGAAAAACTTCAATTTTTTTTGAACAAAAATCAGAATAACAATTTTGAATTCAAGAAAACATGAATGCACTCTTTGAGTCAGGCCTGACTAACTATGCACAGGGCTGGAAGGGGCTGCTCAGGTGCCTGAATTTCTGCAGACACCTCTGGATGCTGCTGCTGTAATCATCTGTGTGGTCAAGTGCTAGGCTGAATTCTGCCCTAACCTTTTGCCCAAGACTATAATGAATAAAATAATTACTGGACTTATTCTTATCTACAATTATATATTTTCTGTTTTCAGTTATTAACTTTTTACCTAAGCACAAAGGCAGTAAATAGGTCACTATTTTCTTCTCTGACAATTTTCTATTCTTTTTGGGGAGCTGCAGTAGAACTAGATAACTCTCACCTCTGAGAATCATTCATGAGAGAAAAACTGATTACTTTTGATTTTCCACTTCCCTCTGCTTTTACAATTCCTTCCTTGCTCCAGTGTGCATCCCCTCACAGCTTTTCTGCTGGAGTTGTACTTTTATGCCCATAATATCTTCACAGTCTCAGTTATATCAGCATGTACCAGGGCAGCATACTCAGAGAAGTCTATGACAACAACTACAGGATCTTAGATAGTCTCTAGTGAGTTTTTGTTAAATATTTTTTCAGTCTATCAGAATTGTTTAAAACTATGTTACTTTTCTTCAAAGCTGTCTACTTCAGAGGATGTACCAGCCATTTCAGAGCTCCCAACATTCCGTAGCCAGATGTTTCACAGCAAAATATTTTCTCAGCTGGGTGGGAAATCTGTAAAATTGGACAGAAGCAGTGGTGGGAATAATCAGCCTCAGTGATACACTTATATTCTGATTTCACATGGGAGAATGGCACAAAATTCTGAAATACGAATCCCCATCTTGCTGCTGATTTACCTTAATAAAATCCAGTTCCAACAGAGAAAATGTAAGTGGACAAACATAGACTACACAGAGTGTAACAATATGGAATGTATTCAGAAGTTACATCCTGCTTCCAATCATACATTTGTACTACTTCAGGGTGATAAATTAATGTTCGGTCTGTGTTTGCAATGATACTTATGAATGCCAAAAAATTGTTCCGATTGCAAGGAATTTATGGAACTGAGTTGCATCAGGGATGAAATAATGACAAAGATGTTTAAAGTAAGTTTGGTTTTGAAAAGGTATTGAAAAAGGAAAAAAAGTCTTTAATCATTTCAGGTGGCTTATGAGCTGTGTCAGTGTCTACCTGATGCTGAATTCCCTATCCCAAAAGATCATCTGAATTAATTTCACTTATCAGTATATTTACAGAAAATTGTGAGCTGAAGACTGCAATTCCCTAAAAAAATAAATGTTGCACAAAAACTTTGGTGATGAAACAGCACAGGTTTCTTCTATAACTGATCCCCTGCTGTCATTTTAGAGGACAGGCCTCGGGACTGCAGTCCAGGAGTGGCAAGGGAGGCAAAGGAAGCAGGATTTTCTACCAAGAAAACCTGCAGTTCTGGTTTTCTTACTGTTGTGTGTCATGTCTTCTGCAGCAGCATGAGTTCCAATAGCAGCCTGGTGATAAAGCGCATGTGTGGATGTGGGGCTGAGGTGAGGAAGCTGAACTGAAATAAAAAGGTAAGTCTGTTCTTGGGGTAGTGAGACTGTGGTCTGGCCTCTGTACTGGAGTTGACTGTTTTCTACTGATCTTATATGTACCATGAAGGAAGCCCATGCGAAGGGGAAAACTCATCTTTTTGTCCAACTTTGAAAACAGAAAAATGCAAATATTAATGATTTTGTAGATTTGTAGATTCATCTGCTTTTCACATTCAAAATCTGCCACAGCAAAGCTGCCTTCATTTGTCTCAGCAAGAGCTCAGAGATTAGCCTTGTCATGTGTCTGCTTAAATGTTTAGGGGTAGAAATCAACATCTTCAATTCCTCTGCCTTTCAGAAAACAAACAAACAAAAAAAGCAAAACTAGTCATAGAATCAGTCATAGAATGACAGAAACATTTTGGCTGGAAAGGACCCTTAAGCTCATTGAATCCAACTGTATTTCCACTGGTTTAAGTTTTACTTCTAATGTCTCAACTCAAAGTGGGAAGCAGAAGCCTTGGCTATGAAACATAGATAATCTCTCACAGAAAACTGTGATGTTTCACAGGAAATAACTCCACGCTTTAGCTTGCTTGCAAAGGTTTGTCTGGTACATATGGTCCATCACTTTTGTCAGGGCCACAGCAATTATGAGTAACTAGTAATTTACAGTTATGACCTCCCAGTAGCTGGCTGATATTAACATATTGTTAGGTGGAATTACCTTATTTTACAAGTACTTTTAGGTACTGACCAAAGGTATACACTGCCATTGGAAAGAAGTCTTTTCCTAAAGATCATCTGAGAAAACATATGCCCATGACCTCTGATGGTCATAGAGACTGAAAAAAAAGTGTTTACCAAAATATATTTTCCGGTGAATCAACATATTCTCCCCATGCTTTTCTGACAGCACCCTGAGGAAAAGGCACATAAAAATAGCACCCTTTTTGATGTCAGATCTCCAGGCCTATCTTGCTTCACCTGAGGGTCTTTCTGTGACCAAGTCCAGACTCACTTAACTTTTTAATTATCACTGACCAGTATTATGTGCTATCTGGTACTGGATTCTGAATACAATCTCTTTTGTATGTACCTTCTTCTGCTAACTGAGGCAATATTTATATAGGTATTTATGACCTGACATTTTTTGTTAACCTGGATTCTAGCTGTATGCTTGTCCCTGTACAGAGCCAACTGTGTTCTATTCATTTGTGCTCATAGACCTTGTGTAAGCTACTAATGCCTCCTGTTTCTGTAAGTAAGATTACAGAAGTCTCTGGGAGTACTGAGGATATAGACATGATAGATCCATCAGCATTCCCAGTTTGGTTTCCTGGCCTTTTGGCCTCTCAGTATGTATTTTTGCTCTTTTCATTAAACGCTTTCTTTGGAGTTAGACTCAGAATGTCTTTTTGTTGTCTCCTTCCTCTTTGTGTCAGTACAAATCCCTTTCATTACTTCTCCACTTGGCACCAGTTAAGGCTGCTTTCAGGCTGGAAAGTTCCTGTGCATGCTGTAATCTTTTCCAAAGCCCTTGCCATCTCCCTTCTTCTTCCTCCTGTCCTTGGGACATCAGTTTCTGAACGAGGCTCCAGGGAGTGCTGGCTGCTGGGTCACATGCAGCTGGCAGCAACCTTCAATCAGGCTTGCTTCATTGTTTCCAGCTTCAAATTGCACTAGAAGAATTTAAACTCCATTACCTTGTTCATAGTATTGCTTTCCTTTGCACTCAGTGCCGTTACCAAAGGGATGGTTGTGTGATCCTCTTCGGAAAAGATGATGATCAGCACTTCTCCAGTTGGAAGTGGAATGGGAGGGAAGTGGGAGAAACTGTGTGGATGGGGTAGGAGTGGAGAGGAGATGGGGAAGGAATGGACAGGAGATGGCAGACAAGTGGGCCAGGAGATGTCTTCCCTGATGGAAATGGGAAAACATACTTTTGGTCTTTCTCCTTCTTTTAAAAAGTTTGGAATACCTGTCTTGTCCTGGAGTAGTTACGATAGGAGGAAGAAATGAAAGATCTGTGAGCCTTCAGTCCAAATAAGGGCAAGGTGCCAGTCCCTCAGTATGGAGGCCTTCGATGTGGCCATGCAACTGTGAATTAGCTGCCCCCACACAACAGAGCCTGGACTGAAGCCAGGAGCAGCCAGGATGGGTAAACCTCTGTGGTGTGGGTTGTGTTTGTCCTTGTGCCTTCCAAGCTCTAGCACTAGGTGTTTCACCCCTGCTTAGATTTTAGTAGTGTAAGATAAAGAATACAAGAAAATAGTTTTGACAAAAATTTGAAACAGAAAAGTAGGACAACACTTTTCTTTTAGGTTTTGCTTATTTTCTATAACAGAATTCCTTCTGTGCAAATTTACATGACTTATTTTAAATAAGATGTATATATATATATTAGGTGTTTGATAGGAACTGAATCATATTCCCTCTATTAAAGAGGAAAAACATGGATTTCCACTGAATTAAAAAAAATTCAAAATACATGCTTTAGCTATCTCTTTTTTTTCTTTCACATTTCAGAACTGGAGAATTTTGCTCGTATTTTCCTCAGCTGTTCACAGAGACCCAGACTAAACACAGTTCAACTAACGCTGCAAACCAAGGAAGGTGACAGTGACAGCTTGAATCCAAGCTATAGTCACCTATTTCCTGTACTGGTGCTATACCTTCCTGCAGGTCAAAGTTTTACTGCTGTTGCTTTTTTGTATGTGGAAATCTAATGCATGTAAATATTTTTACCTTTTACCATTGAAGTTGGAAAATACGTTTTGTGTCTATGGACTGTTCTTTAGTCCACGTGCTACATATGCTGCAGAATGTTGGCAGCAAAACAGTAACTGCTTTAGCAAAGTTTATAGTCTATAAAGAGCATAGATGTTCACTGCCCAGCCTTTTCCCTAAGGGGAAACAGACTGTCTTCCACCCAGAGCATGCAGGGATCTCTGCAGAACAAGAGACAAGATTTCTTCTTTGCAGATCATGGAAGAGCAGCTGAACTATTTCTCAGCCTTGTTTGACAACTCCACCTCCCCTCTCCAATCCCATGGCCAGAGTCCTTTCTCTGGAGGGAGGGATAATATTTTTGAACACATCTTCCAGCTGACTAGCACAGAAAGCTTTCCACGGGGCCTCTAACTGGGAAAGCAATGAACAGTATTTGATGGGAAAGAATATTTCACATGGAGAAAGGCTATGGAGACGTTGTCTTGGGATGTTGTGTTGTCTTGGTGTCTTCTTGCTCTGTCAAACACTGACTGTTGACTCCTGCAGGTTTACAAAATCAGAAATGATAAATATTTCCTGTCTCTTCCAACCTTCACCACCAAAAAGCCTATTTCAAGACAAAGCAAGCAAGAAAACTAAAATTGCCTCATCAAAGCCAATTGTTTGAACAACATGTCAAATTCCCGTCCCTGAGCAGATGGCCATGATGTGTTCAGTGAGTGGATCATGGTAAGGAGAAGTCAACAGCAACAGGAACTGGATGCCAGTGTCCCTGTCATTCTTTGTGGACCTGGAAATAGAAGAGATGAATTTCTTGCCCTTTCTACCACTGTGTACAGACATGGTAGAGGTTGCAGGTTGCTTCAGAGCTCTCTTCAGCGTTCTGTTATCCCCATCCCAGAGGAAAAGGCTCTGCCTGACTGTCCACTGCAACCACTCTTGTTTCCCAGGCCACAGCAGTGGCAGGAGATGCCTGAGTGAAGAGAGTGGACTCCTGTTGGATGGTTGGTCAGGCAGGTCCTAATGCCCAAATCTCCTTAAGGGAGCGTAGAGAGGCAGAGCTGAAGTTGCCTGTGGGTTGGCCTGACTTTAGATAAATCTGAATAAATTATGCTGGTGTTAGCAAAATGAAATAAACAAACAAACAAATACAAAAATAAAAAGGGAGGGAAAAACAAGGGGGTGGTGCAGGGGGAAGATGGTAAAAAAAAGAAAAAAAAAAGAAAAAAAAGACCCCAGCCAAATTCTTTTTTTTTTTCAATTCAATGCACTCCCTATTTCAAGCATATTTAACCAAGCATGCAGCAGATAAGGGGTGTATATATAAAGGGCTAAAAGTATTCCCAGTCAGAGAGTTGTCTATTTAGTGAGTCTAACCAACAGTTGAAGAAACAATGGATCCATGTTTTGGTGACCAGACTCATGCAGTTAGTACATTTCAAAACTGATTAATGATAAGTTAGGAAATGGTATGCAAAATGCAGGTGTTTGAATGAGAAATACTTAGACATTGCATGCTAACTCTGTCAAAAGTTGTTTGCAGATAAAGCAAACTGGAAGCTCATATCTAAATGTGGAGTGGAAGGGGAGCAGTCTCAGAGGTAAACAACTGGTAATAATGAGAGCACACGCACCCCAACATCAAAGAAGAAACCAACAAAATGCAAAAAAATATCTCTGAGCACACTAGGGAAAAACATGAGAAAGTGGCTATTCATTTGCACGATCCCAAGTAAGTTAAGCAAAGCTCATTTGGGAAAACTAGTATCCTATCCTGAAGATAGGTCTTGGCCAGTGCTGCTGCATAAAGAAGTTTCTTTTCGGGCTACATTTGGGATCTCCAAATTCTTCTGGGGATTGAGAATCCAGAAAGATTTCTGCATCTACAAGTGAAAATGCATCTTTGCAGCTTTCATCAAGAAAGAAGCTGTCTTATCCAGAAGGGCATGGATATATATTGTCAGCAGAGCAGAATAAGAGATGTAGGATGTTTAAAAGTTTTGCAACTTATTTTTTTTTTTTTTGCCTTCCTGAGGAATATCACTGTATGGAAATTGAGATGTATGCAGCAACATATTAACTTCAAAACATTTGGTGCGAATGGTGCTCAATTCTAGGACAGAGCAACAGAGAGAGAGAGACTGAGAGGGAGAGAGAGACCTGGTGCTGGGTGGAACACCCACATGGGTGTCCCTCTAGGGTAAGTCTGCATTTCTGTTCATAATCCTGTATTTGTGATGAAAAAATGATAAAGGATATAGAATTTACAGTAAACAAGATTTCACATTTAAAACCAAGACAATTTAAAACCAAGCTAAAGCCTTCCATCTTTTTTTCTTTCCCCTCATTCTAACTCTCGAAAGTCCTGAATGCATTGAGAGAGGTATGTATAAGAGAATATATAATGCATAAAGACAACTGAATCTCATCTGTGTGTTAACTGGGATCAACAAATATCCTGAGATTACACTGGATACATACTGGAGAATATACATATACTAGAAAGTGTACACCTGCCAGACATGATCAGAGATACCCAGAGTATGTTGAAAAGAAGTGGTTTCTTGCAGCTGCTTTGAAACCGGTTTCTTTACACCATAATTTCAAGATATATTTCATTGCAGACTTGTGAGTTTCATATTATTTTTTTCTTTGATTTACAGCTATTTTAAAATATTTTCACTGGAGATGCTCACCACGTAGATTCCCTTCAGACCAGGCTTTTTTTATCTGTTTTTCATGTACCTGTAATCTAACTGTTCTTGAGGGCATAAGGACTTTTAAGAACATCACTGATGTTGAATCATGCTTACTTAGACAATGAAATGTCCAAGCTTAGTTGATTTTCAAAATTGACTACACTCAATCAATGGAGCAAACACAAAAATGCTGTTAGTCATTCTTGAACAAGGAAACACTTCCCCAGAAAAATGAGAGCATTTTAGCACAACGTTTCATTTTAAGAAGCCAGTGAACAATGATAACTATACCTCTGGTTTTATTTCAGTTGGTTCATATTTTACTTGAGCGTCATTGCGCAAAGCCTGTTAGCTTCAGTGAAGGGTCAAGACTTGTTCTTATAAACTGAATAATATATCTTGTGAATGTGCTCTGAAATTCTTAACTCTTCTGCATTAGGAAACAGTTTCTATATCTCCTTCAAAGCTGCACACTGACTGTTGTGCCTGCGATTACCAGATGCGAAAGTATCATGAGGCTCCGTATTGACAAAAGGTGATTTTGTGCATGTTCTTCTAAGACTACTAGGAAATACTGATATTTTATAATGAAATTATCATCACAACCTATGCAATTTAGAGTTCCAATAGCTGAAATATAGCATGATACCACTGGGTTTGTTAGCCAAAATTTGACCCACATCCATATACCTTTTGAAAAGCCTTTGCAGATCCATGATGGATACGATGTGAAATTATATCTTGATAAGGCTCTAACAAGACCTTGAGAGAAAAGAACAATCACTTGATACCTCTTCATTGCTGTGTGTTTTAATAAACTAGCTTTACAGGAGCCAATAAAATATGGTAGAGTAGATACTTCCTTTCCCTACCAAATCCAAATGGAGAAATGCCTCATGCTGCTGATTTCTGTGTTTTAATGTTTTGATCTTACAGCTAGGCTGAACTGTATTTTTCAATTCAGTGCTGTCTTTGTCTTTGGGTCTTATGCTGACCTGCAAGAAACGTGATACTGATTTAGTTCTGTTGCTTCAATGTCCTGCTCAAATATCCAATGAACATTCGGCCGATGCTTGCTGCTCTATCTATCCCACTTTATCTGAAAGTACTTACGTGCTTTAACTGAAACAGAAACATTTCAGGAGGACTCTCCAAATGCAGCATAAAAGAGGTGCTCGTTTCAGCAACATGAACAAGGAAACCTAGCATCACTGTACAGTAAAACACACAGAGCTCTAGTTGCAGTGAGAGAACTATGAAGAGATATTTTATTTCTATAGCTGTTACAATTGTAAATCTTGTAATTTACGCATCTGATTGCTGAAAAATGCTTAGGGATGTGGTTTGTGTGCCCTAATCTATCACTGCTTCACCTCAGGCTCTCATATTGCAGCAAAGATAATTATCGTGTTTCCAGCAACACAGCATGATCTCACATTTGTTTATTGGAGGAAATATAAATATGGCTTTCCAAACAAAAGCCTTACATATATGTTATGGCATGAAAAGCAAGGGATTCAGGGGAAGGAGTAAGGAAGAAAACCAGAAATATTTCCTCTTTACAAGGTTTATAATTCCTTGGATTTTGATGGACTCATTTAGATAATTTTATCCTGTGCTTTGTGTGACATTTTACACTTAGTGAGAATGTGACATTTCATGTGCAAATTCAAAGTGAATCTTCTGTTGTAAGAAAATTACCTCTAAGGGATCTTTTTATGTCCTCTTGCTAGCTCTATGTGTTATGTGATTCTGAACAAATTAAATTTATATAGGGCAACTGGTGCTGCCTGGAATAAATGGCCTTCATTTTGCTACTGCAAACACTCATGTGCACGTGCAGGCACACTAGTGCTCTCTCAATTCATGGCATCCAGAAAGCTTTATTTAATGTTCTAATTTTTAGTTGTTTAATTTATTAGCAGGAACAGATCCAATCAAGGTGGCAGTTTGGTTATTTTTCCTAGTGTGTTTCTGAGCAGACTGAGCATAGCAATTGCAGCTTGTCATATACCACCCCTGGAAGCTCTGTCATTCACATGAAATTTGTGTTTCATATATACCACTAGAATTATATCAAACATGCTGTTCTCTGGGAGATAACAAACTTATTAAAAAGCATACCAGATTATAAATATCTACTGGCACACAGAGGCTTCTTAGACAATAATGGAACAATAATAGCTCGGTCCCCGCAGCTCCCCCTGCATACAAAACTGGACTTCTGTCAGCTCTCTGTGAGGAAGTGTTTTTCATGATAAATCACAGATGATGGAATTGAAAGGATCAAGGTACTACTCGGATTCAGCCCCTTGTATTGAGCAGGGGAGGACCCTGTGGTACTCCATTCATTGTAGGCATCTGACCTCTCCTTAAAGCTACTGAAAGCCTGTGTCATAACTACACCATTAGTCAAAATGTTCCATCAACTGTACTGACAAAGAAGTTTTCCTAGGATGTGAATGAGATATATCTATTTTTCATTACTAGACTACAGTATGTTACACTTGTGGAATCCAGCATGAGAAATTATTTTTCTCTCTGTACTCATTTTCCTGCCTCAGATAATTCGATGAGATCAGAACAGGCTGAATGACAGTTACTCAAGAGAGATGAGACTGGAAAGGTCAGAAATGAACTGGGTTCAGCAGCACTGAACCAAATAAGGGGTCCCCATTTGATCTGCTGCAGCATGATGGCAAAATTTATGATTTTCTTTGCCATTCCTCACTCCCATTATTATGTCAGTTTCCAGCTGAGGAACATAGAGCATGTCCCATGACCAAATAAGCACCATCACCCCTACTGTCAGACAAACAACCACTCAGGCTGCTCGGTGAACAGTTATCTTCCTAGTGTATGGCTCCATGTACCTCAGTTAGAAATAGTCTGTGAATGATTCATGAACTGGGAACAATCTCAATTCAGTGGCTTTTCAGTTCTCCCAGTGTGGGTATCACACTTCCTTTTATTAATATTTTGAAGCTTTGCAATTTTAGCCTAACATATGTATTCGATTACCAATTTATATTTCCTAAAACCCACACACATTTCCTAAAATAAAACTCACACACACTTTTAGTATATCAGTAATATTTAACTTATCTACAACCCGGAGTGATTCATCTATCCAATAGGAACACATATGACAATATACTTATATAAAATCAGTGCACCCCTTATAAAGTTCATTCTCTTCAGTAATGCCTTCCAACTACTCTTAAACTTTCTAAGAAATGTGTGACATCTTTAAGTTTGGAAAGCAGGTTCAGGAACAGGACTTCAGAGGACAAAAATGAAGAGAGGTCAACATTTTGTAAGAGTACTAGTACCTGCACCTACAAAATTTGGAATTGAATGTTTTCAGAGGAGTACTTCCTCTGCTGCTTATTTTTACAGAAGATTTTTTGGGAGTGGAAGAAAAAGAAATGTGTTAGATGAAATCTTAACTCAAATTCTTTCAACGTTACATGAAAATAAGAAAATGAATATAAGTTTTGTTTGAAAAATGACACTGACTTTTAAGTGGTTTTTTAAATGTATTGGAGCAATGGATTGTGAGGCAACGCTTACTCTTCCTCACCATTGAGGACACTGAGTTTCTTGTGTCACAGAAACCTTCAAAAAAGTAAGGAGGGCTCTAATCTTTGGCACTAGTTTATCAGTTTTATTTGTACTTTGTTAAAAATGTCTGATTTTGAACATTCAGCCTTGCTGCTTACCATATGATTTAACCCTCTACTTTCTATCAAAGACAATGTATAAGAAAGCCTTAGCCTAATTTGCTAACATGTGTTTACTGCCTTTGTTAAATTGGGGTCAGGTTGTGAATCCCTATTTTTCATGAATGGCAATAAAGGTTCATGGGCAAACACTCATAGGATCATGTGGACTGATGCTTTCAGCTCTACTGATGGAAAATAAAATCTCTGAATCATAATAACTAATATTTTATTTATCATTGTTCCCCCTCCTTTTCCTTGACAACAATAAATATGGATAGTACTGGGCTTTGTTTTTCATCATTGAGCTTTATTAATTAGCAGAGGTGAGGTAATTCAAACACAATACGAGGTCACATAATTAAACTATCTCTGAGTAGAATTTAAAACATTAGAAGAAATAAAGTGCCCAAAGAAACATTAGTATTTCTTTTTAATTTTACAAATATATATATATATTTAAGAATGCTGCGTTGCCATTCCATTTTAGTCATCTAAACATAACAAAGAAAAATAATTAGTCTGCACTCTCTCAACCATGAGAAAATTTATAGCTAGGAAAGCTAGAAGCCTGACAAATTTGGCAATTAATACAGAGAACACTAATTCAAAGCTAATTCAATCTTTCTCCCATTATCACTATAAATAGGTAATTTATGTGAGTTTGGACAATATATTTCAAACATAATACAAACCTGAGAAATACAACTAACATCCAGACTCAGTAAAGTCTGTTCTTGTTGCCTGAAAATTTATTGTCCTTTTATTTAATGGTGCTTCATTTCTTCTTGACTGAGCTGCCCATCAACTCCCTGTAATTCACAAAGTAATGCCAAACAAAGTTAACACGTTTCAAGTATCACTATCCTACTCACAATCGTGCAGGTCCAGGGCAACTTAAAGAGAATTTCTTTCAGTCAAGATACTCATGAGTTCCCCCTTCAAGCCACTTCTGCACAGTTTGACATTAATAAATGAGTGACAGAGAGCTGCTGCATGTAGATGGAGTCATGTCTACTTGCATATTGCTAGCACCCACAGAAATCCCAAAACCCTTCTGAACTCTCTCGTCTTACTGTTTACCCTAATATTCCTGAGCAAATATCCACTAGGAATAACTCATTCTACCTTTTGTCACCTTAAATCAGCTGAGAACACTCTACATCCTGAATAACAGAACTGACATGATGGCTTCATGCTATAACAATCTGTATTCTATAACTATTCTTCCCCAATGATTCTCTCTCAAACTGTGTTATCATGTGGGCTTTCACCAGGAAGTTCAGAAAAAGCTGTATAGGAGCTAAGAGCCACAGGTCCTACTAAGATGGGGTAAAAAAAAGAGGTAAAAATGACTATAGGTCCTGGGATGGGTTTGGTAGAAAACCTAGGAGCTGCTGAACTCTGAAGAAAGGCCCAAAATTACCTTCTGTAAGTTTTCCAAAAATGTCACTGTAGTTCAAGGTGAGAAATTACTTTTGAATTTTGCATCTTATAGGCTCTTTTTCAGAGTAAGTGTGAAAAACACCTGTTCAGAGCCAAGTCATGATATATTCCTTACAGGAAACAAGTAAGAATTACTCAGATTCATCATGCTGCAGGCTGTGTAAGGATCCTTCATTACTTTTTCAATATTGATATGCAGACGGAACATGCATTTGGCTAGATTTTATGGATGTAAATATAGTGTATATTTAGACAGAGAGATAAAGCAGTTCTTGAATTTAGGTTATATTTTTGGTAGAAAGTAACTCATGTATCTTTACTAGTTTATAATTATAGGATGTCTACACATGCATTTTAGCTGCTTTAGGAATGCAGTTCTAAATGCCTCTGGAATTATACCTCTTCCAAGGCCACTTTGATCCTATAGTGAGAACAAAAGCAAACATATCTATCATATTTAAATGATGGTAAAAACAGTGTGACGGCCATAAGCATGAATTTGTAAAGTAAGTCATTTAGCTGCAAATCTTCCATGTAAAATAATCTTTGATCTTTCAGAAGGCAAAAGATTGCTGCAGTTGCATGTGAGAATCCGTTTTGTATATTTTTGAAAGTATTGCAAATTGACGGCTGAGGAAACTTGAAGACAATGAAGAGTCCACAGCTAAACTTACAACTAAGAAAACTGTCACAAGAAGCAGTAGTGTAGTAACATATTTTAGATGTCTGGATACATACACACTCTTTTGCAAAGAAAGAAGAACAGTAATTACATAGATGATATCCTCAATCAAAATATAAAAAGGACAAAGGAAGTTAGAGAACAAGATCAAAAACTGAATCTGTGAAGTCACTCTAATCTTGGACCCCCCAACCATTTGTCATAGGCTTTAGATAGTCAAACAACTTCTGGATCTGAACGCGGGTTTTTTGTTCACAGTTTCTGTGAAATAACGCGAGGTAATGGTTTCATATAATATTCTTAGTGTGATGAATGACCGCACCATGGTCATAAATTAAAAAATTAATTTATGATTCTAACCTGTCTGCTGGAAGTTTAATTCTCTCAACATTTCCCAAAATGCACCAGAGCAAGTCTTCTTTGTCCTTGGAATGTCCTGGAGTATTGGTGGCTCAGTGTTTTTGGTTTATTTTAGCCTATGGATTCAAGGCCAAAACTGTGCCGATATAACACCTATGTAATTGTGGCTGCATAATGCCTGTCAGTCAGAGCCAGAGCCAGAACCGTCTGTGACAGTCTACAGGGTAGCACAGCTCTGTTCACACCAGGGAAGCATCTCTCCAGTCTGCTGTGTTTCTCCCTCTGTCATCTCCAGGGCAATTCTAATTCAGACATATTTGTTTAACAACAGATGGAAACAAAGGTGAAGAGGAGGGTAAAGAGTCAAAAGAAGTAAAAAATATTTTAATTTGACACAGAAAGATTTTGCTGCTAAGATTAAGAGACAACACAATCTGAATAACAGAACCCAAGCAGTGTTAGTTCTGCCTGAAAGGGAATTCACTCCATGTCCTTCCCAGACATGTATAAAGCACGTCTGCTGATTTTTTAATTTGAATTTGTCATTTCCTCTCCCTTGTACTTAATTGACAGAGCAAGCAGTAATTACGAGTTTTGTGCCATGTAACTAACCATATCAACTCTTTAATAGCTTAACATCTGTTAGGTCTTCATGCACCAACATCATGTAGAATATTCTGTGTGATGTAATTATGAATTTAAAATTTGTGTGCCAAGGGCTCAGGCAACTCTGGAAGGTTCAATTATACCCTGATATGGTGTGATTATTGGGGATGGTCCCATGCAGGGCCAGGAGCTGGACTCGATGATCCTTGTGGGTCCCTTCCAACTCGTAAGGGATTCTGTGATTCTATGTGATTCTGTGATATCATGAACTACGGTCCCTATATTACTGTATTAACCATAACAATTAGTAATGTTAGTAAGTCATACACGTGACCTACCTGCCTGGCTCGGCCCCGGGCCGCGTGCACTCGGCGACCACCTGCAACTCCTAGAACGCTTTCATCAAGGCTGCCTCCATACAATCCTAAACATCCACTGGTCAGATTATGTGACCAATACATCTGTTTTAGAACAAGCAGCAGTCACAAGCATTGAGGCCATGTTGCTGAGAACACAGCTGCGATGGGCAGGACACGTCTAAAGGATGAAGGACCACCGCCTCCCTAAGATCTTGCTTTATGGTGAACTTACCACCAGCTGCCGCAAGAGAGGAGCCCTGAAGAGGAGATACAAGGGCTCCCTGAAACAACATCTCAGCCTGGGCCATATTGATCATCATCACTAGTCTACTCTGGCCTCCAATCGGGAGGCCTGGAGACACACCATCTATAACGCTGCTGATGCTTTTGAGAACGCACGCAGGATCACCCTTGAGGAGAAAAGGCAACGCAGAAAGAATCGTGCCTTGCAGAATTTACCACCTAAGGAGTCTTTCTGCTGAGCCTTTTGCAATCGGACATACCTGTCTCGTATAGGCCTTTTTAGCCACCAGCGCGCTTATGACAAATGTGGGTAGAGCCCTTCCCAAATCTTCATTCGCGAAGCCCAGTCATGATGAAGTCATACACAATTTTATGCTGCCGTTTCTGGGGCAACCTTTACCTGATGAAAGTGCAACATGTGTACAGATGTGCTACCTCTTACTAAAGTCTCAAACAGAAAGACCTGCTTCAGCAGATCAGTATGTATATACTATCCATGGAATAACCATGTTTATTTGAGTACAGCAGAGTTAATAAGAGAAGATAAGTTTATTTTAAAACTTTTTTTTGACTATATGATGTTTAACTTTTTGAAAAGTGACAAGAATATTTGTGCAACTGCCAGAAGTGTCTTACAAAACCAAGGCCTCTGTTTTCAAACCTAGTGGGCAGACTATCAGGTTTGTGAAACATATAGTCCAGAAGCCAGATAGATTTGCTATGTGAGCCAACTGACCACTTGAAGTCTTTCTCTAGTATTTTTTGAATCCTGTGTTCTCATAAACTGTTCCATGAATGTATGCAAAGGCAGTTTTAGCCTTTACTCTGACCTAATAAGATGTCCACACTGGATGTTTCTGGGTTTGTAACAGCAGATAAGTTGAGGGCTGAATCTGGAATTTTGAATGGTAGGAGGGTTTAGATGCTTAAATACCTTGGGAGGTCGGTGCTGAGTCCTTTGAGTTAAACTATGGACATTACTGTCACAAGACTGTCACATAGGATCTAACTTCAAACATCAACTCCTGAAGTGTTGATTATTCAAAGACTTCACCTATTGACTATATTTATTCTCCATTGGCCCTGCATCTGCTCAGTTACAGCAATGAATCCAGTGCTGCCTGAAATAGGGCTGAAAAAGGAAAGTTTCGTAGTTGTCCCTAGTAATCTTCACAGGAGACAACACCGAGCTTTTGTTCTCCTTTTCAGATTATGCGGATTTAACAGTTGCCTTAACAGTTAATAAGCCTTTAACAATGTGCCTAGAGCATTAGATTTTTTTGCACTAATGTTATGCAGGTATGCATTTTCTTAGTGGTTTGATGGGCCAGAAGCAGCAATGTCCCCACCTTGCTTTTTACCCCTGCAGTGTTTGGCAACTGGCTAACATAGCAGTATCTTCATAGGGTCTTGACCTGCCATCATGCATTGCTTCCCTGTCCTCTCCTTTGCCTCTCTGCCCTCTCGTAGCAAAGTTAATCTGGATTTCCTGCCATGATTTTGCATTTAGTTTTGTATAATTTGCAGAACTAAAAATTAAGCTTAAATTCATGGGATGACTGATTCCAGAAAGTGTTTGCTATGAGGTACTGTGATGGGTTGACCTTGGCTGGATGCCATGTGCCCACCCAGCCACTCTATAACTCCCCTTCCCAGCCAGATAGGGGAGAGAGTAAGATGGAAAACAACTCGTAGGTTGGGATAAGGCAGTTTATTAAAGCAGAAGCAAAGCAAAAGCTTGCGCACGCAAAAGTAAAGTGAAAGATATCACGGTTTATTCTCTACTGCCCATGAGCAGCGATGGTCGGCCACTCCCGAGCAGCAGGGCTTCAGCACACGTAATGGTTCCTCAGCAGGCAGCCATTGGAGACAATTAATGCCCCCCTTTCTACTCCTTACCTTAGCTTTTATATCTGAGCTGACGTTGCATGGTATGGAATATCTCCTTGGTGAGTTTGGGTCAGCTGGCCTACTTGTGTCCCTTCTCAGGATCTTGTCCTTGATTGGGGAAGGAATGTTACAGTGCTGATGCTGTGCTCAGCAGTAGCCAAAACACCAGTGTATTAGATAAACACCCTTCTAGATACCAATGCAAAGCACAGCATTGTGAGGGCTACTGTGGGGAAATAAACTCCAGATCAGCCATACCCAATACAGGTACAAAAATTTTTCTGTTCCCTTCTTCACAATTTCATTATTTTCATCTCTGTGTTCCTAGTGAAGAATAGGATGCAGGACTCTAAATATGACAGTGCTTGGCCTCAAGTCCTGGTTTGATTTTTTTTTTTTTTTCCTAAGGAAACATCGGCTATCATTGGAAAAATGAAATGGAAAATCTACATATTACAAAAAAGCAAAATATACTCATACCAGACCTAACACGAGCCATGTGTGCAACCATCCAGTGCAAGATGTTATCTCAATCAGAAATATAAGTAATCATTTCTTACTACCACTATGATTCTACTAAAATTCCCTGGTTTTCCATGGAGAAGGTCAATTTGGGGCAGAACTACATCGATGTGACTACAGTGACTCAGGAACCAATGACAACTCTTGAAATACGTTGGAGGGTTGGATTTAGGAGTTTTTATTTCTATCCATTTTGCAGGGTTTTACAGTGCATAAATAAATGAACAATTCCAAAGGGAACTAAAAGGCAGATTGACAGATAAATACCATAGTAATTTGTAATGGGAACAGTTCCAGGCATGGAGAAAAACATACAGCAATTGACAGGACTTTATTATATGGACCTTACAGTTATTATATGGACTTTACTGTTATTATGTGGTTCCATTGTATTCACACTACACAGTGCACAGCATGGACATGCCCAGGCTTGCCATGAGTTTGCCTGCTCCCTGCTTCCCCTGCTCCCCTCTCTGATAGGCTGAAGAAGCTGCAGAAAGGAGACAGTTACCATTTGCCTTTTCCTTCCCCGGTTCCTCCTGCGCTCCTCCCCCTTTTGCCCGTGTCCCTATCCTGGTTTGTCCCCCTGCTTGTCTGTCTCATGCTCCGCCCTATGTTCTGGCCCTTTCCCCTCCCAAGCTGATAAAAAACTGTGTGCACGCGTGAATAAAGGATTCTACCGGCACCCTACCTCTGTGTTGTGAACCCGTGCTGTGCCACGGCCCCATCCCCCTTTTGGACCGCTGCAGTAATTTTTAAGCAGTCATGTGATGCAGTGTCATATCTCAGTGAGGCATATATCATCAAACCTTAGCTAGAGAAAATCAATACAATGTTACTAATGGAAGCTATATGGCTCAGCAGTTCTAGCGGGTATGTCATTATTTTTAGTTTACTGCTTTGTAGATAATATTTGTGTTCATAAGGAGCAGGTTCTGGGGGGCAAGGCAGGGGAAAGAAAGTATATCTCATTTTCTCATCTCTTAAGAGTTAGAGGTTTGATGAGGCAAAGACTTTAGTTTATAGTCTAGTCAGATAAGCAACCTCCAAAGAACAGTTGATGATACCTGCAGCAGGCCTCAGCTTTAGGGTGAGGTGAGGCATCCTCTGATGGTGCCTGTTCTCCAGCGGTTATAAAAGAAACCTAGGAAAGTAACTTCAAACTAAATGTCTTCATTTAGGATAATCTAAATTAGGCAGGAGGAAGAGACCTCAGGGTGTTCTCCAGTCCTGACTGCACAGGGACAGAGCTCCACTTGCTTCTGCTGGAAGCTCTGGGCTGTGGACCCAAACTCAACCCATTTCTCAGGGGACTGGCTTAAGACACAGCCCACTGGCTTGCTGATTATCATACAGGTGCAGCAGCAGGTTTACAGCCACACACCATCCTCCTCGAATAAAGCTGCAGCAACTGTTTGTGTTAATAGGGTTTTAAATTGCATCAGGAAGCACAAAAGGTATCTGAGAAATGGAGACAGAGAGATGAAAGAATAATGCAAGTATGGTGCTCTAATGATTGAATTTTACCTCTTCTTGCAGTGACCTGAGCTCTTTGGATGAAACAACGAAGAATAGGATTGATCCTATATACTATACTTCAGTCTATGTAAGCTTTGTGAAGCTTTTGCTTTAAGATATAGCCCTAAAGAGGTTTTTGATTTTTTTCATGGAGATCTGTAGAGGATGCCTTTCTCATTTTGATTGTGATGGTTCAATCAGATTTAGCTGCTACACAGTGGATGCTTGTAGTGTTTGTATTTCCCTGCACCAGCACATCTAATTTAAACAAAAGTAACTCCACATTGTGCAAGGGAGACTGTGATGGAGGGAAAAGTATTTCTGTATTTTCCACAGAATAAAGTATTTGTGCTAGAGATATTTGGAAACACGTCTCACTGTACATCTGATTTATAGGATCAGAAAGAGATGTTATACTGATTAATGGGAAAATGAGACACTGATTCAGTTTTTAAAGGTAGATGTTCAGAGATTTTTACATTGTATTACTGTATTAATCTGTTTTCTTTTATATCCTACAATAAAAAGCTTGCCAGATACTATAGTGTGCTTATTTTGCCTGAGATATTATCTTCTCTGTTGTCTTGAGGGTGAAGTCATTTATTTAGACACTGGGAATTAGCATCAAGCTAATCTCATTTCCTTAATCCACTGCCCACTGATGCAGCCATATTACATGGATCTAAAAGATCTGCAGGTAGTGTATATTCAGGGCACATTAGTGACACTGAACAAATTGATGTGAACTATAATTCTACATGTCAAATAGCACTCAACAAATAAGCATTTGCAATAAATATGTCAATTTCCATATTTCTCAAATTTTAAAGAGGCATTGAAACATGTATCCCTGGACAGCACTTTCACGTTTTATCAAGTACACTTGTTTATGCTTGAAGCATGATTTTTCATATTTTCCAGAATGGTTTTTTCTTTCATTCTTAAACAGAAATGACAGAGAGATAGATAAGGTAGAAAAGCATAATTAAGAACTCTGGTAAAGCCATGTACTGATATTTAGTAGATGTCTGCCTAAGTTTATATTTTCCTTGCATTATCTGATAAAATATTTCCCTTGTTTTCCACAGAAAAGTATAGTGAAACAAAATTTTTGAAAAACCCCGCTTAAGGCTTTCCAGGCAGTTAGCCTTGTCCTCATATACTATGCTGACAAAGATAATGTGACAGCTTTGCTTAAATTAACTTCTGTACTGTGATACAAAAACATAAATCAATCAAACCTGAAGTGATGGGTATCATTACTATGCTCGAAGGAATAAGGAAAAAAAAAAAAAGGCCCTATGTGAAAGAGAAAGGAATTTGTTCCACAATGACAAGATGAAAAGCAGGTTTGAAAGTTGAACCTGTGATAATGGAGAGCTTCCCTCAACTTTCTTGCAGTTATCCAAGGACACACAGAATAGTGACTGTTGAGTGTCTGAGCATTGTGTATGACTGCAGGTGTTACAAGTCTCACTCTTTCTTTCTCTATCGTTATTCTTATAGCCAGCAGGAGCATTGCACTACATGTGTAGCTGCAGTGAAAGGCAGTTTCTGCCCAAACTGTTACTCTGATTTGACTGGTGGATAGAAAGGAGGAAAAGGGCATTTGTCTGCATGAAATTTTCCTGGGAGAAAGGAGAATGAGATGGTTCCAGGCATGATTCTTATGAAGTTTTGGGAAGCTTGACCCAAACCAGGCTTTGTGAAATTGTGGTAAAATGGTTCATTTTATGAAAAAAAAAAAAAAAAAAAAGTCACAGTTTCTATTCAAACATGGTGGAAAAACCAGTCCTAATGTAATGGTTATGCTGATCTTTATGGAAAAGGCCAGCCCATGAACAAAGCATGTCTCTACTAAGTCAAATGAACTTAAATTTATCTTAATTTTTTGGATCACTGACTAGCTTCTTTCTGCTTACTGGTTTCTGCTAGGATTTCTGGGAGCTCTGTTTAAGGCATCTATGCAATGCTGAAGTCAAGGTGTTGGTTTGGCTGACCTGGAGAATGTGGGATAACTTGTTTTGCTGAGCCAGGTGTGCCCTGCTTGTTTCTTGTGTATCTGGTCATTTCCGGGGATTTCTTTTGCCATATTTGTCCAGTCTGCCCTTGAACTTCTGTAAACTTTGAACATCCTTTGACAGAGCAATTGCTCTCCTATTCCTTGGTTACTATTTTCACCAATCCTACTAATGTCATCTGATGTTCCCTAGTTCTTCAATTGGTTATGTTTACTTCAATTTTGAACAAATTTGAACAAATATGTTCAAAACAGAGAGCTCCACATTGGCAATGAGCCTCACTTCAGTGAGCTCATGGTTGTCCCCACCCCTGTGCATGTGTGGGGTGGGTGAAGAGGGCAGGGAGAGGGTGGCAATGTTGCAGACCTTCACACTAATGTGGAGCATGTGTCCCTAGACAGACAACACAGCCCTCTTGTCTCTCTCAACAGGTCTTAGCCCTACAAACAAGTCTTGAAGCATCCCATTTGGAAGATCAGCAGTCTGGTTTTAGAGAAGATGAAACAAAAATCTAAGGGTATTACTTGAGTGCAGAAAACAATGCCTGCGTTGACTGCTGGATGACAAAAAGTAACATATAGCAATTTTCAAGCTTTTTCCAGCTTTCCTTTTCTATGATATTTTGCTTGGTTTTAACTTGCCAATTCTTGTACCTTTGGTACAAGAATCTTGCCTGTTGCTTTACCTTTTGACTCCTTTTATCTTGGTCATTCTCCTTCAGGGAAGCCAATCACTCCATAAAGCTCCTTTTCTTCCCCATTTTCCTGCAATGTTTCCTTTTATTTCTTAATTTCCAATAAGGAATTATGATTTACTACTGAAGTACTGACTACGTGATATGGAAGTCCACTTTAAATCAGTTCCAAGAGTACTTTTGTTGCTGCAGATGTTGAGTTTGAAGGATAGGCTCTGAAAGGATAACAAGGTAATAGTATCCTTTGTATCATATGCAGCCATTTACAGCATTTCCTCTGTTAATAACTTTCATGTCACTCAGTGCTACTAAAATGTAAAGCTCCTGTAGGAAACACCTGCAATGGTCAGAGCCTACACGAGGTGGCAGTACTTGTATCATATTGGTTTTCTTTTTTGGGGGCTTGCTTGTTTCCAGAAAATCTCCCTGTAAATTAATTGATTCATGTCAGAAGTGGGCAAGCTTGCAAACAAGTCCATCTGGTAAGCAGCTTACTACATTTCTATATAAATAAAAAAGATCATCCAACTTTTTCAGGGTCACTCCGCCCCTCAGATCATGAGAAAGTCTGTTTTCAATGCAGAAAAATTCAGATCTGTACAATGCTCCAAATGCATAGCTGAGCACATCCTGCCTGGCCTGACAATGATAGGCAACTGCAATGCCTAACAGCTCAGGGCAGAGTGAATCAAGCCTTGTATAAAATTGAGCATGGATTTGCTGGGCAATCTTTTCAGCTTCATGGAGATGTGGGTAAAACTTATTTCTGTTAGACTGAGTCTCAGAGAATAGAGCCTTAGGATAGGAATTAACTGGGTTTTAAGTCATCTACCACCAGAAGAAAAAGTCATTTCATCTGCCCTATTTTCATGGAATGCTTTAGCTTTGTGTATAAAAATCCCTACATCAGAATCAGATACTGTTATTGCAATCAATAAAGTTAATGGACAAAAATAAAACAAGTGTTCTGGTGCATTTTCTCCTCTCTCCTTCTGTTTTCTGATACTTTTATGCCAAATTGCTACTTTTTAAACAAATTAACTAACTGTCAATGTGGCTCATCTTCAGGGAGACAGAGGACTGTGTTTCACCAAAAAATATCTTAATATTGCAACAAGCAACAAGAAATCCCCAGAATTTCCCACCCTTCTTTTACTCTGTTTATCAGAAAAAAAATTAGAAATCCAAATTCCCAGGCACATTACTCAAAGACTTTTTTTTCCTATGCCCGTGACTGTGCTGGCGGGATATGGTTTGGAAGAGAGAAGCAGGTCTGGGCATATGAGAGTGGAAGGGGGTGGAAGGGAAATGTGACCCCTGATGGGGAGACATGCGAGGCAGCTCATCCCTGGTAGCTCTGAAAATCAGTGCCCCCTCAGGTCTGTGAGCCCCCAGCTTCAAAGTGCAGTGGGTCAGGAGATCACATCTCCACTGTATTGATGCAGTAGAGTAGCTGCAAGATTGTGCTGTGTGTGAGGTGCAGACCTATCTGCAGGGCATGAGGAATGGAACTCAACCGTTTGAGTCTTTCAAACATACCCTGCAACAGAGACTATCTCCTCCATTTGGTTTCCTTGAACCTCCCTACTCGTGCTCCATCCTGTCTATTCTTCCCTTGGTATTCCAGGTTGGAGAAGGACATTGCTATGGAGAACAGATGATGCTCATGGACTATTCAACTCAGGTCATTGTAGACAGCCTCTTGGCTACCCTGAGAATTAACAACAGGAAAGCCCAGCAGCTGGTAACTCACTAAAACGGCTTCCTAGGGCTGAGTTTCTGCAGCTGCAACCTAAGTCAGCCAGCAGGAGTATGGTTCCCAGAGGAGATGCTTGAGAACAAGACTATAAGGAGGGACGTGCAGATGGGGCAGGGACAGTGCTGAGTTTCTGTCATTTGAGAATTTTGTCATCTGAGTATGTGGTGCATTCTGTTGGATGTCTGTGCTTCCTGTCTCTTGAATGTGCTCCAAGGTTTTGTGCTGCTTTTCCTATCTTCAGAGCAGCTTTAGAGCAGAGGCAGGCAGATACAAAAAGCCCGAAACCTTTGGAGCTGCTTGGTGTCAGAGCTTCCACTGAAGTCAGTGAGATACAATCCTTTGCACTCCTGTCATGGTTTGGGCATGACAATTTTTACACTAAAGAATTATTGTATTACTTGAAGTAGAATCCAAACCAGAAAAGAAAACCCCCAAAACAACAAACTACATCTCATAAGTGTTTTGAAAGACTGAAAAAAAAATAATAATTTTAAAATAGTTAGGTGTGATCTTTATATTTTAGGACTTCTCAGTGGGTGCAGAGAAAACAAATGAAGCACTGTAAGAGCAGATAGTTGATGTTTTGCAACTCACCAGGGAGGGATAGCACCAGGCCTGGTGAGGGCAGGTATCCGTGCCTTTGCCTCAGAAGCTGCCACCTTACTAGAGAGGTTCTTACAAGCCCTGTCAGCCTAAAAGGCAAGGACTGAATAAAGAGTGAGACCGTCTGTCCCTTTTCTATATTTCCTTCTAAACCCAAGCCCTTTTCTTGAGCAGAGTAACTAACTGCTTTAAAATCTATGCTCTGAATTAAGACCTGAATTCACTGGATCAGAAGGCCATACTTTGTTATAAAGAAAAAATGACCAGATAGGTAGACTGGCAGGCAGGGAGCAGACACTAATACATGACATGTTTTTACAGAATCTGTAACTACAGCGTATGTTGTGTTAGGTAGTTTGCAGTCCCAAAGCCCTTTGTTAACTTGGGATGCAAACAGTCCTTGTCTGCAGCACTTGGCACTGAGGCCCTGGCTGAGTTGTAAAACAAGATTATGTCACCCTCCTTCACATCTGCTGCTCTTCTTGGAGAATATCTAAATTCAATATGATTAATTTGAAAAAATTGTGGTTTTCTGAGGAACTGCATACTTAGAAAAAATGCTAAAAGAACCCATTAAATGGCTTTCAAACTCTTTTTCCTTGTGCTCTGGTGGCCATTTGCAAGGGGGAAGGGTTCAAACTGAAAGAGAGTAGGTTTAGATTAGATATTAAGAAGAAATTCTTTACTGTGAGGATGGTGAGGCACTGGAACAGGTTGTCCAAGGAAGTTGTGGATGTCTCATCCCTGGAGGTGTTCAAGGCCAGGTTGGATGGGGCTCTAAGCAACCTGGGATAGTTGAAGGTAACCGTGCCCATGGCAGGGGTGTTGAAACTAGATGATCTTCAAGGTCTCCTTCCAACCCAAGCCATTCTATGATTCTCTTATTCAAGTAAAAATGGGCAACAACATGTTTGTTTTCTTTTTTTTTAATTTATGTAACAATTATAAAAAAGCTGAAATAATGGTCAAGAAGGGGATAATCCATTATTCATGCATTTATTTAATATTTTCTTTATTGCTTAGGTATTGCAGTGATCCAGTATTTCAACCAAGCTATGTTTCCAATCTACTTGTACAGTGGAAAATTTCCTTGGGTTTGCAGTTACCAATACCCAAAGGAATTCTGCCTGCAGAGAAACAAGAGAGTGTCTGGGAAACAAGAACTGCTAATCTGTTATCATTCACTCTGAAAGATCTCTCCCAACTTACAGCAGGCACTTTAGGTAGCTGACGTGGGTAGATACTCTCCTCAAATATATTATCTCTTCCCTAGTTCTCATCTCTGTGATGCCAAACTCCAGGGCTGAAAAACACTAAATGAAAACATCTTGCTTTGCTAAATTAATGGCTCATGTAGGACTGCACAAGTTGCTGACCCACAGGTATCACCAAGGTCATGACTTGTCCCCTGGTGGAAAATCTGGGCAGGCTTCCAGCTGTGACTCTGCTGCTGACATTAGCCTTGCAAAGCTGTCAACAGGCACACAGTGTTTCTCCTCAGTATGTTACCTTGCAGAATATAGCATGTTAGAGCTCCTTTAATCTTCCCTGAAAATACATGCTAATTCTTAACCATGTCTATGTCCTTAAAAGTACACTTTGAGAGCATCAGCAGACACAAGTCAGTTAGGATCAATATGAGAACTGACCAACCACTTTGTCCTTAGGGTAATACAGAAAGAAACATATAAGAAGTAAATTTGAGCCTGTGACAATGTTTGGACACAGCCATGCAAGTTAACTAGCAAGTGCAAAATGTACATTGCTGAATCATGAAATCAGATTCATCTTAGTCACATGGACACTATGTGATTTTTGAAGTTTGATTTTCGGTTAAAGTACTGATGGCACCTCTTTTTATATCATAGTAGGAAAATGACTATGAACAGAGAGGAAATTTCTTATTCTCTGAGCCCAGACAGTACAACCTATTGCGGAGATACGACAATGAGATTGCAGCAATAGGAATTCCTGCCTCTCAGTAGAGGTGTGTTACACAGCCCCTGTGATCAGTCTATCCTCTTGTGCATTGGGATTGCTTCCTCCTGCAACAGCTGCCAAAGTGAGACCTGTATTTCAAGGTGATGTAGGGACAGTGCATCTCTGACCTCTGTTGGAGCAGTAAACAGCATGATCTGTTTACCATGCTAAGTGGTAAATTTGATAAATAGTTTAAATGGGCTGATTACAGCTGAGTTTTCCCTGTTTTTAAAGAAAGCTTTCTGAGGGCAAGAAGGAATTTGAATACAATAAAATATTCAATACAAAAATGTCAACAAGTTTATAGACTGCCATAAATAAAATGTTGAGAAAACAGTTTATTTTCTCTCAGAAATGAAAATGGTTCTTTTCTCTGAGGCACAGTAGTAATATTCAGAGGTGAAAGAACTAGTAATCCAGAATAGGGCAATAGTGGAACAAATTTAGCTGTGACAAGATGATTTCCTTTTGCCTGCATATTGCAATAGGTAAACATAAATTAGTCAAGGTATACAACTGGTTGGTCACTGAAAAACATGTAAAAATGCCTAAAATTTTTTTTCCACTTAGAGCTGTAACAGGCACAATTTTTGCAGAGCAGAATTAGTCTCCACTTCCACTATCTGCTTTCAATGTCTTCAACTGGGCAAAAAATTACAACTTTTTCCAAGTTAAATTTATGACAGAATTTGTACACCTGCATTAACAGCTGGGATTGTGTTCTAGGTTAAGACAACTAAACACTGATGTTTTCATGTAGGTGTTGATGTGTGGCTAAGCTCCCTTACCAGTCAATGGCAATTTAGTCAGGAGAGTCAATGGAGTTTCAAGAGCTTTTCAGGTGAACGAATGGTGCTTGCTCTGAGGTCAGCTGAGCAGCTTTGGAGTAGCCGTTGACTGGGAGCTGGTTTTAGTTGTCTGAAGAAACACATGTAATAGAACTTGGGACTCATCAAAATAATCATCCGTGACGTCCAGAAGGATCAATTCATGAAGTTATGAATCAACCAGAGATCCTGTATCACATCTGCCAGACCTGTGTGGCCCTCTTTGATAGCAGAGGATATCTCAGGTTGTTGTGGACAGCTATGTTTAGGTACATGTCCTAACTCCAGCAACCACAGTAGGAGCTTAGAAGTACACCTCACATTATAAACATAACTACACACAATCCCATCACACATAGGGATCTATGCATGTAACATAAAATATAGATGTGTATATAAGCATATTTAGGTATAATTGTAGAGACAGATACATGTGGAGACATATGTGTATCTACACAGGCTTTTCTCTGTATGTACTGTAGACATGTAATTTGATCATGTACATGTATGCAAACCTATATGTACTTACACGTGTACCCATATGGGATTATATGTATATATATACTGACTTACCTCTATGCATGCTGATTAAATTTTGCTTCTTGATCCAGAGCTGAACCCGAAACTAAAAAGCTATTTTCTTTTACTTTCATGAAAGCATGATTTCCCAAATAAAACCAGTGGTACCCTGAAAAAATCCCATCTAATACCCCTTATTCTCACTAGGTAGCAGTGGCTAAAGAGCTACAAGTTGTGGCCTAACGGTAGAAAGATTTTGAGATAAATTACTTTCAGGCCACTACTAAAGCTGTGCTATCAGCTTGTATCAGTTCACATTTTTGAAATTGGCAACCCAGCTCCCTGCTGCTCAGTGCCTTGTAGATCCATCAGACTTTTTTCCTCCTCTCCACATTAGTACATTAGGTGTGCGGGCAGTCCAGTGGGACTGTATATGTTACTTTATGATATCAGATCATTTCTGCTGCCATGAAAGAAAGATTGTCCCAAAGACATTTTGACCCAAAATCTTCTCTGAGGGCCATGCAACCACCACTGATTGCAGTGGGGTTGCATGTGCATAGCAGACAGTCTCCTGGTGCTTGGTCAAGAGTTTTTCAAGAATATCTAAAGCTTCCTCCATTTTTTGTGAGAAGCTGAAACAACCAGAGGTGGGAAGGGGACAGTATGTACTCTATGGGGTAAACAACAAATAGTAACTGCAGCACTCCTCAAGAAAACAGATCAGAAGTCCAGAACAAGGACAGGAAATCATAGTTAATGCAGGGATAGATCACTTGTTCTGTATATATGCCCATGGTTCCCCTCCCCTTCGCTCCTCTCCCCTTCCCTCTCCTTCCATTTCCAGTATATTTTTTAAAGTTTCCCTATTTATGTATATAAACATATTAAACTCTCTTGGAACTATTTTCTCATTAAAGTACTCCTCCCCTGTCAGCTCAGAGTTTATCTGTGTCCTAATGATCTTCTTTGGTTCCAGTGAGAATAAATGAGGAATGCCACTTACTCCTTCAGGAGCACTAACTTTGGCAGTTATGTTTACTCTCAGTAATGAGCTGTAATTACTATAGCAATTACAATGTATTTGACTGAATTTCCACTGACTGCACACAACATCTGTACTGGTGGGACTATACATACTCTCTGATCTCTGCCCAGGGCTCCCTAGTACATGGTAACAGCTGTATTTCATTAGTCTCTAAACTAGTAAGCAAGCAGAAGCCCTCCAGATTTATGCCAGTAGATTTAAACTAGTACCTCTTGTCTTTCATGTCAAGTAGAGATTGAAACATCCTGGATTTTGCCTTGTTTCTCACCTAATATAAGGGTTAAATCATTCAATGTAAACAATCTGTTCATTACATGGCTTGTTCTGGATTTGTGTGAAATAATCTGTCGATGCTGCTTTCTGAGCAGAGATCTCCAGACTGATGTTTATTGATGCTTTTGGGCATAGTGTGTCAAATGGCCTTTCTTCAAGTGTTTACCCCATAAAGTGTGTGCTACAGAGAGAACCTAGTCAGAGATCTGTTTTCTTATTGAATTACATGTGGTTGTCAATACTTCAGGAATTAGGAAGTTGAAGCTTGTTGTAAGATCTAGTTGTCTTCTTAAAGGTGCTGCTTAAAACGGTGACAGAAGATGCCTTAACACCCACTCCCCAGTGTTGCAATTTGCAACCATTTTCTTCGTGTACGTGAACTAGATAAAGGGATGGTCGTGTTTCGGAACTGAAGTTGCATGTTTGCTTTGTGCCTCTGAAGACATTTCCCCTCCCTTATTTTGCAGTTACCAGGTCTGTACCTGCCCTCTGTGATTGTTGGTCTTCTAAAACCTGATCCACAGCTCTTGGATCATCTTCTTCAGCATGTCTGGGAAGCACTGAACCCACAGGAGTGTCAGCAGATACCCTACACCTTCTTACATGTCATGCTCCCAGACAGTCCTTGAGGGACTAAGGGAGCAATTGTAAAGCAGTCCTACCTAGTCACAAGTTGGGAGTGCTGGTAATGAGCTCTACAGACATGTGACTCGCCCTGTTGGGTTAGCCTAGCTCTGTATAAGTGCAGGCATCCTTGGTGTGGACACTCTTTTAGGAGGAATAAAGTTCCACTGAGCTTTTCCAATCTGTTTCTGCCCTTATAGGAATGCCAGGAAGATAGGTGAAGTTTTGAGATCTTCAGGAGCAACACTGATTCTGGAAGCACACTGCAGCGTTGTATTGTGTGCAGCTGAGCTACCTCAGCCTGAGCTAGTTTTGGGCAGTGAGACCAGTCTTGATGGAAAATTAGACAAATTGCTCCTTTTGTAGAGAAGACTCATTTCAAAGGGAAGGGGATTGGAATGAGCCCTGTGAAGGACTGAGGAAAGCAGAGTTGTGGTTTGGCATCCATTACAGAGTCCAGAGAACTAATAACTCCTGGCTTCCCTGTTGTCTTCAACAGCTCAAAAAAATTAACAGATCACAAAAATCCCTTTCAGATGGTTAAAGATTAAATGGAAGAATAAACAGACTGACTATGTCTCTCCTCCCCTACTCTCTGCACACATCCATGCAGCCCTAGGTGAATGCCAGAAGGGCCAAGTGTCCTCCCTTTCCCTCCTGCCTCTACTGTGAAGCTTCAGGATGCCTTTCAGTGGTCTCCTGGAGCTTTGCAGCTGTGCATTATGTCTTGTGAAGGGAATTGGCTAGATAACACGCTCTGGCTCCTTGAACAGTAATTACTTCAATAGAATTACAAAGGAAAATTTCTCAGGTGAATGAGGACAGCACAAACATGGAGATTATTTTTCTGCAAACTATAAATAAAGCCCTGTCATACAATCATGCAATGAGTCCTTCCAGTATGTCTCTTCTTTCCTACCTTCTGAAGAGAACTTATAGTGAGAGAGAATAGTTTATGCTTATAAATAAATTTGTGCAGAAAAATTAATGAGCTGTGGAGACTGTCACAGAGATAGTCAAAGACAGATTTTTCAGAGAAGAGATCATATGTTTTTGATACTATAAACAAAGATTTTTGGTAACTGAAGAAAAAAAAAGCAGTTAGAAAATCTTCAGTTAAGACTGACCAAAATGTACATTATTAAAAAAATATCAAATCCCACCAAAACAGCTGAACTTGCTTTCTTTTTATTGTTACATATATGAAAAGAATATCTGGGTTCAATCCACAAAGCTACTGGAGGAAGACATGTAGCCTCCTCCACACTTCTTGGAAATCTCACCCACGATGAGAGAGAGTTGGGTCCCAATCACATCTTCCACTCTTTTGCCTCCATGAATTGACATGACAATGGTTTTGGTGACAATACCGCACATGTTCCCACCCCTTTGACTGCTCCAGCAACTGATCCATTTTGTACAGTCATACTATTATTGGAATCAAGGATGGCTCTTGCAGAAAAATCATTTGGCAAAAAAAAATGTACCTGACTGTTTTTTACCCTAATACAGATGGGTTCATTACAGTGGTTTATGGAACTCCTGGATGAGAAGACAGCAAGGAAGTTTGAACAGATTTTATTGGTAATTAATACTTCATAACATTGACTCCAATCAAAAGTGCCTTTATGTGTATTGTTTTATTATTTTCCACTCCAAGATAAGTTATGTGAATGGAAATTATGCACTGTTGGTCAGATAGAGCCTTATATTCACAGCAGGAATAGTAATTGAAATAATGATTTCTTACTATCTTCTTATTTACTTACAGTTTCAGACAGAATCTGCAGAAATGTGATACTGCCTAAAACCAGATATATTTATAAAAGGACAAGGGGGCCAAAGTCTGTGAGAGATTTCTCCCAGAAGAGCAAAAAAGAATAAGTGTGGCTATGAGATTTAGCACATCTGTAATTCCACAGATGTCCAAACCAGCACTGAAGTGCTTTGGAAATGTGCATCTTTGTGTTTCCTCTCTTCTTTTTCAAATGGTTACAGATTACCAAAAGTCTTGAAGCCATTTACAATTAATCTCATGACTCCCAAATTTAAGTATGAGTTCAAGACATAAGTATGATTGATTTGACATGACTTGGGAGGCCGACTTAAGCCAATGTCTAACACTTTTGTAATTGTAGTGGAACAAGACTTTGGAGAAATAGAACAAAGCATAATGGCTATGAGAATAAAAATATTGTTTTTTTTTCTTATAGATGTCCAAAGATGGGCTGACCCTCTGGACTTTGACATCCAAAAGAAAAAATTAATAATCATATTAAAAAATGTCTCTGATATTAGATATTTTAATTCACAAATTTCAATTACATTTCAAAATTTCATTTTGTTCCAAGAAAGTTAAAAATGCATATCCAGGGAAATTCATGCTGTCTATGGTTATGCTTTTTCTCGAGAAGCAAAGGAGAATTTTAACAAGAACGAATCAAGATCAATAAGTTACATGAAATTCTCTGAAACATTTTAACTCCTAAACTATTATTCCATGTTTAGTTAGCATTCAGTTGCATGGCTAGTAGTCAAAAAGAACATATAAAGATAAGTAATCTTCCATATGCAACCTTTACAGTGACAGAAGTGCATTCCTTTGTCTTATGCAGAAGACATCCAAATAAAATTTTTTTGGTCTAATATCTTCTCCTACTTTGTTTTCTACAGTGGTCTTTTTTTGTTTTGGTGTTTGTTTTAACTTTATTCTCTGCTCCCATTGACATTGTACTGCTTTATCTTCACTGACTTTGGAAGAATTACATCTGAACTACATGGGTGTGATTTACTGGGAATGAAGCCCATTATAGATAATTAACTGTAGTGTATTGTTATAATTCTTTTCTTTTTATTTAAGAGAATTTTTTCCTCCCTTTCCCCAGGGTGTGTTCCATCTGCTCCAGGATAGGAGATAGAAAGGGAAGCTATTTATTTTTCGTGTTTTTAAAGGCACAGAGAGCACGAAAAATGTTAGCTGGGTCTCACTGTTGTGAGGCTTTTATTTTTTCTATGCATTTCTTCTTGATAATGTCTGGATTGCTGAGGCATTGTTATTGTGTCCAAGGACAAGGTCACCCTGAAGATCAACAAGCCATTATAAAAAGGCTGAGAAAGCATGAGAGCCAACTAGACGTTTATCTGAGACATGGACATCATTCCCCCAAATCCCTTCTGAGGCTCCTGACTGCCTGCAGGCAACCTGAAGCTGTGTGTAGCCTTTCCACAGGCAGCAGTCATGAGACACCAGCTCGTCACCCAAACTCCATCCCTCCCTTTCCTTGGTATGACAGGTTTTCCTAGGCAGCTCCTCATGCCACACAGCCATTGTTTGCCGGGTTTTTCAAGGCAGACCAATTGCACATTCCATGGAGGTATGTTGAGAAACTGTCTTGTTAGTTCTTTGCTTCTGAACTGGGTGCCTCAGGTATTTTTATGTTCACTCCTTTTATTCACTTAAATCATGCATTTGTATAATAAAACATCTTGAAAAGTATCTCAAAAGCTGACTTGTGTGATGGACACAAGCAACTTGTGGTTGACCTTTGGAATTTTGGTGCATTGTGGAAAGCGAGTGCGTTAAAGCAGCTCTCAGGGGAGGGTGATGCCCGCTGACTTCAGGGGGCTTACTGAGAAAATTGCAAGGCTTTTGCCTTTGCCTCAATAACAAACGTCAGCTTCTTTTTAAGTGTGCTGGTCTGAAAAGAAAGAAAGGGAAGGCCCTGGAAGACAAAGCCCTGAGAGCTAATTTTGATAGGCTTTTCTTACATTCAAAGTAGATATAAAACATTCCAAAATATCTTCCACATGTTGGTTTCCTGTGGTTGATTTACAGGCTGTGACAGAAAATCCATTTCTGTTCCTGTAGATGCTAAATTCATTACCTTGCCACAGAATTCAGATTCTCCACTTCTCCTTGAACTTCAGCTTGTTACTATGGCAACTAGTGCCAGACAATATATTTTTTCTTCTCACTATTTTCCATTGGCATGGTTGCATATTGCAGTAAAAATAGTATCCTCTTGCAATATTAAAAAAAATTGAAATCACAAAAATCGCTGCATTTTATTAAAAAAGTTCCTCTTATGCTGTGATTTTGGGACATACATTATATATGCACCATAAATCTGATTAATGAAAATACAATCAAAAACTTTATAAAGTAACTGAGCACATTTTCCTTATAGATGCACTCAAAAAGCTTTTTTTTTTTTTCTTTCTTCTTTCTTCTTTCTTCTTTCTTCTTTCAAACCTTCCAACAGATGGACATTTTAGGTTACAGTAAAATGATTTTTGTAATGGATTGCTTTTTTCTTCAAAAAACAACTGGTCATTCTTCCATGTTTCAGATGTTACCTCCTCTCTACAGTTGTCAGAAGTATTCAGGGATTAGCTTGTGGATAAAAGTCCATACTGTTTTGAGTTCATCTCTCTCTTAAGTCTTGTTAAAATTTCAAGTTGGTTTCTGAGGGGAATGTCTGCTCTTTGCTGACAGAAATCCAAGGAATGTCAGCAGGATGGAAATTAAATGAGTCAATCAATAGATTGCCCTTGCTCTCCTCAACGAGATGGAAGGTTGACAAACTAAGGAAAGTATTAGATGATTAGACTGACTGACAGTGCCCTGGCCAGAAACAGTAGAGACTGTCAAAAAGAATAGCAGGTATTCAAGAATTCAAGATTTGAAGAATAATGAGTTTGGGACTAATTTAGTAATAATGGTCAACATACATTAACTGAAAAGATGCTTATCTGTACATATAAGGTTTTGTTTTGCCTTCCCTATTCATATTATTTATTTAACTGACAGATTATTAGCACATGAATGTGCTTTGCATGAGCCTGGGAATTCTACAGATAGTTACACCACAAAATGCCTACGTAAGAGAATTGCTTAAGTTGCAAAAACTCTCAGCAAACTGAGTTTTTTGCTCTTCATGCAGAGCATGGAATTATGTTCCTCTGCATCTACCTTTCCACATCTTCCATGAGTGTTTAATCTTCCAATTGATTTTACTACATCATTCTTTCTACAGTGCATAAGGGGGAGACAACTGCTAATAAATGGATCTTCTTGACAGCTCTCTGAGATGAAAGCATACTGGTATCCAGGTTTATGGATATGTCACCTAAGTGACTTAAAGCCCAAACTGTACAAGACTAGTCATCCAATCTGAGAAAACCTGTGGACTAATTTACAAAGCCTTTAGCTTTTTGAGATGCATATCCAGGACACAGGAATTCTTTGATTGCAGTTACAGCTGCAGATTAACCCTTTAATTAATAGCTTAATTAACAGCACAGCCCTGATCATTCTCAGAACATGACACACCATGTGCATTAACCTAGGTATGAATTGTAAGCCAATCGTGAACTTGAAGTTCATACTAAAATACATTAAAAAAGTACTCAATTGATGTCAGTGTATCCTGTCTAGTTCCAGGAGTTCCTAATTTTTGATTACTTAAATATGAGGCTGTATTATTTCTTTCAGGCTTTATTAATAGTTACCTCCTTTCCCCCCCCTCCCCATGCACTCTTTTTAATCTCACGTGAGGTCAGGATGAACAGTGAGACCATAAAACAGACAAAATAGGATATTGCTCACCAAATGCTTGATGTTAGACCTCTAAAGCTGAAGCATGCACATTCCTTGGCAGTAGATTGGGAGAAATACTGTCCTTCAGGGTGCCTTATGCCTGTGCTCTGAAACAAGTTGAAACAGGAATGACGTCTCTGCTTTAAATTTGTCATTTTGATTTTACCAAGGGCATCGCTTTTTTTTCCCCCATGGGGCAGAAGAGAATTCCTCCTTCAGGGCAGATTTAGTCTCTCGCACCTTTGGGCCAGATTATTTAATTCTGGCCCTCTGTTACTTTTCATTACTCTTACTGATGCAAATATATGACTTTGTCATTTTTGCACAGTCACTTGTGGGTATGTTTGCATATGAAATGAAAATTATATACTTTCCTGAAGAGGGACAGCTTCTAGGTCTTCCAAGCACTTACATTTCACTAACAGTTATATTTAATAACTACCCTGAAATTGAATGTTCCAGAGTTTGACACTATACAAATAAATGCCACAGAGAGCAGTACATCTGGTTTCAATAACAACAGCAATAATTTCCAATATTTGTTTTCATAATGAAGGACTAGAGTCCAACAGCATTACTGGTGAGAAGAGCGCTGAAAGTGAGAAGGGCATATAATTTATTACACATACAAAAACTATGTTAAAAGAACATTATTAAGGTTGTAAAGTCAAACACTTGAGACTTAGGAAATGCCAAAATTAAGGTGGTCTGTGCAACTTTAATTTGACCTCGTCAGTGTATGCCTCCAGATAGTCTTTAGTTACATGAATGTATATAATTTCTGTCCAAGACACCCACCTCAGTCAGTGCACAGAAAGTGTAAGTTGCCCATTTAAGGAACAGCTATGCTATACTTATTTTCCTTCTTGTGTCTGGCATGTGATACTTTTGCTCTGCACCATGCAAACCGTGCTGTGAAGGAAAAATGGTTCGTTTCCCCCCAGACCGTTTTCTTTTGCTCATCACTGCTGCAACTCATCACTTTGTAACATAATTTTTGCAGAAATCTGTGTCAGTGCTAATGATTCTATGTGGAAGAGAGGGTGCTGATGACCTGATGCTCACACTGTGGGGGGTTTGCTGCATCATGTCTGCATATTTTGAATACCTGGGAGAAGTTAGAATACATTAGGTGGAGGCGCCATCAGAACAACCTTCCAGTTAATTCTCACCCAAAGAAAACTGACCTGTGTGCTGCAGAAGGGTGCAGGAATGCAAACTCTTTGGTGAGAATGCAAACTCACATGGTGAGTGGGAGTGACTGGGACATCCACTTTAAAACCACATTGCAGCTCAGACCTAAGAGGTTATCATAGGCGCATCCTGCGAGAGGATCATCTGTTTTACAGATGGAGAAACCACACTCACAGAGGTTAAAGCAAAAAACATCAAGTAATTTTGGATGCTGAATGTGAGATAACAGAAATTAAGTCCCTTCAGACTTTTTCCAGCACTCCCTGCTCTGTTCTGTCTCTGACGTTGCCTTGCTGCAGTCACAGATTTGTGGACCTGATATTTTCCTCTCTTAGTTTATCATCCCTGTTGCAGTTAAAACTGACCCCTCACTGCACACTAAAATCAGTAAGTCACATAGTCTACTTCTATATTAGAAAACTACACGCAGTCAGGGCAAGGGTCATAGCACAGCTTGTTTCCACAAGGCTTCATTTTCTCCTTCCCTCCCAGCAGTCCTAGAAAGCCTCATCCATATTGCTTACTGGGTACATTCTCTTGCCCAAGCTCCACTCCAAGCTGTGACTGCCAGCTATTCTTGTTGGGACTATTTTCTTGTCTTTGGCATAGATAATCATGCAGTTGCCATAGAACAGGGACCATAACTCTGCTTTCTTCCCATACCAACATCACATTTCCCATATGGGGAGTATGAGCTCATACTTTTTTCCATGTCCACAAAGCTTGAAATAAATCCAGCTGTATGTAGCCAGGAAATTCCAGCACTTGGTATTTCCATTTCCTTAAAACATTCTATTTTTTTCTCTGCATTTAATTTCAGCTGGAGGTTGGGGCTGAGAAGTTGCTGACCTGTAAACTCTGCTTGGTTTCATCCCCAGAGCATCATGAATTTTCTGTATGAAGGACAGACGCATGCCCATAAATACACATGCAGCTTGCACCTTCCACATCACACGATGTGGGAATGTGGATTTTGTTGTCCTACTAACACAAATCAATCCTGGTGGCACCCAGGAAAGAAGAAGAAAATTATTTCTTTATAATTTAATCAGTGCATTTGCTGCCACATTGCCCCAGAACAGTAGCACATCTTTTACTGCTTTGAGTTTTGACTTGATATTGGACTGTCAAATTTTCCAAATGTTCAGTTTGAGGTATGCTGATGTTTAACAGATAGTCAGAATCACCTATCCTAAAACAAACAACAAGTAGCACATCTTATTAAATTACATTACTTCAGCTGTACTGAGCTACTGGTTTTTTTAAAATCAAATATCATAATACCAAAATAATGACTAATAGGAAATTGTTAGAAGCACTTTATTGAACTGAACATGATGGAAAATGTTCAAGTAAATGAAAATCTTCTAGTATACAAACCACAGCAATAAACTTCCACCAGTATTTTTCATAGTGTATCATCATGCCATATGGGTTTTTAATAAAATATATGATGTAGTCCAAACCTTGGCTATTGCTCTTATCTATCATTTTTTATAAAGATATCAGACATGTTTGATTTCTCTCATAAAACTGAATTCATTTTTGTCTTTAGGTTATTGCTGTTTCAGAGTCGCTTCCACTACATTCCTGATTGGTTTTAATTATCTTTCTTACATCCTTTCTCTCAATGTGCTTTCTTTCCCAAACGTTTTAAATTGTTTTATGTTGATGGCAAAGCATCTTGCTGGGGCATGTTTATTGAAACATGCTACTTAAGAGCTAATTATAGAGTAGATTCTATTTTTCTTTGTTTCAAATGCACTCAACTATTTTCATTGCTTGGCAGAAAGAAATAATTAACAACTATCTGGAATGCCATATTGGTATATGTGTGTGATCTTGGTGAATAGATGCTAAAGTTCGTGACCCTACTTTGGTATCCCTTAGATAAGGAAAGACCTTTAATCACTTCAGAAAGAAATCTTGCATATATAGTAACAGTAACAAGGAAGTAGCAGATTATTCAAAACTGTTTTGTGAGAAAGATATATATAGAAGGATCTCTATAAAACTTTAAAATCTTGGTCTAGTTTCCAATCTGATGTGAAGATGTGTGGTGTTGTAACTTAGTCTGAATTTACTAAGATTTACTCTGGGAAATATGACCCAGATGACGTTATTTCCTCATGTTGTTCTCTCTCATTTGTCTGCTCATTTTCCATCAGGTTCTACTGGTGGGCCTTTGCAAACAGGCAGACCTAGTAGAAACCAGGCAAGAGAAAAAGTAGTACATTAACAGCCCAGCTGAGAACACTTAAAATGAAGAGGTTAAAATGAAGATGTATAGCAAATACAGACCACTAACACAGGGATTGCAGAGCATTTAAGATCTTGTTTTCTGAACTCTAATTCCTATTTCTCTACCTTTTTCATTATACATAGGAAAGAAATCGCTCTTTTCTTGCCCAGACCACTTCATAAAAAAGATCCAGATATTCCTCTTGACTGCTATTTAGCACATCTTCAGCAGCTGAAGGAGATCTCGGTGCCACATAAGCAAAGAGCAGGAAAGCTCATGGTGAGAACCTTCTGGAGCTTTAAGTGCCAGAGTATTTTTACACAAAACAAACGGTAGCTACCTCATGCTGTGGGTCTAATGCTTTTATGCTATTTTCAGCTTTCTCCATTTTATTAAAATAAGTGTCCTTAGTATTTTTGGCCTGCCTGGTTTTAATTTTCTTATATATTCAGTTTCAAGAAACACAGAAACAAGAACAAAACCTGATTTTTTTCACCAATGTGTTTGCATTTTAGGAGTAGGTTCAGACAGTTTATTTTAGGTACTCACTTCAGATGTCTTACTGTCTGAAGAGATCCAGACTTGACAGATGGTTCAGGATACTCCAGATTGATGTATAAGCTCACCAGAGGGATAGAATACAATATTATCATGGTAGCTGTACCTCTCTGGAGCTCATGAGATTGAATCAGAGCTGTGTATTGCATGATTCCCATCACACAGGGTGCAAGGTGCTGAGTTTCATGGAAGAGTAGGTGTTTGCCTGCTGTGCCTATGTTTCTTTTAAGTGGTTATGGGAAAAGCAGAAGGTCCTTCCATGCCACATTGCTCAGTCATGAGAGCTTTGGCAGGAGTGAGGCTATCTAATAACTCAGAAAAGGCTGCCTTTATACACTTACAGGTGTCTAAGTTGAGGTATGAAGAAATTTCGTAGACCAGCCTTGAACTTGGTTTTAGTCACATATCAAAATGTTTGCTGTGCCTACTTAGCACTATTATACCAAAAACATGCCAAACATGGAAGTATTGAATGTCTGAGTAGGAGAATAACACCTTTTAAAACACATTAATAAAGTTTTCAAAAATGAAGCGGAATTCATTAGTCTAGAATGTAACCTCTAATCTTTTAAAGGCTGGTATAAACCTATAACCACGGATTTTGGAGTACTTAAATGATTATATAATACCAAAATGTTTATATGGGCATTCACACAAGTAAATTTTAGACCTGTTGTTCTTTTCAGTATGACCTAATGGCTGGTGCACAGAAGCTGTTGTTAGGACTCCTAGGCTCTGTTTCTCCTTTCTGCCAAGATTTACAGCTAATGAGATGCTATTTTCTGCACTCCTTGGCTAGTCCAAAATTGCATTTGTGAGGCGTTGTTTTTATGTTCTAAGATTTACAATTTCTAAAGATCATATGCAAAGAAAACCTTTTACTTACTTAAACACCATGGGAGACTGCATGTAACAAAATCAGCATGTAATTCTTGCTACAGAAACATTGCTGCTTTATAGTCACTGTGATTTTTTAGATTTGGGAAAGGTCATTACCCTTCCAACCTGCGCAGTGGATTTTTTAGGTGAGACACAGTGTGCGCTGAACTGAGCCCACCCTTTAATCCTAAGGTTCATCTGCCGGGGCCGAGTGAGCTTGGACAGTGGCAGCGAGGTCCTCAGGATGTAGGTTTGTTTAGAGTGACCTTCTCTTAGATGGATGGCCTTACAGGGCTGACGAGCTCCATCTGCCCGGGGAAGTCCCCTGACCGGGAATCGAACCCGGGCCGCGGTGGTGAGAGTGCCGCATCCTAACCACTACGGAGAGATAGACAATAGGTTAGCAAAGGCATACAGTGCTTTTGGAAAACTCCACAAAAGAGTATGGCGTAATAAACACTTGAAGAAAAGTACCAAGATCAGTGTTTACAAAGCCATAGTGTTGTCTACGCTCTTGTATGGTTCCGAATCATGGGTCATCTACTGCCACCACCTGCGTCTCTTAGAACGCTTCCATCAACGCTGCCTCCGAACAATCTTAAACATCCATTGGTCAGATTTTGTGACCAATACATCTGTTCTTGAGCAAGCAGCAGTCACAAGTATAGAGGCCATGCTGATGAGAACACAGCTGCGATGGGCAGGGCACGTCTCCAGGATGAAGGACCACCGCCTCCCTAAGATCTTGCTTCATGGTGAACTTACCACTGGCTGCGGCAAGAGAGGAGCCCCGAAGAAAAGATACAAGGACTCCCTGAAACAACATCTCAGCCTTGGCCATATTGATCAACATAACTGGTCTACTCTGGCCTCAAATCGGGAGGCCTGGAGACACACCATCTATAACGTAACTGTCTCCTTTGAGAACACACGCAGGATCACTCTCGAGGAGAAAAGGCAATGCAGAAAGAACCGTGTATTGCAGAATACACCATCCAAAGAGTCTTTCTGCTGTGCCTTTTGCAATCGGATATGTCTGTCTTGTATTGGCCTCATAAATCACCAATGTACCTGTAACAAATGTGGATAGAGCCTTCCTAAATCTTCGTTCGCGAAGTCCAACCATGACATGACATGACATGACATGACATGACATGACATGACATGACATGACATGACATGATTTTTTAGACTTTTACACAAAGAACCAAATTGTGACACCTTGGCTTGTGCTAGGCAAAATCTTTGCAAGCAACCCTTCAGAGCAGATTTTGATTTTCATGAATGATTTCTTAAGACTTTGGTGAAGCAGAAGAAGTGTGAAAAGTGATAAAAGTGGAATCAATATAGTTTTCCAGGAATGAACATCCCATTTTCCCATGCCAGGGCACAAAGTGATCTATTGTATTCAGGTATGTTGAATTCAGTTTGCTTATTTGAAAAAAAGAATTACTATTCTAAGTAAAAGTATCAGAAACTCTCGCAGAGAAAACAACTTTTTTGATGGCAAAGCCATAAAGAACTCATACTATCCCTGAATTTATACAATTTACAGTAACTCTGAAGTCAGTGATAAGTCAAAGAAAAATTTAGTGCTGTTTCTGAAGTTAGATGACAATTCTGACTATTCACTTTCCTTCCCTTTACATTCATATTGACTTGCTCTTTGGAAGTTTATGCAATGATTTCAGCTCATGTAGATAAGATGTGATGCTTGTTATATTAATATTTTGAACAGGTTTTACATGAGTGAATGGATAATTTTTCAGTAAATTGCTCAGGCTAAAATTAATATATTGTGTTCCTGTGATTTCTATGGTCTTCAGCATTTTTGGCTTGTAGTCTCAGCTCTACAGTAATGCATTGCATCTTTTACATGTCTATTTGAGCAGACAAACCAGTAAGAAAGGGCAAGAAAACCTCTGATGCATTGCTCTTGTGACATCAGATAGAGAGTGTTGCAGCATATTAATATCCAAGATTATGATGCAGTATCACCACAAAGGTCAACTAATACTACGCAAAGGTGCTACACCATTGAAGGGGCTTGAGTATTTTTATTCCAAGGTTCAATTCTCATAGGGTTTTGTTTCATTAAGAGTACACAGTGACCTAAGCATATCTGAAACACTTGTGGTTTTATAGCCTTATTGATTCTGTTTAGCAAGAAGGTAATTTTCTGGACCTGGATCTTTTTTAACTATTGCATTTTGACTAGCACACTCTCCTTGATATTGTAAATAAGTCTAATGAAGACACAGTGAAGCTTTTCTTTTACACAAGTTTAAAAGACTATTTGGTCCCAGCTGTAATGTGGGCCCTTCACAGGCAGCTGGTATAAGTAATTCTGCTGGCCATCTGACATAAACCCAGACTCTCACTATGGATTCTATAAAATCCACCTGGCCAGTATATTTGCTTCCTGGGATACCATATACCTACAAACAGGATTATTCAATAGTTGAGGACATGTTTTCAGATGTTCTTGTAAGTCTGACAAGAAAAACTGTTTCATGTACTAAGCCTGTTACATGCAAGTATTTCAGTTTGCTATAATCAAACTTGGGCAGTCACTACTGTCTTAATGCCTGACTTTGAGCTTATTCCACAGTTGCAGCCACTCTGATGAGAAGAAGAGCATGTTCACCAGGTGGAGCGTATGGTGGCCAGCTTTGCTTGATGCACAGAGGACAGTCAGGTGGACACGTATAGGGACACTGCAGTCACGTGTTAAATTTTCTGAAGAGATGGGATGGACATTTAAGACCATAAAGGGACTACAACAGAGAATGTCATGAATTTCTACAAAAGAGTGAAGACAAAAGTGTATGTCTAGCAAATTGCAGCCAATGACCAGAGTACTGTAAATATTGAAACTATTAAATATTCTCCATGTCACTCTTTAGAGAAATAAGGCAACCCCCCAAAAAACCTCACATAAAACCCCCATATTAAAACATGTATGAAAACATAACGTGCCATGTGTTACTGCTGGTTTTGTGTATTTATGTGTGTTTTAAAATACAATTCGATGTTTTCTTCCAACAAAGACCAATGTTGCCTCACTGATTCTGAGAAGACAACCTGTTTGATTAAGCTTTGTACAACACTGAGTGAAGTTTGGAGTCATAGTTTATAAGCCTGGTAAAATCAACCAACCAACCAACCAGCCAAATATAACTAATTCAGACAGCTGTTTTCCCTTTATAATTTATGCACATATGGAAGGATATTGTCTATTAAAAATATTTACTCACTGATTTAAGGTGTATTTAATCCACAATCACAGAATTTGCTACTGAGGTGTAGTGATCGCTGAACTAGGTTTAAGTGAGATATTTCATGGATAAAATTGGTCAACTTTCATAATACAAAGCCTGGTCAAGAAGCTGAATTAAGAATGCCTTCTGTATCTGGTTTTCATACAGTTGTCACTTCTTTGATTACTCTGTCATTGTCTTTGGCCATCATTTGGCCATTGTTTAGCCATCATTTATACTAAAATCATTCATATCCGTTCATCAATAAAAAAAGCACATTAATGTTGCCTCTGTGTTGCCAAGACCTGGCCTCTAAGGTGGTAATTCCTGCTAAAGTTATCCTTAAGAGATTAAAAAATGCTAACTAAATGATCATGTCAGTAGGCACATACCATGAGCAGAATAAATTGGTACAATTGTACCATCAAATACTTTCAGCCAGATGGAAGTCTTCTTCCTCACCTAACTTGCTGAGTAGGGAAGCAGAGTTGTTACATTACAAATTCAAGCAAGAGGGCAAGCTACCATGCAGAATGAGGACAGGAGTTTTGGTATAAAGGTCTGTGGATCTCTGTAAATAAAAGTATTCATGAAAGAGAAGACAAAAGAGAAGTTTGCTGAGCAGCGAAGGGAGGGGCAGGATATGTGTTTGTGAATGTGTGTTAAAATTCAGCAGCTGGGGTCTAAGTCATTGCAGGGTGCAAGAAAAAAAAGGTTGGACAGATGACTGTCCAGTTTCAGATGGGAAGTGAACCATGTATTAAGAAATCAAGGTACCCAAATTCTGGAGAACATAGCAAATGAAGTCAGCCCCACTAGGGGCTGGAAAGAACGGGAGGTTATGTGAGAAAGTCAGGGCATATGTTTTGACCCTGTCAGTTCTCTAGATAAGGAGACTACTAGATGAGAGCAGGAATAAAATAGAGAATCTTGAACTCAACCCCTTTGGGTTGCTGATTTAGACATTTCTGGATTATTCATAGGATTTCTTGAACTTCATACTTTTAGAGCTTGTCACACCAGTGCTGGAGAACCCAGCAGTAAGGTACTCAGCGACCACACTGGAAGGCTCTGCCTGTTTTGCCTGGGTCACACTTAGATTTTCTAATTCTTTACAGTTTATTTGGCTTGTGGTGTGTTTTTTTTGTTTGTTTTGTTTTTTGTTTGTTTTATTTTTTTGGCGTTTCCGCTCCTCTAGCTCTGGCAATAACAAGGATATTTGTTAATTAGATGCCAACCTGGTGTGATCTCAATGAATATCGAAGGGCAGATACAAATATTAGCTTTGAGAAGTGCAATTGTTCTTTTCAGAGAAATATTAACTTGAGTTCTAAGTAAGAAAATTAATGACTAACAAGATGCTTTTGGATAGCAGAAGTTTAAGAAACTGGGTAAAGAACGATCATTGTATGATTAAATTTCCATTTTTTTCTAATGTGATCAGCAAAATCCCCATGCAAGGGAGATAGAAAATACCTTCCTTAAAATGTGCTTTCACTCTGAAACTGATGTTAGTGCTGCCTCTGATTTTCAAAAGGAGCAGTGTGGTCAGTGTTGTGGTTTTTGAAACGAGCTAAGAAGCTGGTGGTGTTACATTTCCCTAGTGCACATACACCTTTCACAAAGGCCGTTGTCTTACAGAGCAGTGCCTTGCCTCTACCCAACATCAGACCGGCTGAGCCCAGTGTCTGAAGTGCATCTTTGGTCATACTTCCAAGATTTCTTGGGAGGTCCGCAGGGCAAGGTCCTTGCTGGCTGTATGCCCATGCCACACCCTACACACTGTGAGTGAAGAGTAGCAGTTTCCACACGTAGGGAAGAAGAAAAGATGGTAATGGCCCTGTAGGTGGTGCAGGAGAAAGCTGGGACCCCTTTGATGCTGGTTTTGGTGGGGGGAGGTACAGTCACAGGGAAGGAGGTGTGAACAGAACCAAGAGAGGAAGGGAAGACCTGTGTTCCACTTCTGTGTCTGCAAGTATTGGACCCAGATAATGTGCTGCTGATTTTGAATTGTAAATATGCAGCAATGGGTATAGATCTTCCTCACTTTCAGTAACCATCTTTTCTGTATGAAAATCCTCTCTCACCATAGCCCAGAAAGTAATCTAGCAAGCTTTGGAAATTTTGGTGCATTGTGACACATCCATGAGAGCAACATACATTTTCCCATACCATGCACTGCCAAAAATATTTTGCCTTCATGCTTGCAAAAATGAAACCTTCAAGTGTAACTGAGAATTCTCCCCCTTTCCCTGGCTTTATGGATTCAGGATTTCACTCACAACAACAGCTCATCCTTTGCACGGGAGGCTCCGTCACATTTTCACTCTGTGCCAATCCATCCCCTATGGAGTGAGCTTACAACAACCAACAATAAGTGGAGAGGATTGAAGTAGATGTAAATAAAGGGCTGGTGAACATTTTTAGCTCAAAACAATGAACTGTGATCACTTGTTTTCTAAGCAGGCTGAATGGTAGAACTTATACGTTTTCTTGATCATCACTAATAAATTTTATTAAAATGCTTTAATTGCCAAAACTAAATTCTCACCGAAAAATAATGCTGGGTGCTTCTTGCTTCTCCTTATGAGTTACTTTGTATGCTGATTTTCCCAAGAACAATAAGTATGTCAGATATTTTAGACTGATATTATATTTTATACTTTAAATGGGCACAGATGTATTTAATATATCTTATATAGAAAAGTTGTCCATATGAGGTACATTATATATGATAATGCATACATTAAAGAATCTTTTATAGTGTCACATTTTGTTTCCATTGTGTAGGATGATATATTATTTATTCACATACTGATTTCTGCGTACATGTGTTCAGAAGGAAATTTGCATATGTCATCTGTCTGATATAGTAACAAGCATGCATGAAAACATGCTTTAAGTACAAATGGATAGATATTAAACATTTTTTAATATTCTCTTAGCAACAATGTTTTGTTATTGATCACATCACAAATGTGAAGCACTTATTCAGCATAAAATGTCTCTGTGCTTTCTGCAGTGGTTGCCATCTTTTTTTTTTCTTTTTTCCTTCAAATCCTCTGACCTCCCTTGGGAAGGCTTTTATGCACGTTCGGTATGCTCACACAACTATTTCTACCAGCACTGTTACCATAGAAACCAAGTGATTTTTTTTTTCCCCCCTCGCCCCTCCTCCCTGACAGGATTTGGACCAAGTGCCAGACCTTTCCACTGTTAGCAATAATATTTTTCAATATTTGGACAGATCTTTTAGAGAAAAAAATCTGTTTATGTTTTCAAGATGTGGTTCTTTATTTCAGGATGCAAATTTTCAGGTATTAACATCAACCAACTGATTCACATACTTCAAGGATCTAGACAGCTCTTTCTTTCGCAATATTTAGACCATGGACATTTTGTAAGGAAAATACCAGAATTGGTTATTAATTGTAGACTTCAACTCAGAACGTGAATGAAGGGATTTATGTAACAGGTCAGTGGACTGTATCTCATGTTTTCATTTTCTTTAGTGCTTATTTTCAACACATTTCTTTAGCACACAAATAACTTCCTAACCACAAAGTGAGACATGTAATTAATTACTATATAATTTGCAAGTTATTGATTGGCATAATTTGCACTCCTCATATTAACACCTTCCTCAGATAAATTTATAAGTATTTTGATTCTCTGAACACATATATCGATTTTTTAAGTGAATCTACGCTTAGTTAGATACACAACAGTACATATTAATTTTATAACTTCTATTTGGACTGAATAAATTATTTTAATTAACATGACATAGAGAACATAGCTTTTCATTGACTCAACTGACATATACATATATGTATATATATATACATATATATACAGATATTTATATACAGACATATGCATCTGATAATTTCTAGTTTATGTAAAATATTATACTGAAAAACAGAATCACAATCACACATTTTCCAGTCTGCTTCTAACATCACCTTATCTTTTGGACACAAATATCCTGTTACACCAGCAAAATGCAGGAGAAGGAAGAGCTAAGATGATTTGAAGGCACGTTTTTGTCTTGATGTCTGGCAACCACTGGACTTGCAGATTCTTGTCCAAAACAACTGAATCTTCTGTAAAGTAACTTTCAAGTGCAAGGCCACGACTGGTCATCTTCTTTCCCTGTGATACCTATTTGGCATAAGAGGCAATTATTATCACATAAACATGAAAAACAAATTGTAGCAGGTTCCAAATGCATTTATCCTTCAGTGACAGAAGAGGGAGCAATTCTCCCTTCTCAGTGTCAGAGATACACTTGGCGCCCATCCCCCCTGCTCATGCCCTTCTTGCCAAATGCAAACCTGCTCGATCGTAATACAGACACGGCTGGGTTTTACTGTAGGGGCAAGCGGCAAGATATTTTGGGGTCGAGGATGGAGGGGGAACAGACCACCCACTTCGTCTCCAGAGAAACAAAGCTGAAATTCTTTCTGGGCTGCCACTTTCCCTAAGAATATAGTTAGATATCAGGGTCTTTTGTGTTTTACTGTATATTTTTATTTGTAACAATGCTTTTTTTCCCCCCCCAAACCCGTCTCATCACACTACAAAGAAACCATGGTGGTGTGTAGTCAACTGGAGTGAACGTGTGCATTCTCCAGGTCTCATTTTTGTGAGACTTTGTCCTGCTGTTGTTCCCACTCTGAGCTGAGCAGAAACCACGCATGTCTGAATAACGGGGCCCTTTCTGCCTGTTGTAATCCCAAATTGTTACAGTCTAAGGGCCAGCCATGCTGTCACCGTCACAAATTGATTTAACCATCAATTGCAGTGGTCATTAAAGCTGCTAGAATCCCAGCCAAGCTGATGAATTGCAGCTGAATGTGAAATGAGCCTCCAAGCCCGTTTCCCACCATCTCATATCAAAGCCTATTGTGTTCCTCCAAAGTAAAGGGTCGGAGGTTCAGGCTGGAGTTCAACAATGGACTCAGTCAGAAGATAGAGCCCCCCTCGCCCTGGTATTCCCAATTATAGTTTTCTTTCCCTTCCTTATTGTGCAGTATTTGCATCAAACTAATATGTGGAATTATTGACATATCCCAGTGTCAATGGAGCTTTTGAAAGATTTATCCCCCAAATACGTGGAATCCTAAGCATCTGGTAGCTCCTCAGTAATGACAATAAAACGATTCCCCGGTTTTCCTCCTCCGGCAGTGTAGTCGACTTATCTGAGCTGAATGGCTATCTTTACTAAACAGAGATTATTTGCTTCCAAGCCTCACACTAAATCATCCTGAGTTTGTTTCTGGAAGTCTCTTTCTTTCAGATGTATTGTTCCCTGGACCTGGCTTGCTACATATTTTAATATAGAACTTAGCACTGTTAGTCTTTTACTTAATGGCCATAAGTAACAGGAAAAAAAAAAAAAGAATAATGAAAAGAAATCTAACGTACTCCACTTTTTTCCCCCCCCGCTATGTCTTGAGTTTTTGGTTTGTTATTGAGTTGCACACAGTAAGCACTATCAGATGAAATCGTATCTGATCAGTTTGGAGAGGTGGCATTTGCATTCTGGGCACACAAAATCTGGTTTTGCCTGCAGGCTCTGTCTTGTCAAAGGGTACTTTCCTCGTGGGCAAGGGTTCTGGGACCCAGGCAATAGGAGAAGGTTGATGTGAGATTCATGACTGTGCTTTGTACGTGCAAAGTCCAGGAGGCTCCTGCCATGTGCACAGACAGAAAAAAGTTGTGGGAGGGTGGGGGGAAGATTCAGACGTCACAGGTCTAGACCATTCCAATGTATTAATAATGAGCCAGTAGACAGTTCTAGGCCTGTATTTCCCTAGATTGTACTCATCACAGACTGAATGTCTCCACTAAACCTGCATGGAGATGCCATTAGCAGAGGACTAACTTTCACTGCTAGCCGGTGTTCCTCAGTGGCTCCCACGGAGATCATCAGATGCCTGGTCTTGAAAGCTTTGTTGTCCAAAGACAGAATGAACCAATGGACAAGTAAATACATACATTTTTTATGTAATAGGTTCTTCTGATTGTGTCAGAGAAGAGCAGCATTTTTATTGAATTCTTGGATCTTTCTGACCTCTGGACTTTTTCACTTCATGTAGCTATAAACTGTCCTCAATGGAAAGTGTTATCAGTGATGATTTAATTTTTTTTTGAGTTACATGTTCCAAGTAAATTATCTGAAAAGTCCATCAATGCATATTAGCACTGAGTTATCTCCACAAAAAGCTGGACTGAATGATTAAGAGATTAAAAAATGGACTGATATTCTATTTGTCTGATTAATGGCCCCAGGTAGGGATTTCATGTCTCTTGAGAATCTGGGATTTAAAAAAAAAAATATTCCCACTCTCCACTATGACAAACCCAAGAATTTTTACTTCTTTTTTTTTTCTTTAAAAAATAGAAAACCAGCCCTAAATAGACAATATCATGGCAATAGGAGACTCCTCTGAATTGGAGACAACCAGATTCAAATTCAAATTGTCTCCAGTTTTTTTCACAGCATAGATAACTATGCCACCTATCTAATAATGGGAAACTATTAAGTGGTAATTTCCAGTTTTTTCCCCTTAATCTCTTTCCTGAATAAGTAAATATTCATTGAGCCAGAGGCACAAACCTGAGACTCTCACAAACTCACCTTCTGCTCTAATCACTAAGCAAGAAAGCAATACACTATTTTGGCCAAATAAGTAAAGGGGCAGTCTCAGCCTGCCTGTGCAACCTGATTGCCAATATCCAGGGAGAGGACGCTAGAAGGTAAAAACTGCATCTGACATCTTGTAATCATACTGTTCTCTGGGCATATGGAAAGTATTCAAACACTGCACTGTGAAGCCTGAATAATAAATGGAACAGAATATAGATTATGGTCTATTTATCCATTCTATCCAAACTTCAATAATACTGAAAGGTACAAGTGAAACAGCTTGTACCTACAGGTACTTATTTACTTTTGAGACAAATTTGTACTCTCAGACCATCCTTGCCTCTCTGCTTAGCTGTTGCAAATATCTTTCTGGATGGTTTCTACCAAGTAATAATCAGTGATATTGGAGCTCAGGTCATGTAACTTTCACAGGTTATACAAGCCCTGAAATGGGATGGTCAGAGTTCATATAAATAACCTTAGCACATTATCATTGTCTAGTTCAAAGGGAGCAAGACTGCATTGAGATATAACTTTAACAGGAATAAATTTCACTTCAGCTCAGTTGTAAAAATTGCCTCTGTGTGAACTCCTGCACAAATCAAACTTGAGAACACAAATTCCCAAGACTCCAAGCCTGCTTGCTTTCTCAGGACCTGGAAGGCTGTCTACTGCATGATTATCTGAGGGATCCTGACCCCGTAACATTTACAGTAGTAGTTGAAAAAATCATTGTTTCCTTGTGAGTTGTTGAGACAGAAAGAAATCAAGAGACTTTCCACTCTAGTGAAGAATAAAGATGTTTATATTACAAACTTGCCTTCCACTGAAGGAAATCAGCCTTGTCCTAACAAAATTTATATTCATAAATACGTACCTATTGATTTTTGTAAGATTGGGTTCACTGATAGATGAAGATGCTTTTTGTCCTAGGACTGGATCCTCCAAGGCCGCTGAGAACGTAGATTTTATTTGCAATATTCAGCAACTGGAAGGAGCAGACTTAGTTGCCTTCAGAAAGCGATTTTTTTTTTAGAGCATTGGAGTGGAAGAAATTCTCTTTGTTACAGGTTAATGTCCTAGGGCCTCTAAGCCTCCCGCTCATAACATCAGCTCACTTTTTCACAATGCCTATGATGGTATGTCTACGCATCAGGAGCCAGGGTGACTGTGAGCAGCCACCTATGCACATCCTGCTAGGTCATCAAATACGATCACACTGGCTTATGTTCACATGGTGGCAGCCCTCACCTGAGCTGTCCCATCTCCTGGCTAGTAACTTTCACGATACTTCGAGAACCCTGCAGACCTCTCCCCTTTCATGTGTGATTAAAGTGAGTTAACATGGGCACAAACTGAAACACAGGAGGTTCCCTCTGAAGATAAGGAACTGCTTTTTCACTATAAAAGTGATGGAGCACTGGCACAGATTGCCCAGAAAGGTGATGGAGTCTCCATCCTTAGAGGTACTGAAAATTCATCTGTACATAGTCCTGTACAATCATCTCTAGGTGACTCTGCTTGAGCATGGGAGGTTGGACCAGACGACCTTCAGAGGTGCCTTCTCAGGAGACTGTTCCTCTCAACAATTATGTGTCTTATTTTTGTATGTCAAGCAGGGTAAAAACTCAGAAGTCTTTTGCAGAAGAGTTGTTGAAATACAAAAGGTAGTTTCAGAAGTACTGAAATGTAGATATATTGAATTTATGCTTGCAAGAAATGATATTTTTATAGTGCTTGTTTTTAGCTGTATGGCACTGAAGATAAGCTAATTTTTCCTCAAGGTGGACAGTTAATCTGCAAGTGCAACTCAAATTAATGCCTACGTATATTATTAACTTACATATGATTAGCTTATTAACTTTTATAGTAAACCTTTTCTGAATTATATTCAGTTTGCACTCTAGAGGTCATGGTTAATTGTAAAAAATAATATATTTGCCATTTGTGTTTTTGTGATCAACAAATACAAATAGGAGATTGATAACAGCAATAATGCCACATTAAAGAATAGGTATTTTAAACAGAGCTCTACTTTACATAGGTAGTGTTGGGGGAATAAAGGAGTTTATTTCACTTTACAGACATTTGTTTTACTTTTTGTTTTTTCCCACACAAAGCACTGAAAAAAATAGCATTATAAAGACATCCTTGAACTAGCTGCATCAGGAATGTCAGAAGAAATCTGGATACTTGATAAATTTCTTAATTTTAAGATGTTAAAATAAGAACTGAAAGCCTTTGACATTAATTGCAGGCGAAACCAATTGTGGAACCATTTACAATTCACTCAGTCAAATAATATGCAGTAAATGGCAATTACAATTTCAGATTTTCCCTGTCTTCCATTACTTTCTGAGCATGACAATCAGTTGGTGGTACATGAAATATTTGCAAGAAAATTTTTTTTCTTATTTTCCTTTATGGACTGTTAGGTTTTCTCCTGAAACTTAGAGACAGTTTGTTAGCTTTCAAAACCTACTGAAAATGCAAAAATGACCAATGGGGTTGCAATGGCAAAGCTGGTTTGTAACATATTTTTGTGTGTAACACTGGGGCTTATGTGTTTTTAATTTTTTTTTCCCTACTTGTAACTGTAAAAGCAGAATAAGAATAAGAATTACTTCCCTGGGAAGAAGAAATTATTATTTCAATTTGGAATCCAGAAATAAATGAAATAAAGTTGTCAAATCACTGTAAGCAGCCCATAAATAAAAGTCAAGGTCAGTATGCCTGTGGCTACCCATTTGCTACCAAGAAAAAGGCATATTTCTGAGGGCAAGGCAGCAGGACCTGCAAAACTCTGGTGCCTCTCTACATGCTCAAATTAAAAGACTCACTAATTTAGGGTTGTTCCCCAAGAGAGATTGCAAAAGGCATTCATACTTGAGTTCATGGAAAGAAAAAATACATTGATTCCTGTTACTTCCTTTCAAAAACCCAAATGATGCTGTAGTCTTTCAACATCTTGTTCAGGTTTTCCATTCTGGGTACACAGTCAAATTCAGCATCCTGTTTTCTTTCAGGTGAATTCCCCAAAGGGAGGGTGGAGGAGACTTCACAGGCCACCACAACACAGAGCAATAGCATCCAGAGACATATCTTGCTTTTCATTTCTGTTGTTTCATGTGATTCCCAGGTAGTCACAGAAAGGTTTTTCCAAACGTATGTCCTTGTTATGGGTGAAACACAGTCTGTGGAAGGCTGCACAGACACTCCCACTGATACTCATTGTCCTGTGCCATCTGCTGCATCCAAGGAACTATCCGTGCTCACCACTGCCGCATTTGCAGGAAATGCCGAAATCATTTACTCTCTATATTAAGGAGCATCAAATGTAAGTGAAATGGTATAACTAGGTTGCCAAAAATATATAGCGAGGTTGGCTGTAAAAGTAGGTGGCAGGCACAACAAACAGGAGTACTCTATTCCAGTTTTGCCATGTTGCCATTTCTCCTTGCCCTTTCAAGGAAACCAGCATAAGGCTTTAATAAATTGATATGATCTGTAATTAAAATATCGGACCCAATTGGCTTCTGAATATATTACTTGCCCAGGGATAGGTTCAATGATGTAGTGACTGACATCATTCTGCCTTTTGAATGTAATGACTGTGAGTGCTTGATGTTCCTGTTAACTACCAGGCAAGGGATTATTATTTTGTATTTCAGAAGCTATCTGCTAATTTTCAGTAAGACTTCAACTCCTAAGTGACTTGGATGTTTCTGAAAAAGTCACACCCTCTCTTTCTTTTGGAAAGGAAAACACTCGAAGTGTGTTTTGTAAGATTACAGCTAATTAAATGGCATGACAATGAAAACAAATAAATAAAACTTAATCCAGATTTAGACTAAATAGAAGTGATGGGATTGAATTTCTCTCTGGAAGAAAACTCTGCTGGCATCAGTTCTCTTAGAGCAGGAGTGATTCTATCCCACGGTTTCTGATTAATTTACAAAAGCAGGAGGGATTTGTGGAAACGCATAGGGGAAACTCTCATAAAGGCCACTGTAGACTACTAATGCGATAAATGTCCCTGAAGTATCCTGAATAGCCCATGGGGAAAGTAAGACTTCTCCAGAGAGTGAGTATAGTAGAATCCAGTGCTTTCTCTGGAGAATCCTCTTTCTTCCCAGGGACTGCAGGAGTTAATCCACTGGCCCCAAAGTTGCCTTTGGAAGTGCCCACTAAAAAATGCAGGGAAGGAACTGATAGAAGACCAATCAAAACACAAGGCCAACAGTTTTGAAACATTAGTTCTGAAGAGAAATCAAGCCACAGTGCCACAGTATCGCAGCTGAGCCATGGTGCCATACCCAAAGCTGGCTCAGAGAACCAGTGCTCTCTCTCTCTATCCTCCTTAACTGTCTCACTCAAAAGGATAGATGTTATCTGAGTGGAAATCCCAGTGGTTTCCACTTTCTAAATCACAAGTTAACATTTCCAAAATAGCAGACTCTGTACTGGAGCTAATTCTTAAAGCTTCTAGGCATGGGGCAGTGAAGTTGGGCAGTCTTCAGTACCACAGTGGCAGCTACTCTCAATTTTCCAGAACTACCTCCACTTCTCACAAACTATTGCCTCCCTTCGAGCATCTGCTCTGCCTTTGTCTATTCAGAAGGTTCTTCTGTATTATTTTGGTCTTCAGTATCATTGGTGAAATGACTAGTATAAATTATATAATCAGGGTTTCCTGGAAATTTGCAGGACACTATGGTTGGTCCCCTTCCATCTGTTTTCCAGAGTTCTACCAGGCTTAAAAAACAAGTCATGAAAATATAATAGTGTAGTAACTACCACCAAGGGCCCCTTGTATCTTCTTCTCCATCTCAACAGGAGGTTAAATATAATGTTATATTTTTCCACTTTAGTCTATACCATCAGCATTCTTGTGATCATAAAAACAAATCAAAACCAAGTTTTCCTCTCTTCTCATTAAGACATGCACTACATATTTAAGATGGCCTCTTGAGAAAGTTTTACAGCCAAATATTGCAGACTATACAGCAGATGTTTATGATCTCTAATTCCAAGTAAGTTCCAGCCTGGAAACCTAATTGAAATACAGTTACACTGATTTCAGGGGAGCTTTGCCCAGATGAGAGTTGCCAGTCCCGATCCATATTTGTTTCTGAACTCTTTAACATTTACATTAACTACAGATGGACCCAAACAGAATCCAAATCTAAATTAAATCAAAGTTTTGATTATCTGTCTGCAAATGCTCAAGCTTTTCTTGCATCTAAAAAGAAAGTAGTAGATCATGAAGTGAATGCATTTCAGATATACTCAGAGCTGTCTTCAATTTTACTAGATGTTCCTAGGGCTCATTGTTTTTTGTAAGGGTGGCATTCCTATAATCCAACTTGTGCCTAAATGGGGATACACAGTGAAGGTTTCTTTCTTTGTTGCCCAGAAAGAGAAGCCTAAACCACAAAATTCCTATGTTCTGTTTATATATATGGTCACTAGAGGAGAAAAAGAACAGCCTATTTTGAAACTTCAGACACACTCAGAGTTAAAATATTTTTCTCTGTTATTGGGCAGATGGTTAGAGTACAAAAGGATGTGGCTTAGATTTCTCTACCAACATAAGCATTTTTCCATCTACATGTAAAAATTTTATAGTTTCTTGCCTGCTTGAAAATATAACAACACATTTATCTTACAGAAATGAGGGCTTTTTTTTGTACAAACTATAGTGTGCAATGATCTTGGCATCAAATGACTTTACAGGCTGAAATGGGACAGAAATCATAAAAACAGAAGCAACAGTTTGTTTGCCTTTTCCAGAAGCCCTCCACTGACAGCTCAAAATTAGAGCTTTAAAAAAATGTCCTATGTAAAAGTAGTACAAGGTCAAGATTTTGATTTCTGTCATTTGATCTGTTTTATGGAATTATTTTCTTTTTCCTCAATAGAATGTAAATATTACTTCTGAAGATTTGCTAACATGAGCCTTCTTTAGAATGTATTTTACAACTACTGGTGTCTGTTCTCTAATGGTGGGAGTTACAGAAGGCTGTATCTACGGAGGGTTGATTTAATTTTTTACAACTAGTTCTGTAGGAATGTGGCATTGTAGGAATGGCCTACCTCCAACTACACAGGAGTCTGTAGATATCTTTAAAAGCAGTGAACACTGGATCAGTTCTGGAATAAGAAGGCAGGAAATCCAAGGATGGATATGGCTTGTAGTGTGCAATTTATTATATAGACATCCATAGTTTCCACTGTTTTTACAATATGCTCTATTTTTGCTAAGCAGGTTACTATAGCTCTGAAATTCAATTTCTGTCACCAAGTTCCTAAAATCCCTTGCTAAAACCAGTACTTCAATTTACAAAATTTTTCTGATAAATATATTATTGTCATGAGAAGAGCCATGCTGGGTCATAACTGAAGTTCATCAAGCTCATTACTCTGCGTTAACTGTTGTCAATTAATAACTTAGGGAGAAAATGTAAAAAATAGGGAAATCATAAGCCAAATTAGCTGTTGCTCATGGAAGCAGTCTAGCAGAGGAGGAAGCTGACTACAAAGTGAATGATGGTGAGGAATAATTAGAGTTATGATCCTGTAATTCAGGAGAGAACACCTTAGGGGGGATTTAGGGAATAATGAGAGAGCAAGAGATGGAGGCATACCTTAACTCTGTACAGAGCCCTGTGACACCTATAATTCTCTGCAATATCCTAATCTCAGATGACCTCCTTCCTGAAACAGAACTCCTCCAGTTTCCCCTCTTTCTCAATATTTCTTTACTTTTTGAAACTTCCCATCTTCAAAAGTCATGCTGATACTCCCATCCCTTCCTTCTTCCCTCACCAGTAAATTCACTCCGATGTCACCACAAAATTCAGCTTTGTGCACCAGGAATGCAGGTAAGTTAGAGGTTTCTTTGTTTGCTTATTTTCTTTTTTTTTTTTTTTTTTTTTTCTCCCTGCAGCCTTTGGGACAAGAAAATGTAATGCTTATGCCATTGATAAAACATGAACCAATTCTGAGAACAAGGATATCTGCAGTAAACCTTCTCCTGACTACCTGCCCCTACTAATGTTTTTCAGCGGGGTCTTGGGTGCTCAAACTCGTACAGGCTGGAAAGTGATGAAAGTGGAAGAGAAGTTGCCTTTTACAATCAATCTTCTGCTGTAATTTCCATTCATTTTCTGAGCAAAAAGCTGAGATCATGCCAGATAGACATATAATAGTGTTTTCCAGCTATGATTTGAGTTATTTACATCAGTTAGGGTAGGATTTCAAACCATTTCACATGTAGCATAGTAGAGGAGGTTTCTTTTACTCCTTCTAGAATGTGCAGTAAAATCCGGGAGCATTTCTGGAATAATAGTTGATAAATGATTGAAGCATATAACTGTAATTTTGCTGATTTAATAGTCAGAAAAATTATTTGATGCGATTTCAGAAATTTGCTGATATACTGAGTGACAGAAGATGACAAAGATGTTCCATATCTTAGCAATGAAAACTTGAGAAACATTTTTTTCAATTACTTTTTCACCTCATAGGCCTGATTTTGTAGGAGATGCTCAGAGCCACTGATTCCAATGGCAATGGCTATTTCACTTTGTTGGATTGAAGCCTGAACTGGTAAACTCTTCAGGGAGAGGTGATGATTTTATGTTTAGTACAGTCCCAAAATCACAGAAGGGTTGATGGTGGAAAGGACCATGTGATCCAACCCCTCTGCTCAAGCAGGGGCACCTGGTGACAGCAGGACAATGTCCACATGGTTTTTGAAGATCTCAAACTCTGTAGACTCCACCATCTCTTGGGGTAACCTGTGCCTGAGCCATCCTCACTGTAAAAAATTATTTTCTGACGTTCAGAGGGAACCTCCTGTGTTTCAGTTTGTGCCCACTGCCTCTGGTCCTGTCACTCTCTCTGTGCTCTTTGCACCCTCTCTTCAGGTACGTATATACATGATATGATCCCTTCTGTATCTTCTCTTCTCTAGGATGTACAGTCCCTGCTCTCACCCTCTCCTCATAAGAGAGATGCCCCAGTCTCTTCATTATGTCAGTGGTCTTTTGCTCAGGATTCTCTCCAGCACAACCATGTGTCTCTTGTACCAAGGAGCCCAGAACTGTACCCAGAACCCCACGTGTGTCCTGTTCAGTGTTTGGTAGAGGGGAAGGATCACCTCTCTCATCATGCTGGCATTACTTCGCCTATTGCAGCCCAGGATACCATTGGCTTTCTTTGCCGCAAGGGCATGTTGGTGGCTTATCTTCAATTTGGTTTTCACCAGGACACACAGATCCTTTTCTGCAGAAAGTCGGGTGCCCCCAAGAATATACTGGTGCATGAGGGTTTTTCTTTCCAGATTCAGGAGTTTAGAGTTCTCCATGTTGAACTTCAAGAAATTCTTTTTAGACCATATCCCCAGTCTGTTGGAGTCCCTCTGGATAGCAGCGTCTCTCTGGTGCATCACAGTTGTGTATCAGCAGCAAGCTTTCTGAATGTACACCAAGCTCCAAGTCCAGATCATTGATGAAAATGTTTAACAGGACTTTGTGCCACTTATCACCATGCCATGTCCAGGTCATGTGAGAAATAACCACAAGAAAAAACTCTTCCCATGGTAGTTTGTAAAATAACTGGGTTGTAGGCACCAGAACTGGAGAAACCCAAGGACATCTTCTTCATTTGAATGTAAGTATTTGCAACTTCAACTGGTCTGCAATGTGGGTCATTCATGTTTTGGTGTTTTGTTTTTACTTTTTAAATCTGTTGGATTGGAAACTGAATTTTAATCTCTGTGTTTGATAAATAGTATATTTGGAGAACTCTGTCAGATGATTCATTCCTTGGAAGACTAACATTAACATTAATTTTGCTGAGATATATGAGGGGAATCAATAACTGTAGAGCTTTCTTTATACTACAAAGAGTTAAGATACATCATAAGTGCAATTGTAAGACATACAGTCCCTCCACTTCCTGCTTCTAGTAAAATGTGATTTTTTTATGAGGAGAATTGAAGTGACACCCCTGGTGTGTTTGATTTTTCTTTCAAAGAAAAGTGTCAAATAGAATATATAACAGAGGCATCCTTGCCTTTCCTTTTTGGAGGTGCTGATCTCTCTTCCAGTTGCTAGTGTTTGCAAACTATTTTTCATGAATATGGTATTGTGGTATTTCTAATCATTTTAGGATTTAGTTGAACTTAGACAAAAGTGTTCTGAGGTTATGGAGGATTCCCAGGTGGACTGATAAACTGGTCCCCTCTGCCTATTTACCTCATGTTTAAAATCAGGCTAAACCAGCCTTTCTTTTTTTTTTTTTTTTTTTGGTTGATTGATTCTAATTTCTTAGATCAAGATTATATTAATTTAAATATCTTCAGAAAAACAGAATCGTTGTAAAAATAGGACCCGAAGTTGTTATTAATCCCAGGCACATAACCCGAATATGCGCATGAATAAGTCAGTAGCTGCATGCTTGTGCATGCACACTCTCTTATTCCCCTTTTCTTTTTAGGATTCATTTTCTTCAGCTCAATTTGTTTATGTTTTTTCAATGTTTTCGCTGATTGCTAAAACGAATGATATGAATATACACAATGGACTTGCCAGGTACAAGAAATACATACATGCTTATATTCTAAGGTAGCAAGTGTTTTCTATAAAGCCTCAGTAGCCAACAAAATAAATGCAAAATGATGTGCTTTTTGCTACTGTCTTTTTGGGAAAAAATGTGGGTCTTATTTATTTATTTATTTCTCCATTTATTAATACAGTATCTGCAAAACACCTGCAATGGCAGCTTTTTGGCAGCTTGACTGGCACCCTGGTTTCTATGGTAACTGAAAAAAGGAACTAAGTGAAATGAAAGCAGTGAATGCCTCAGCTTTACTGGTAACAGGGAAAAAAAGGAGGCCTCATTTGCATTCTGGTGCATAAATCAGCTAAGTGATGTTTCCTGAATAATTTCTGGTGGCTTGAAAGTCCACATTCATGTGGCGTTTATATTTTTTTATTAGGGAAAAACTGAAATTCACCATAGCAGTGTATCAGTACAAATTAAAGGTGGGGGAAAACTACAGATGGACAACTGGAATTTTGAGTTAATTGCTCTGCTTACTCTAAAAAGAAATAAAAGGATTATTAAATTATAATTACAAAACCAGTGGAGTTGGTTGGAAAGTTTTCTTCATCTGTGACACAAATATGTTGTGTTGAGGAAACAGCTGCTACACTGAGTGAACCATTTCTAAACAAACAGCTTAAGAAAAGAGAGAAATCTAAATGCAAACAAAGCTCCTTTTAGTATCTTCTACAAGTCCCTTGACAATAACACATTCCAAGGGGATGTGCATATTCTCTGACTGTAAGACTTCTGCCCTTTGGTTTACTACTTTCCTCCATACAAACAGGGCCTTAATCCTGAGGCTTTGAAGTGTATTCACTCTTACAAAAGTGAAAACTAATAAACATATACATCAAAGTTCCTTACAAATAATAGCAAAAAATGTATTTTTATATAGAATTAATGAACGGTGTTCCTAAAGTAGTTTGAAGGAGAATTATCTTATTTTAAGAGAAGTATCTTAATTTTATAATTCAGCTATCAATTTGTGAGAAATCACCTTGAAACAAAAATAAAAATTATCTAATATCCTTAAAACACCTTCTTGGCTTTAATTTTAGACTGTCCATTAAGCATATGTCCAAACCCAGTCAGAAGTCCAGAACTGCTTACTAGTCCACTATTCCCATCCTTTCAGGACCAGGCTTTGGGCTGGCAGGGCAAATCCAAACTTTTGGTAGAGTTTGGAAGAATCAGGCACGGATGAATCCAGGGGTACAGCAAACCAAAGGGCACCTCAACTACTCCCAAGGTCAAGGTTCTAAGCCTAAAATACAGCCCCACTGCAGGCGGGAGAGAGAACAAAGTCATGTTGGCTGCAGAGTTCATTGTTTTTACCTCTCCTTTGACCCAAGACTGTACCTCGCAATAGAAGCGACCCCTTTAGGAGCTCCTTTGCGAGGACTTTTTCAGCAACAGAAATTAAATTCTGATTCCTCCTGTATGTGTTGAACTCATCAAGACCAATTCCAGTGATTCCCCTAGAAAACATTCCAAGATTTTATTTCTTTATTGTTAAGCAAGATGATTTCATCTGAATTTTGTGACATTTGATACTTTCGTTGAAGCCCAGTTTACTGGAGTCATGACATTACATGAAAATGTTTGCTTTAATTTTTTAAAGGAAATTTAAAATATCTTGGTTTGAAAATATGCAACTTAAAGACCTAGAATCCATGAAGTAACTAGCAAGAAAAAAAATGTATCTTGTCTTTCAAGATAAAAGCATGGTTGTTTTTGAAAGCATTCTAAGTCTGTCTTATCATGCATGGCTGTAGAGGATTAACTTATTAAGGAAGAACTACTAGACTGAGGGTTTTTTTGAGAGAGTTTACAATTTCTTTTAGTTGTGTGAATATATGTAAAATATAAAAATATGCATTCAGATATTTTTCTCAGAACATGCTTAATTACATCACTATTGCACAGTAATATGAACACTGATGACTTATTTGCAAAAATATGTTTCATTTTAGGTATATAAATGCTCTGATAGGTATCAGCAAAGAGCAGATGGCTGCACAAAAGACGTTTGAAAGCTGCCTCCCTCCTGCCAGAAGCTTTTCACATACTCACTTTGTCTGGCTTCAGTGGGATTCCTCAGTGGGAGAGCTCTCTCTGTGCCTGTCCCATTGCTTGTGGAAGTACAGTCACATAACCAGTTCTGCTCTGATTAATGAGTTTTATCAATTCCAGTGGCTACAGTCCTTTAGGAAGACTGCCTGCCTGCATCCAATTCTGGAAGGATATACACTCAGGGCATTAGAGCTGGATGGATAGTTAGACAAGATGTTGACAGTGCATAAGCTCTAGAGGATAGCTCCCAGGAGATAACTGGAGTTCAGTAACTCCAAGAGGGTAACCTTAAGTCATTGATGTGGCATCAGTGCTAGGGCAGAATTGCTGTGACTACTGGTGAGAGTGGATTTTTAGCAAGTTGGCCCAGGTCCAGTTTGCTTCAAATGGTCTTGTCCACTTCAAATGAACTGTGGCAGATGGCAGAAATCTCATAACGCCTCTTCCAGTTGGAAGATCTTTCTGGATTATGACACTAAGCACTCATACAGACACTAGAGTCTACAAAATATAAGCATGCAAAGAAATCCAAAACCTATAGGACTTTTTGGTCATAGTCACTGTGTGATGGAGCAAACTGCCAAAGTCAGCCTTAGCCTTGTTAATTAGATTGTTCTGGGGCCAATGACATAATCGTTTCTGTCTTCTTTTTTTCAGTGGATTTTCATTTTTATGTTGCAATGCTTTAAACATTAATACCACCACTGTTTTTCATGGTTAAGTTAGCTTTTACTAAATTTCACAATTCTAGAATTTTGGTTTTAGTGGATGAACACTATGGATCAACTGTCTTATTTGGCAAATTGCTGCAACGATGTTCAAGCAGCTTATTATTTGACCAGCTCTTCTATTGCTACAACAGTAGGAAAACACTATAATACAAGTGTTGATTGACAAATTGGATGGATTTTTTTTTTTTTTCTGGAGAAAGAAGGATATTTTCTGGCAAGATATTACTAATATAAGGAACTCCTTTCTTTCTTGCACATTGTAAAAGACAAATCTACCTACTCCTGCCTGCCATCCCTTTGGAAAGAAAATTTTGAGTGACAGGGTTTACCTCCTTGGTTCTCTTTTTCTTAGTTTTTCTAGTGTAACACCAGGAACTAGTTCTGCTAGAATTGCTAACATATCAAATCCTTGAATAGCTTCAAACAGCTACAAATTATGTCCTAAAAAGGGAGAGAGAAAAACTCTTTTTCTTTCCTCAAAACAGGGAGGCCTTTTCCTAAGACTGTGGGAGTCTATGGAAGTATCATGAAGCCAGGGAATCCTCCATATATTTTTAAATGAACACAAACATATAATGATACTGTGATCATCCATGTATAATAAGATGGACCTCCTCAATAAAAGCATCTGTAGGCATTCTGTTTCAACAGCCCTACAAAAAATGTTTCCTTCCTTCTTCCAAGTGGAATAGAAAACTCGTGTTTCTAAATGGGAGGTCCCAGACATCAAAATCACAATAGCCTTTCAATAAGTTTTATATTTCTTTAATTTTTGCCTCGGAGAAAACAGAGGCAGTCTATGATGCTGGGACAACCTGAATTTTCAAAGTGGGAAGCATGAAAGCAGTGCCAATGCATTCATATGAATGCGCATATATAAAATGCATTGATTTGCTGAGACAGCATGCGTGATGTGGTATGCACAAACACATGATGTCATGGAAATGTAAGTGTTCTGCATGACTAGCCATGCTTTTAAGTGATGTGGCTCATTCCACCTTTCTTTTTTTGTATTTCTTGCTCTATTATAAGCCATGAAAACTTCCTCTCTCCTGCATCTTCAACTTCATCATTGTGCTCTGAGTTCCCTCAGCGTTTTTAGTCACCAAGTACCAGTGCATTGTGTTGACTTCCTCGTATTTCCTCAATATCTTATTTTAAACTTTCTACTGGGGCTATCTCAATATTCAGGTTATAACATTTACTGTCCTCTTTTGTCTCAATCCCCAAGGAAGATGATTCTTTCCCCTAAGAGTGTGAGAGAAAATCACCATTTGTTTATATTCTTTGGAGTGTATTTCATAAGGGATATTCTGTGACAGATTTATTTTGCCTCATATCACAGTTCAAGCTCCTAAACAACCTTTTGAAGAAAAAGCGGGATTTGATAGGTTGCTATACAAATTGTAGGTATCAGTCTCACGTTTGTATTCCAAATTTTACAAATCAGAGAATTAATGGGAGAAACAGCCGAGCCTTGCAACTCTTCTGACAGATGTATAGCAACTTACTCACCAAGGGTCCCTTCAAAAAAAAAATTAAACAATATTTTTCACACCTAGTTGATAAAAATATTGGTTTCACGTCCTTCTCTGAATTTAATTCAATTTTGTGAAATAACAGTTTAGTTTAAATACACGGCTCCTTTGGTGCAAGAAGAGGGAAGGGAAAATACTTTAGACTTTTACACTCAAGTTAGTGTATAATTTACATTATCTGGTTATCTTGTTGCAACTGACGACAAACTCCACTTGGGAAAGAAGGGATAATTTGTAGAAGTTGTAGTTGAAGGTAAAAAGCTGGCATAGTCTTAATTGTAAACAGTGTTGTTTGTATGCCATATTTAAAATACATAAATGGCATTGAGTGCATGATCCTGTACCTCCTGTCCCTTAATACTGAACGAGAAGTTTTATTTTTCATCTCTGCCAAAAATGGTTGTCAATTTTGGTTCTTGGGGTATAATTTCCATTGCTTCATAATCATAATTATTCAAGTGACAAAATGACTCCTTTTATTATTTCTTTGATAAATCATATATGTGGTCTTAAATGGCATACAAATCACCAGCTTGATAGCTGTAACACAGATATGAACTGAAAACCTGGAGTTGAGATTTCTCTAAGTTTGACCCAGTTTCCACACAACAAGTTGTTCTTCAGCCTATCAACAATATTTAAAAAAATCTTGGCAGTAGTCATGAACCATCTATGTCATTAACACTTCGACAACTGACTAATCAAAGAAAAAAAAAAACTAACAGAAGGCATAAGAATAAATCAATGCCTTTGTTTCTTCTACTCAATTATCCTTATTCCAAATGAAAGATCGATTCAGCTTCAAACAAGACTGTAAAGTTTTTTTGAACAAAACTTGCTCTCCAGAAGATGAGAAAATGTGCTTATTTTCTAAGATAACAAACTAGATTTGGTCTTATTTGCAATTACAGATAAGCTTTTGAATATGAGGCAGTTTTTGGCTTTCTTCTGGGTCACATGGCATGAACACCTCAGTTTCCACATGAGAAACTCCACCTTCATTGTTCAGTCTCAGCAGGGAGAGGTTAGAGATGATGATTTCATCAATGGCATTGCTCAGCTGCTTTGCAGCTGGCAGAAAATTGGGTTCTCCTTTCTCTCTGCCTTACTTTCTCTCCCTTGTAAGCAAGTAGTAACACACATGTAATTTCTGGAAAGTCCAATTGTTTAAAGTCTGTGGTGCTTATTCTGCCCTTTCTCCTCCTAGGAGAGGTGAGAGGCACCTAGAACATAAGTTGTCTATTGCCATCTACATTTTCAACTCATTTCTCTCTCCCATCAAGAATCAAACATAGGAGATGCTCCTGTATAACCACTTTTACAGTTTCCTTTGGAGGCAGGGGGAGGGGAAGTCTGTAAAATCTTCCAAGCTGTTGTTGAATTGCTGGACTGCCTGGGCTCTGCTATATTTCTTTTCTATGCTTTCAGTAGAACTGGGAGTATTACCTTGCAACCTTATGCCTTGAATGCTTCTGTTACTCAGTAGCTGTACCCAACAGCAACAAAAAAAATCAGTTTAGCTTATACTTATTTTAATCTTTCTGCGGCAACACTACTTTGTCAATAGCCGAGCACATCAAATCTAGCGGATTTGTCTTTCTTCCTCCTGTTTCTACTGCACGACTGGTCTGACCATAAGTAAAGTAAAGCTGCCTGGGGCTGTAGGGAATGAGACTCCTGTTCTTGCCCTGAAGCTTGTGCTGCCTTTTCCAGATAACTGGAAATCCCCCAGTTCGGTGGGAGTGCTGCCTTTCAGGGAGCATGTGGTGGATCCTGCACCAGTGACAGCAGAATCAGTAAGCTTTGATTCTTGGCTCTGGCCCCCACGGCAGGCATCGACCAGAGCTGAAGTTTATTTTTGCTCACAGTGCTCTAATATCTCTGCTATCTTCCTTGACAAAGAGCAATAGTTGTACTCTATCCTGGGACTGTATTCAAACTTCCCTGTGTTGTGTTAAGTAGGTCAGCATTTTGATTATTTTTGGAGACTTTGTTTTTCATTTGTTTATTCACCATATTTCATTATCCCTAAAACAAGGAAGAAAGCTCCCTTAACAAAAGTACAGTGGTTTTTTGCAAATAAAGGAACTTGAGACAGGAGCTTAGTTTGAAAAGCTTCTGTTTTTGTTATTTTGACAATCTTACAAACCTTAACGATATTATGGATGCTAGGATACTTATAATTCTGACATTTATATTGCTGCAAATGGTTGTGTACAAACATGCATACATACATGAATGGATATATATATATATACACACACACACATGGTTACTTAATCAGGATGGCAAATGGAGAGACCAAATGCCTTCACAAGCAGCTGTAAGTGTGGTAATATGATTCTTGAGAATAAAAGCACTACAGATTCTTGCAAAACTGCAACTGGAGTGGAGCAAAATGCCAGAGATTCTTCTCTTTCTTTTATGCTCTTATTTATTATGTGAAATTACACGATCAGGATCAATTGTTAGTACCCTAAATTGGCAAGACTGCATGATGAAGGAGAGGGCCAAGAAAATACGATCTTTAGAAGTGTAATTAGAAGTACTCTTCGTGCAGTGTTTAGTATCTTGATCAGAATATTTCCACCTCAGCTTTGGGTTGTGTATGAAAATGTGGGACTTTTTTGCCCTGGCTTACACTATGCTGTAAAAATTGTAAAATCTCAGTGTAAAGTTGATTAAAAAAAAATCCAACTTGCTCCATTTTTTTATGAGAAAAATCAAGTAAAATTACATATCTCTTCATACTTCTGGTGAAATTTCACTATCATAATGAGTTGTATTGCTGATGAGCTACATTTAATTTGAGTTCTATGGGCTCAGTACTTGTTAAGTTGCTCTGTTAAACAACTGCAATCCAACATAGTGTTTGTAATTTCAAATACTTTCAGTACCAGATTAGACTTTTCTATCCTGTGTTCCACAGCAGGTCACATAAGAATAATAAAAAAAAAAAACCACCAATCAGATGTGTTGTTAGTGTGCTTCTAAAATACCTCTGATTTTTTTCTTTTTGCAAAAGGGCATTATATGTTTACCATCCACACAGTTATATCCCATCCTGATACAGCATTAGGCTGCAAGTATCTGCAGAGATTGGGGTGATTACTGGAAAGAACAGACTAGGTACAGTTAACCAAAGAAACATTTTGGCTATTCATTTAATGTCAGGTCTGACAGGAACTTTTGATGATGGTTGTGGGTACAATATGACAATTGTGGCACAGCCTTTACAAGAAGAATTGTGAAATGCTGTTTTGGACACACAACCTCTCTGCTAGATTAAATGAAGACTGAGTGTACCAGCAAAAGGGCATCTTCCCTGCAATTTCATATTGAAGTTGTCGATAAAGACCACTAAAAGAGTGAGAAATGCTGGAGACTATTGTACCTGAAAAGGATAGGACACTTGGCTACATTCTCTCCTAACTTTTATCTGTTTCATCAACTTACACAAGGGAATCTTAAAGGTAGCAATCACAGGCTTTTAAAAATGAGTGTTGCATGTATTTCTAAAAGGATAGTTATATACAGTTTATGAAAAAAATACTCTTTTTGCTTGAGATAAGTCTTTTCATCAGTATTGGGCTAGGCTCATTAAATTTTTCTTGAGTCCATTTTGAGGCTAGATGTAAGAAATATTTTTCTATCTTAGAGCTGGCAAGGTTGCTTGGGCTACAGACATCCCTCACTTTGAATGGTATTTTCTATTGTGCAAACCTGTAGTTTTCCATCTCATGAATGACTCTCATTTCAAAGTTCTCACTGTACTGTCTTTTACTGAATACTAAATTGGTAGATACAACCCTGTTTGAACTTCTGGAGGAATATTGGAGGAAATATTGACTGATAGTGGTATGCAGATTTTCAAACAAACAAGTCTTTTAAAGCTACTGCACTAGGAAGACATTTCCTTAACAATTCAGAGTACTTGGATACAGTCTTTAAAAATTGCAAAGTCTGCAGTGAAGCATAAGGAAAACTTCTCAACATGTGTTACAAAAAAAGTCATTTGAAAACATCATCTCTCTAACCATTTAAAATAAGTGAGCAATGGAATTCCTCTGATTCACTACCAGTTCTTGAGTAGTTAGAAATAAAGATGGGTGGAGAAAATATTGTGCTAATAACAGTGTTTCCATTGAAAATGCTATCAGTAGTATCCACGTAGTGTCAACAACTTGAAGTGTAACCTTCAAAATGCAGCAAGAATGCATCCTTATCCCCACATCTGTCCAGATGCTCATTACAGCACAATGATCCCTTTACAAGTATTCATTGTACCGTAATGACCATTACAACTCTCCTGCAAAGAAAACGCATCAGATAAGGGTGTGGAACAGCACTGTAACCTTGTCTGTTTGTACTAGGTGCTGGGAATGATATAGAGACTATTTTTGCAGAACAAAGGGGCAGCTGTGTAACAGTGGTTATGCCACAGAGTCTGAGGCCTTCCAAGACATTAATCTGTTTTATAACATTTTTGAAGACCCATATGAAATCATTTCTCTGTGAGATAATTCTGCTTGGTTCAGAAATAGGGGCCTATGAGAAAAAATGGAATTTCTGGTATAAAAATACTGAATTTTGATCTGTAGTGAGTTTATTGCAGATGAGGAGGAGTTTGATTAACAAGGCAAGTATTTTTTCCAGAGTAAAACAGAGCCATTTTGTCTACTGGATCTTCTGATCTGTAAGTTAGCCAGTCAAGGCACATTTTTACATGAAGACATTTTTAGACACCAGAAGTGATGGTCTGTTACCATCCAAAGATACATCAGTTTTCATAATTTAAATGCCAGCTGGATTTTTCTCAATCAATCCCAAGGGTATTGTAGCTCAAATACATTTTATGTATCCTCATGTAGGCTTTTCTAAGGAGACCTACCTACTCTCTGTGTAAATGCCTCATCTACATTGTCTTTGCAGGCTACAAAAGGAGAACTTTAAGCCTTATATTTACTAATATTTTTGAAATAGGAATGTCTGAGGCCTTCTTTGTAGGTGTTTAGGTATGGAGGGTGGCTTGTACATACAGAGCCGGCCTCCTTTGATACACATTAGCCACATTCACATTATCTTATTTGAGGGTCAGGACCCATAGGGTGGTCATTAGTTTTTAATAATTGTATGTTTTTCTTTTCCATTCTTTTCCATTTGAAGTATCCCCATCCCACCAAAGTAATGGGGTTTTTTTGCAGAAAATGTTTCTCATGTCCTGAGGTACCTAGTATGAAGACAAGTCAGGATGTTGAAAGGACAAATCTCTCCAGGAAATGTGCTTTCATGGATTGTTAGTCTCAAATTGAGACAGTCGCTCTCCATACTGTCTGTCCAGAGCAGTTTCTTTTAGTTTGGGTCAGTCCCTCTCTCAGAGACAAGAAGGTAAGTAAGGTCAGGATGTGGCTATACTGGTTTTAGCTGGGTTGGAGTTAATTTTCTTCACAGTGGTGACTATGGGGCTGTGTTTTGGATTTGTGCTGAACACAGGGTTGGTGATATACAGATGTTTCTGTTATTGCTGAACAGTGCTTACAGAGAGCCAAGGCCTTTTCTGCTTTTCATACCGTCATGCTGGTGAGGAGACTGGGGATGCATCGGAGGAGAAACAGCAGAGATAGCTGACCCCAACTGACCAAAGGGATAGTCCGTACCATATGGCATCATGCTCAGTATAGAGAGTGAGGGGAAGAAGGTGAAAGGGGGTGACATTTGGAGTGATGGCGTTTGTTTTTCCAAGTAACCATTACATGTGATGGAGCCCTGCTCTCCTGGTGATGGCTGAACATCTGCCTGCCTATGAGAAGCAATGAATCGATTTCTTATTTTACTTTGCTTGTGTGCGTGGCTTTTGCTTTCCCTATTAAACTGCCTTTACCTCAACCCACAAATTTTCTGCCCTTTACCTTTCTGATTTTCTCCCTGATCCTGCTGGTAAGGGACTGAGCAAGCGGCTTTGTAATGTTTGGTTGCTAGCTGGGGTTAAATCACATCAGTGCACAAGGGAGACCCAGCAGCTCTGTAGGGATGAGTAGCCAGAAAAACAGAAGATGAGACAAAGTGAAGGCCCATGGAAAGCTAGGCAAAGTGACTTGCTTTACTTGGACTGTGGGGCCTTTCAGCTTCAATGGGAAGGAGTCACTCTCCTGAGGGCCTGGATGAGTGCCTATGTAAGCCAAAGCTGTGCAGAAAAATGTGTCCAAATTCAATCTTGCAATATTTGTGCTGGTACAGAAAAGGAAGTAGCAGACTTGGCTTCTTTTAACCACGACTGATATGCTCTTCAGAAAAGATGAATTGTGCTGAAAAAAATGATTGTTAGGAGTTCTGCCTGATCCCCATCAGCCAAAAGAGAGATGCAAAAAGAACCAGTGAGCTCAATGCTGATTACATGATCCTTATTGCTTACATACAGAGGTGTACAACCACGACATCACTTTACTTTCTGAAGGTCTCCTCTCCTGTTGAGTAATAATTGTTGTCTGATCAGTGTATTGATTGCACAGCTCTTACTTGGTGGCCTATCATATACTTATCTGCCAATGTTATGTAAATAGATGGCGATTTATCTTGTTATCCAGTAATCAATAGCTGGATAAAGCAGTAGCTGGTCTTTTTTAAACACACAATGTTGAATGGAGTTGAGCTAATAAACCACATAACTCCAGTCAGTTTTCCAAGGTACCAATCTATAGGAAAAATACCACAGAGCAGAAATCAAACAGCATGAAATAGGATGTTCCAGTGTATTGAATCATTTCTCAGTACAGCATCAGTGACATTTAGAATAGTAAAAAGATCTGTGTGAGTGTGGCAAAAAGAAATATTTTCATGTTTCTTTGGCCTGCATTCACAGTGTTTGACAGTCTGTTTATATTCCTTTCTTTACTCTATTGAGTTTGTAAAGAAAGATCAAAATATGAAGTATTGACATGAACAAACAAATAAGCAGTTATTTGAGAGTGCTACTCAAAGATATTTCTTTTAAACTAAATCCAACATGGTTTTATTCATCAGCACATTTATGTTCATTTCTTGTATGAAAGATTTAAGCTGCTTTATTGGCAACACCTGTGAAGAGCAGATTTCAGGAATTCATTGAAACTAGGTGTCAAATTGTCCATTTACTGTAAATAAACAATCATGCTATGCTGACTTCTTAGGAAAGCCTGGGACATACAGGGTAGCTGATTTTCTGGGTGGATGAAGAGGCTGGAGGATGTTGTAAGGACCAGGATATGTGACATTAAGTAGAACTATGCATATAAAATTCACTGCATGATGCTAACAGATGATCTATAGGAATCTTAACTCCCTGGTAAATGTATACCAAGCATACTGGGCTGGGAGTCAGGGGAGAAGGGCTTTAGTACTGGTTTGATGACTAATCTGCTCTGTGACCTTGTGAGAGTCACTCCACCTTTCTTTTTTATGTGTCATTTTTTGCTTTATATCATATGCTCTTTGCAGAAAAGACCTTTTGTTGAATCCAGGAAAGGACTAGGATGCCTGAGACCCTGTCTCCCAGAGAGGAAACCCTGGAATTAACCAGCCTTTTCTGGAGGAAACTCAGGGCCTATCTCAGAAAAAAAGATGGAGAGTCTCTGGTGGTACTGCTGTGCTCTCACAGCCCATACATGTTGAATTATTTCTCATGCATTAGCCCAGTAGCAGACACAGTCCTTGCTGGATCAGGCTCCATGAGGTTCTTGTGATAGGTTTGCATGCAGACCATGTCAAGGAGATCCCGGTCTCAGCAGAGGCCTTGTGGGAATATGGGAACACAGACATGAAGAAACAGTAGGATTTTTTTCTGGTTTCTCATGGAATTTAGCAGAACTAAGTGCATGACAGCTGCTGACTCTGGGTCACTTTTAGTCAAGCAGGATGATGAGACATTTTGGATCAGGAGGCAAGTACTGCAAAATACTCTAAGGAAAGAAGTGGAAGAATATTTTTAGATGGGGCACTTTTATTTGGGTATAGATTTTACTAATTTTCAATTCACCTTAGGTACCTTCTCGATTAACTGTTTTTCTTGACTCAGGATTAATTTGAATTCTCACTTGTGTTTTACCTTAGTTCTGTGATTCGGTTCAGTGATTAAAAACCCAGTATGTTGTCAGTAGAAGCAAGTAGTAACCTCTGACCCAGTTGTAATAACAAACTAAACAATCTAACAGTAAATATTTAATTTCCCTCTTTTAAGACTTTTGAATTTTCAGAATAAATATATAATGGAATTAAGAAATTTGGAAATGGACTCCATGTTATAAGCCTGAGGAAGTGTTATGAACCTCCCAGTCCTCTCTGTCAGAACGCACAAACAATGCTAGGAGAAGTCATTGCTGAGTTCCCTCCAAAGAGCTGCAATGTGCAATGGAGTTACTCTTTTGAAAGCCCTGAGCTTACTAGATGTCAGGCTGAGAACAGTGGCAGGGTCTGAATTTCAGCTTTTTCAGTTAACCCTGGAGCAAGCAAGTTGGATCTGTCTATAGTTTCTTATTGACTTCCACCAGACAGAAAATCTGAGAGATTCGTGAATAGCTGTCAAATTTCCTTCAGAGACTTTTGTACACATCTCAGAAGCAGAAGCTATCTCCCACTCCAATTTTCCTGTAAAGCTCACCCCTGTGCAGGAAACAATTTAAATATCTGACTTGGTGTGAGTAGAAAGGAAGCTGCCAAAGTGATTTATGCTAGGGAAAAGGCAAAAAAAGTGAAATAATTACAGGAGATGTAGAAGGAATGAATAGATCTGAGAACATGTGTGTATATGGTTTGACTTGGTCTGCCTTTAGTTGCTTGTGATATCAGCACAGAGAACTGGATCTGAGGTCCTTCAGGCAAAGCTGGTTCACCTGGCACACTTGTCATCACCTAGATTAGTCTCTCCAAATAAAAGAAAAAAGGTGCTGTGCTTGCTTCCATGTGTTGAGCACACCTCTATAGAGCTCTAAATTTCGGGCTCTATAGAAACCTGAGCACTTTCTTGTCACCTGGCAATGGGACTGCTGGGCGAGCCTGCCCTGCCCTGCACTATTATACACATAGTCTGGATATCCTCCATGTGCCTCCCAGGCAGTGCTGCAGCTGTGCATCCCCTGGTGTTGCAGGAAGGAGTGAGGAGTTGAAGTGGATCTCACCATTTCATTGGGTTGACAGCTGAGAGCTGCCCAGCAGAATCAGAAGGAAAATCTTACTCGGATAGGCTATGTATGAATCTGCATTGATTTGTCTCATAGACTTTAATAGATCGCTCATCCCTTCAAGCAAAAAGAACTATAGGTAAGATTTTCTGTTGTTTTCTTTATTTTCTATTTCTATATTTCTTCATTCTTCACAACCTATATTTCCTTTTATGGCTGTCTTGACATAATTGCCTTTTTAAAATGTTTTTTATTTTTCTAAACAATAACTAAATTTGTTTTCTAAATAATTCCCTGTGCTTCACACACTCCATCACAACGCAAATCTCAGCTTTTGTCAGAAAATTCTCCTTTCAAGTATTTGCAATTCTAAAATCATTTTATTCCATAATGAAAACTGAAAGAAAGCAAAATCAATACAAGGGGAAAAAAAGGTAATCTTAGACAAACAGAATTGTGCTTGATGAAATTACTTTCTCTGGTCAGGAAGAATAAAGGTTCATTATGATGGGAAAATGTATCCAGGTTCATATTTCCTCTTCTATTCTTACCTTAACTATCTTTGTGCTTCCTTTTATAGTTGCCTTTCAAAGCAGAGCACAGTGATTTGTTTTAGATTTCTTGCACATGGCTCTTTCTTTTCCTCTCCGTGATCCCTTGATGTACATCTCTGCTGTGAGATCTAGAAGGAATGAGCCCAGATCAGCAGTGGTTACTGATTTCTTGAGGTCACAGCATGTAAAGAATGGTTTTAACAAAATGTCTGGTTAAAGAAAGGCCTTTTTCCTGCCTGCTGGAAAAGGCGTCTGCTTGCTGGAAAAGGTGTCTGGCAGGGACTCCATTTTGAATGCCTCTGTACACGTTTGATGGGAATGCAGAAATACAATATTATGCCCATCATAGCTCATGGATGAGTTGTTACCTTCTGGCGCAGAGCAGACTTTTAAGTCCCTGTCTCCACTCAGCTTCTTTCTCCCACTGACTCCTGACATCAGCTGAAACCTCCCAGTTTTCACAAGCCCAGCTCCTGTATGTGCTTTTCTGAATGTGCATAGAGTAGAATCATAGGATACCCTGACCTGGAAGGGACCCACAAGGATCACGGAGTCCAGCTCCTGGATCTGCCCAGGACATGCATTATACGGATGGAGGAATGGATGTCTATTACACTGCATTTGAACAGAACCTGGTGTAGAGTGGCCTGCTGGCATCAAAGAAGCACAGTTCAACACTGCTGCAAAGGAAAGAGACTTTCCAACCTGAAAACCTAATGTTTAATTGTGATGTTAACATCAAGGAAATATCTCAGTGATTGCACTGATCTGATTTGAAATTTTGCATTTCTTGATGCCTAAGCATTTTCATCTCTGCATGAAGAATGTTTACATTTCCTTTGCATGGAAAATTCTCACAGCAGGTGCAATACCAATTTCCACCTTTCTGTCCATGATTTACAGTAAAGAAAAAACCTACAAGGCAAAGGACAATACAGTAATTAACTGGATGTTCTCCAGGAGCTGTCATATCATTTTCTGTCACAGAATGTGCCTGTGTAGAAATTAATTTCCTGTCAAGCATCAAACGCTATTTATTCTATCAAATAACTTACACAACCTTTTTACATATAGACCAAGTTTTAGTTACTCTTTTCTTCAGTAGTTAGTCCTATCAGAACAAATCTTCCACTAGAAGAGTTTTGTGGTCAGTCATACCTAACTAACTTGCCTTACATTCTAGAAGTGAAAATTTTTGAATTGTCAATTTAGAGTGTTAAGAGAAGAATACATATATTTTCATTATTAAACATCTCAATGAATTAAAGTACTAATACAAACATCAGTCACTCATATTGCTGAATGAAAATTTTATCTCTGAAAAATGCTTCCCGAGGGAAAGGAACTGGAATGCTTACCTGTCAGTTCTCATTAATGACAATGAGCATGCAAAGCATCTGCTTCACTTTTATAGCATCCCCATAAAGAAAAATGAAACGTATCAACAGAAAAACATTAATAAAACAGAATTTTGTGTGGCCCAGTTACCTAATTTGCACTTTTGTCTGCAAATAGCTCTAAAAACCTTCTCTGCTAGGTAATTTGGGTGTATCAGTTGCCACTTCTACTGCTTCACCAAGCCTCAACAAAAGAGGTCATGTTCTGCTTCTTTTATCTGCCTTGAGTGTCTGTCCCCTCATTTTTTACATAATTTTCAAGCCAGAGGCTCAGATGATAGCTGATATGGCTTATCTACACCGACTTTTCCCATTTTATCATCTTGGAAAAAAAAGTTCAGTTCAATCAAGAGATCTGTTTGGACTGCGTTTTCCACAATGAATGAAATTCGCTTTTTCATGGCCTTTATCATATATCAAGAGCTTTTTGGAATTAAATACCACCCTGTTCTCCCCATCCCCCTCCCATATACTGTGTTTTACAGCTGGTGACCATACCATGGTAAGGCCTGAGTTTAAGTGATCTGCCCAGGACATGCATTATACAGATGGAGGAATGGATGTCTATTACATTGCATTTGAACAGAACCTGTCCAAGTTAAGATCTTGGTTAGCTTTAGCTCCTCTCAGTGCCTGATGCAACACCTGCATTGATGGTGCTGAAGACATTTTGTTTCCTGTGCTAGTTTAGCTCTCAGTGAGAAATATCAGATTCAAAATGTTACTAAAATGAATGTAGGCCACAATTCTCCTTTGGAAAGCTTGTTCCAGCTGAATCCATAACTTAAGTTTTCATAAAAATGAGAGTTAAGTTATGAACCAACCTGGCCCACTTCTTCCGATCTCTTAGGGTAGGAAAATGATGGTGAATTTACCTTAGCATTTCCTAAAAAATTAAACCATTTTTAAAGGCAATTTCATCTCAGCGCAGATTCATGTCTTGTAGATACAAGACCTTGTAGATACAGATATTTAAATCTCGTCCATCTGAGAAATTTATAATAGCATTTTGCAGGTTACCAGTACTGCTGATACTAGTTCTAAGGGGATACTAGAATTCCCGCTATTCAGGTGAACAGCCTGTGAACTTGTGCCTTTACAAACACTACTTTACTATTCAGCAAGCAGGCTACTGGCATACCATGAATTTACTGTTTTAAAAGGATATTTCAAATAATAAAACTACCTAGAAATATAAAATGTATTTCTCCTCCTCTGGCCACCTTCTTCTCCTTGGGAAAACACCAAAGAGGTTGAAAATACTGCTTTTCAGCCTATACGGTCATGAGGCTTTTCTATGTTGCTTGAAACTAATATTAATTGCAATCACACAGTTCCCTTCCCTCAAACTAAAAAAAGAATGATCCTCTTCTTTTCATGCTGGCATTTGACTTAGACAGTACTGGTATGAAATTGTTGATGAGGTTTATAGGGAAGCAGAGAAAGTGAAAGAAGAAAATATTTTTTTCATTTCAACAGAACTGAAAAAGAGAGCTGAAAAAAAGTCATGAATATTTTTCCTCTGATGTACATGTATGGCTTAGTTGAATATGTTGCCAGCCTTGTAACATCATTCTTCCTTTCATGGAAATTGATAGAGAGTCCTCTGTACTGTTGGGATTGAGCTGTCAAGGGGTGAAGAGCTATGTCTGAAGACAGAAGAAAGGATGAACAGAAGACAATCCACACACTGCTGTGGAGGACACTGCAAATGCTGAAGTGTACCTGGGTGAGTAGGTGACCTCAAGAAAGAGAAAACTAGTCAAGGAGCTGTGAAGTGGCCTGGTTTTTGAAGGGCATTTGCAATACAGAAGCAGTTTTGGATCGAACAAAACATTTCTGTTCTCCCAGGGCATTCATGTTCTTCAGCTGTTATCAGTTGTTGAAGACATTGATGGAAAATGGGAGTTAAGTGGGTCCACAATGGTGTCACCTCTGTAGTATTTTTTGTTTTCTTTGAGAATCAGCTCTGGAATCAGGGTAATTAAAAAATGTTTTTGTTAGCTTTATAACCTCCTGTCTGGAGCTATGATTATTTCTTTGTAGCTGCAGCTCAGGGACTTGGGTTTAAAGTGTCTTACTGTTTCTAAGTCCCATGTACATTGCCATTAGCAACATAGCAATGTCACATTGCATATCTATGGAGGAGATGCAAAACTTAAGTGTGTGCTTAAGTACTTCTATGGATGGTGGCCAGTACACTCAACAATTCACATGCATAACAACCAACTCCTTAATGGTGCTCAGTCAGGGCTTCCTCCTATAATCTAAGTAAAGAAAATCAGAACAGAAACCAAATATCTCATACTTCAAAGCCTGTTACTTATTCTGTGGACTCAAAAGCTAAAGTTCTCAGAAGATAAAAACCTCCTTACTAGGAATTTTTACATATGGACCACATTGAAGCTGTTGATCAGCTTACAGCCTCAGGACTTGGTATAATGTGTAAGACTTCTCTTTCCAGTCTGTTTCTTTTGTCTGAGGGGATAAGGTCTCTATATCCAGTGTAATATTTGCCATCCTTGATGGCAAGTAACAGGATATCTGTTACTGAAGATATCTGAAGTAACAGGAGGTGCCTAGGTGTCTCAGATCCTATGTTTAGGTTACAGGGTAATGTCCTGGCTCTCCAATCTCTGTTGACTATCTCAGATACAGTAGGCACTTACACACCAATACCTTTATTTTAGAGTCCAAACATGGACCCGAATCCTATTCAGATTGTCTCTCAAAGACAGACACTGTCAGTCCTACAAAAGTGTTAGAGAGGAAGTACACAGCTCCCATTGAATCAGAAGAACTTGGTATGACTACTCCTTTGAGGCAAATATACCTAGCCCATGCACATTCAAAGATAAGATGAAATTCATTGGGGGTCCCAAACTGTGTGGTTGTGCTGTAAGAGGAATTACACATGCTTTGGTATAGTGACTGTTATTAGCACCTAAGTCATGGGGGATTGTAACATGAACAGGACTCAATGTGGTCTTATGCTGCTTTTTCCTATATAGTCTTTCATTTTGTGAGGGAAGGAAGTGTATCACGAGTCACTTCATAGTAAGCAAAAGGTTAATGAATTAATCTGAAGTTGTACAAAAGTAAACATATAGAAGGTATGCCAAATGATGTTAATATCTATAATATTAAATGATGTTAAAATCCTCTGCATGTCTAGCAGTGAGAGTTGTAGAACTCACTGTGTCTGTGGTATGTCTTCCTCAGCTATAAACACAGGCTTCATACTTATATGGATAAAGTCTAAAGGCTTTGTCCAATTGTTTACAATTATTTCTCATATCCCCAAATTATGTAGAAATAATTTGAAATTCTAGAGTATTTTTTATACATGCACTTGAACACTAATGGAAAGTGCATGGAAAGCACAAGGAGACGTATGTACTGAATTCTTAATCATCTTCATTCAATCAAAGTCCGTCTGGATTTCCCCAGTAGCAATTCAACTTCATTGAGCTTAAGGGCAGAACTGATGCAAGAACTTTCAATCAGATTTTCAAAATATTGCTAACAATAAGTAATAAATATTTAGTAGCTTCCGTACTTTCTTAGACTGTGACATCATAAACCTTAACACTCAGGTTTTTTAGGATTATTCTACATGAAAAGATGCATCATGGTGCAGAGATCCTTAGGCTGGTGTCCAATAGCAGATTTGATTCATAATGAATAAAATGACTTGCTACAATGACTTGCTTATGCCAACGCTAGAACATTAGCTAGTATCTCTATATGGCTCTGCACTTTGCCATGGGGCCCTACCAAGTTTTTTTGGAGATGACTTGTAGGTTCTCACTCTTCCATATCACCATATGTTTGGTGGACACCCTTCCTTCCTTCCTTCCTTCCTTCCTTCCTTCCTTCCTTCCTTCCTTCCTTCCTTCCTCTTCCCCTCCCCCCCTCCCCTCCCCTCCCTTCCCCTCCCCCCCTCCCCTCCCCTCCCTTTTTTAAAAATAGTGTTGTAATAAAAATAAAAAATGGAAAGAATGGTCAACAGCAAATTTGTGTCATCTTGCACTGAGCTTTTTTCAATACTATTTTATCTGTTTCCTCACTAGTAAGTTTGAATGGTTTCAGATTCAAACATCTAAATGTATTTACAGTCTAAGGCACTACATGGTGACAAGATGTCTAAACCTCATTAAGGAGTTAGTGGAGGTCTGTAGCATCTGTTGCCATTTGAGACCTGGGGTATCCCATCCGGCCTCTAAATGCCACTTCAAAAGGTCACCCATAGGTCCTGCTTCATAAGATGTATTACCATGCAACCATGGTGACTAACCCTAAGTGTTTCAAAAGTAAACTGATGTTTAGGTAACTGAATAGAGCCCTGAGCCTCCACAAGCTATGATGGAAATTTGGACAGTTTGCTCAGAGCAGGCATCTGCATTGTCAATGTCTACCTTTAGGTGGCTGGAGCTGGATCTTACCCTCTGAATCCCTTTTGTCTCCAGGTACCTCAGCACTGTCATACTTGGGGATGTGGCAGGAAAAGAGATATGTGCCAGAGGATTTCCTGTGTATGCCTAGCCATTGGTTTTGACAGGTCAAGCCTGATGCCTCTTTTGTGCCTCCTTCAAAGCTAAAGCAACATATGAAATATATGCATAGTGGAATGTAAGCTTTCCAAAATAATTAAATAGTTTGAAAACAGTGATTAACTGTGTAAATAAAGAGAGCAGTGTTGAAAGGAAAAGACAAACACTGTGACCCATAATAACTGCAAAATTGAAGCCAGTCAGGCTGACAACAGTGGTTTTAAAATGAAAATAATAGTACTCAGTTACATAGAAAACTAGTCTTCTTCATTATCACAGTAATTTTTCTTGGAAAACATTTAAGGGAAATAGAGTCACACATAGTAGGAAACTAAGCACAGAGGATTACTGACTGCTGATGTTTGATGCTCTTTTCCCAAGTTGTGTACAAAGTAGCCTTGCAGACTACAGCTAATTATGTATGTCAGTGTTTTTCTGTTCTAATAGATGGCTTGAAGCATCATTGCACATGGGTGATAGTTAAAAAAACCCAACAAACCACCCTCAGAACTAATTTATAGTAGAATGGCATTTCTGCACTGAAGCTGTAAACTAGATGCCCAGCAAATTAGCACCTTCTATCTCCAGTCTCTTCAACTGAAGTGCAGCTGGAAAGGATGGGCTGCTGAAAAGCAGGATTAGGGGGATAGGGTGAATGGTTGTCACTCATTTGCTAAAAAAACAAGTGAAGCTTTTCAAAGCACACACTGAGCAGCACAGGAAATTGCATATCCCTCAGAGAAGCTCACAGGTCTGACTTGGTAGGGGAATGCCTACCTGGAGGCTACTTCTCCCCTAACTGCTGTTTACCTTGGTATAGAGTCTCCTGCCGCCACACTGGTCATGATCCAGTGAATCACATGGGAATTGCTGCATCTTAGGATAACTCCAAACTATTGCTAGTGAAAGATGCTGAATTCCTCACAGAGTGAAGTGGCAGAGGAGAAGGTCTTCAGCCTCTCCTAATAATCCTCATGAAAAAGGAGATCTAGAGATTTATCCTCTTCTAGGTCAACCCCTATGGTTGTCTAGCTGCATTTGACAATAGTTTTAGGGCTCTGCTTGTTAACTGCTGGAGATGCTTCACTGAGGAAGAAAATAGCTCTCTGGTGCTGTTTCATAACAACTCACCTCCTTTGATAGTCACTGGAGGTCAGTTCAAAGCTGTTTGAGGTGCATATCCTGGACTCCATCTAACACACCAAAAGAGTGTGGATCTGGTGCATCAGAAGTCCTCACTTGCAAATGCATGTGCATCTGAGACCTGAGATGTTTATATAACCCTGGCTCTTTAATGTAGTTTCCTCCAGGGAGACTGTGGCCAAAGTTCCAGCTGGAATTTGAAAAGTTAACTGAAAAAAAACATAATTGGTCAGTGCTGATTTACCACAAGTTTGTAAAACCACCTACTTAGCTTTTTGGTAAATCACAAATTTATTTTGATAAATAAAGAAACAGTGAAAATAATTTAAAAACTGACTTTACTCTTAGGAAACACGTAGTTATATTTGCAGTCATTCTTGGATCCTGTAGTGAAATGGTCTGTAGATGGATGACAGGCCCAGCTTTAGTCTGCATTTTCCAAGTTCCCCCAAAACATCCTTGTGTCAACACTGTCCATGGACTCTGATGAAGCTTGGATGGATGGAGCTCCCTTTTAGCCACAAGGCTGACCCCATGTGTGTAGGAAACCATTCTTTGTGAGACAAGGCAAAAATCGCTTTTGTAGGCTAAAGCATATCTTTCTTTTTGGAATGACAGCCTGCATGACAGCGAAACAGCTAATATCACAGTAGAAAATTCTTTGCCAGTCTAACTTAGGCAAGTAACTACTCCCCCATCTTCTAAGGGCTCTCCTCATGAATGACAGTAACTGTTGCATAGCTGATTCATATCTCTCAGAATCCCATTATCTGCAGTCTTGTTGTAACTGCACAAGTTATTTTGAATAAAGTAATTCTTTTATTAATGAAATCTAACATTACTGCACTATAAAATTTGAGCACATACCATTATGTCTCATTCACTGCAATAGGAGTCATCATCTTTAAAAATTGCATAGAAGAATGTGAATTTCAATTATAAAGCATCTCAGTAAAAAAAGAACATATAGCTAAACACAGTTAGTTAAGGATTATAGGGAGAAAAGAGCATATTCTTTTCTATGTAATTTTTTTTGCCATTCAAATAGCACTCCAGATAGTGTCTCAAACAGTATGAAGATGACCTTTGTCATTTCTCCTTTCAGTCTTATAATCACCACTGTGAATACTCAGCCCTTGCACATGACATGGTCTAACGCAGTACAAAGTCAGTTTTACTTCTTGTTTTTGCTGCGTTCCTCTAGACAACATAAGAAGAAAACCTGTGGCAAATCATGCAAAGTTAATCAAAGTGTTTGTGTAAATGTATTAGTCTTCAGTGTTCATATTGATTTCAACAAATCATTGGCATTTATTATGTAGCCAAATGTTTTATTGTTCCATTGGGGCCTCATAGTCTTATATAGCTAAATCAAGAAAATGTACTGTTTTAAGGAGTGTTTGTTTTTTCAGAGGATTAGGAAATTCCAATGTATTTCAATATTTTCTGGAGTTACAAATGCAAATACTAGCAGCAAACTCCCCTGATAAGCACAAGGGCCCACATACACCAAAGAAGGTTGGCGTCTCTTTCTGTCCTGATTTCAGTGCCTCTAGTGGGATGAAACACAGGCAGCATTTAGATTACAACTGGGCTCACCAAACTTGGAAAAGATCAGAGATCTGTCTCTGTTTGAGGCAGAATTGGGATTGGAGCCAGAATCCACTTTCTGAGCATAAAAGCCATGCATGTACGTAGGTGTGACAAACTCATTGTTTTTAATGAAAATCTAGTAAATGGCAGTGGTGCTATCCTTTCCCTAACTCATCATAGTTTGACCATATGTGCATGGAGAGGATAACCTGGTTTTCAGACAGTAAAGGGGCCCATCAAAGTTTTGATTTATTTATAAAACACACAAAAGAAATAGCCATGTAAGGAAGACTGACACTAACCTTAAACAAATTAGTATCACAGTTAACAAGAAACGTCCTGGATTTTTTCCAATCCCACACTAAGATAAAAACAGACACTTGAAGACAGGCCTGTGTGGCAAAATGAACCATTCCTAACTATTACTATTGTACATTACAGAGTGCTGAAGATTAAATGCATATGAGGACTGCTACAGTTGTAGCCTTCAAAGCCAAACAATCATATTGCCATACATGAATTCATCTGGTAATTATACTTAATCGAAGACAGAAAATACAGAGACAGAATTATGTGAAAAAAATATATACAAGACTTAAATCAGTTCAGACACCACCCTGCCTGAAGCTTGGGAGCTGGATACTATGAATGCAACAAGCTTGAGTTTTCTCCTGGAGAGCTCAGAGCAGGAACCCCAGCAGTGGTGATCTCAGACTGCTCTAAGCAAGTAGGGTGCTCTGTGGGATGCAGAGCAATGATTTCTGAAGATGTGAGGCTGGGCCAGGAGCAGCTGAGCAGTATAGGGTTGATGCTGCAGCCCAGCTGAGTCTCCTCTGCCCTGGCAGTAGGCCAAGTGCTCTGCTGTGCTGCTTTACACAGTGGAGACAAGGTTTTATTGGTGCTTTTGAAGCCAATAGGAAAAAGCAAATATGAATTAGCTGAGTAAGAGACTTTCTGACATTATAATTATTTGAGCTGCTTTCAAGCAGCTGTAATGTAGCCATAGTGTGAGCAGAAAAAATTAGGATGTCATTAATATCAGTCTGTGTTACCTGCTGGGCCACCTTCTGCTCCCAGTTATGTCCATCTGACCCCCGAAAGTGCAGGTAAATTTGACACACTCTCTACAAAATTAGTAAAGTAACTTAGAACTCTATGAGCTCTGACTAGGATGAATCTGCATATATAAATAATCCTTATTTTACATACCTAATGGAGAAAAGATTAATTAATTCTTTCTAAAACCTTGGGCTTGTCTTTGATGGTAAGAAAAATGATCTGATTCTCATTCATCATCAAGCGTCTGACAACCACGCAAACTTGGAATACCTATAATGTCTTTTGCCATATTACTTCATATTTACTTCAAAGTAGCTGTGAAGACAGATTTGATTCACATTATTCGAGTGTTGAAGTAAGGTTTCTTTTGCTGTACACCAAGCTGCTTGCAATATATATATTAATACTGAAAACTGTGTGCTGAGCAGCAACTCAGGGTGAATTCCAATCTGTAAAGGCTAACCTGCTGCCCTGCCAAAAATGTTTGCAGTGGTGCCACAAACACATTTATCTCTCTAGCCATTTGTACTTTCTGCTTCGTCCTTTAGCTCCTTTCTTACAATGTAGGTTCTTCCTCCAGTTTCTGAGGTTACTACCCTTTTTCCTTTTAATTGTTTTCATACCTCTTGCAGTAAAACTATGCAAACTCCAAGCCCAAATGTATCTGGTTGATTGGGTTTGGTTTCTTATAAAATGCATTAAAATGGCTTTTTGTGTATCATTAGCACCTGGATGTATTTCTTCAGCCTGTTATAGTGCTAGCATCACATTGCAGCTGGCTCCACAATGTATCTGAAATCAAAGGAGTAACTAATTTAACAGAGCTACAGTGATGGCAAGCCCCCTTGCTGGATGCATGTTGAGAACCTGTGTGCATGCTAAAATTGTTATGTAGTTATCCTCCCCTTTGCTATAAATCCTTAAACTCTGACATTGAATTTACTAAAATTTGTATTTGTAGTTTTCTTGTTGTTGCCTGTATCCCAAAACCAGACAGAGGTTTGAGTCAAGTCTCCTTGCACTATAGACTGAGCATTAGTGGTTATTCTGTTTCTGTCCTGCTCTATGGACAACCCTGTGTTTGCTATTGGGAGTGTTTCTCAAATTATGTATGTCTTATCTCTCATAGAAGGTAAAATCACATATCCTATCATCTTAATAGGAACCTCACAGATTTTGAGTTCTGGAGTTTCTAGCTGTGCTGTGTAATTATCCCTTTGCCTTTTTTTTGTTTTGTTTTAAATACTAAGAAAATCTTTATCTTGTTAAAAATAAAATGTACAAGAATTCAGTGTACCAGCAACAACTTCACTTTCTTTAATGCTGTCCTAAGATTTGTTTCATTAGTTGTCCCCCTGTCAAAATCTTCCATGTAATACACTAGCTGTGCTCCTGAAAATACCTTTTACTCCATTGTCATCCTTTTCCCCTCAATATGATAGTGAAAGCCAGCAAGAAAAAAAAATCTCTACAAACCAGTTAAACAGCAACAAAATAGCTCCATGTTTATTATCATTATCTCTCATGTATATAGAATTAAGATTTTCTTGCACTTCTTCTATTCTTCTGCAAAATATTTTTACACGTGGATTCCACAGGAATCAATCTCTGCAGGTTGGTTTGCTCTGGTTCTGCTGTGTTTACACCTTTTAATCCCTTCAGTGAGAGTCAGTCTAGCTGTTCATATCACATTTGAGATGCAGGTACTTCATGCTGTGCAGCAGCAGAGGACAGCATGTTTATAAATATTTGCTCTTTATTAAAAGGTGCTTCAGAAAATGTTGTAGCACTGCACACAGCCTGAGTTCTGGGATCCTACTCAAAAGCAGTTCCACGCCGCAAACCTGGTTCTCTCTTGAGTGCTATAGATGTTTTAAGATACAGCAAGAATTCAACGAAGTAAAAATAATTCCAAGAAAGAATGCCAAAACATAAAAGAGGAGAAAAAGCAAGGACAATTAAACATAAATGCTTCAGGTCAAGATAAGTACCATTCACATTTGCAAAGTTAGGCCACTCAATATTATAACTTGACTATAGATTTTATTTTGGATTTGCTGCATTTGTTTCAAGAAAGGGAATATTTTTAAATATATTTGAATCATCTAACGATTATTTGCAAGTTTCTGTAAGATCGGAGAGAGAATCAAAGAAGCCAGAGTCAGTGTTTAGTGGATGAATTTCTAAACATGTCTTGTGATTGTAGCTTCACTCAACAATTTACTTGAAGAGTCATTGCCAGGCACGGTTTAGTTTTTGTTGATACAGGAAATTCCCTACTCTCCTGTTGTAGGAGGCTATACATGCTATTGTTCCCTATAATAGCAGGATGAACAATTGCAAGAAACAGAAGGTACTGACATGGAAAATGCACCTTTTTTTCTGGCATTCATTTTTCTAGACTGTGGTCTGAAATTAAATAGATACTTGTATCATTGGTTATTACTGCAAAAACTTTCATTTGGTAAAGTTTGTGCTGATGAGCTCCAAAACCAACAGCTTTGGAGCCACTGCAAATGGAAAAAAAAGTCTGATCTACTGTCCTATGACCATGGTCAAAATTTTAAAAAACATCATCTCAGTACAGGGGCCCTTGAACTTACATCCTGGGCTCAGTCATCAGAGTCTACGTGTACTAGGGCCAGTATTTCAGCATAAGAAAAGGAAATTCTTAATGGGTTATGGCAAGACCTGAGCAAAGGTGAAACCTTTAAAATTCTTCTTTTTTCTAGCTTCTCTGGAAAATGTCTTACAGGAAGATAAATAGTCTCTAGGTTCTCATTTTCAGGAGAAGAAATGATCTCTGATGTAGTGTCTTGCTTCTCACAAGTAGACTAAAAGGATCTAAAGCTTTTAAAAATCTCTCAACTCTATGGCCTGACTTTTACAAGTTGTAAGCATTTGTTTCTTCCAGTTCATTGTCAAAATGTTTCTCATGATACACACTTCTTTTCTAAGCTAGGCTGTGCAGATGAGAGATATAGAAGGTGCTGCTCTAAACAACAGGTCTGTCAGTCTCTGAAGTTCCCCATCATTACCATCTCTCTGCTGGCTTAGAGATGGTGGCAGAATTGCTCTGCAATTGCTTCTACAGCTTAATGATACATCAGCTCTGCTCATCTGACTGACTCATCACCTTGTGCACAATGGCTGAAGGCTCAGTCATAATCATTTACCATCAGTCCTGGTTAACCAGGGAGGTCCCAGATGACTGAAGATCAGCCAGTGTGACGCCCATCTACAAGAAGGGCAGGAAGGAGGATCTGGGGAGTTACAGGCCTGCCAGCCTGACCTCAGTGCTCGGTAAGGTCATGGAGCAGATCCTCTTGAGTGCCACCATGTGGCATGTGCAGGGCAACCAGAGGATCAAGCTCTTCTAGCCTGGGTTTGTGAAAGGCAGGTCCTGCTTGACCAATCTGATCTCCTTCTGTGTCAGGGTGACCTGCCTAGTGGAAGAGGAAAAGGATGTGAATGTTGTCTACCTGGACTTTAGTAAAGCTTTTGACACCATCTCCTGTATCATTCTCCTGGAGAAACAGGCTGCTCGTGGCTTGGATGTATGCAGTGTTCACAGGGTAAAAAAGTGGCTGGATGTCTGGGCCCAGAGAGTGGTGGTGAATGGAATTAAATTCAGCTGGTCACTAGTGATTTTCCCCAAGGTTCAGTGTTGGGGGAAGTCCTGTTTTATATTGTTATCAACAACCTGGACAAGGGGATCCATTGCTCCCTTGCAGGTTTGCAGATGACACAAAATTGGGTGGGAATGTTGATCTGCTGGAGGGTAGGAAGGTTCTACAGAGGGTTCTGGACAGGCTGGATAGATAGGCTGAGGCCAACTGTATGAGATTCAACAAGGCCAAGTGCTGGGTCCCAACAACTCCATGCTATGCTACAGGCTTGGGGAAGAGTGGCTGGAAAGCTGCCTAGTGGAAAATGCCCTGGGTGTGCTGGTCAAGAGCAGCTGTACATGAGCCAGCATTCTGGTTTCTATCAGAAATCAATTGGCCAGCAGGATTGGAGCAGTGATGGTCCTCCTGTACTTTGCACTGGTGAGGCTGCATCTCAAATCCTGTGTTCAGTTTTAGGCCCCTCATTACAGGAAAAACAGGTGGTAGATGGTGACGGAGCATGTCCAGAGAAGGGCAACAAAACTGGAGCACAAGTCTTAATGAGGAGTGGCTGAGGGAGCTGGGGTTATTTAGCCTGGACGAAAGGAGGCTCAGGGGAGATCTTACTACTACCTGAAATAAGGTTGTAGTGAGATGGGGTTGACCTCTTCTCCCATGGAACAAGCAACATGACAAGAGGAAATGGCCTCAACCTGTGCCAGGGGAGGTTTAGATTGGACATTAGGAGAAATTTCTTCACCAAAAGGGTTGTCAATCATTGGAACAGGCTGCCCAGGAAGTAGTGCAGTCATCATCCGTGGAAGTGGTTTAGTGGTAAACTTGGCAGTGCTGGGCTAATAGTTGGACTCAATGGTCTTAAAAATCTTTTCCAGCTGAAACTATTCTATGATTCTATAAATCTTGCGTTGGCCTCAGATCTGGATCTCCCTCGGTTGTGACCAGAAACCACCAGCAGAACCTTGCTCTCCAGAGGGTGGAGGTGAGGACTCCTGTGCACACTTAAATCTCCAGCAGAACTGAAAGCATCATAGTACAGGCACTCTACAGATTCAAAATGGTGGGACTGGCTTCAGCTGGTATAGTTGGAGGCTGTGACTGGGCAGTCCCCAAGCACTTTCTGAGCTACTAGAGGAATTTGGAAAATGTCTAATGAAGTGATATTTGTCTCTAAATTGTTACTGAAACAGCATTGGTCAACAAATGTGTATCTCTCCAAAGCTTTTCTATTTATATATATTTTAAGAAATATATCCATATCCTTCTCCCTGTACATGTGTATTTACAGTACCAAAATATTAACTGTGATCATAATTGATGACTATTTCATTATGGTTCCAGATAATGCAATTAAATATATGAGTGCTTCAACAATTTGTATATATTGTATGTGGGTGACATCAGTGGCTCTGAATAAGTCTCCTGCGGTTACCATAGAAACAAGATTTCCTCAAGTAGCACAGCAGAGTGGTGTGATGTTGAGTGGGGAGTTCTAACATTTAATTTTTAAATTAGACTGTACAGATAACCAGTAGGGAACAGCACAACTACTAATTTAGTATTAAAATGATGCTGAGCTCTCTTTTTCTGTACTGAATGTCACCTCAGTGATACCTGACCTAGCAGCTAGCAAGATGTCATGAGTTCTCAGTCTGCAAAGGTGCAGGCTGACAAATGTTTTTTATACTTTCAAAGCAACCTATAGATAAATACCTAGGAAAAAGAGACCAGCTTCCCACATAGCAGGGCATTGCACATGGGCTTATTTCCATATAAAACTAAGCTTTATGTGTTAGCAAACAAAGTATTTTCAATTACCAATAAAACATAGCCTGTAGTTCAATATGAAGTATTTCTAAAAGATGATGGTAAGGCATATATCATTTGAATGACAATGACTTTCAGGGCAAATGGGAGCTCTTAATGGATCACCATGGTAACTGTGGTGATAGTATATGCTTGACTACAATATTAGTTTTCTACAATCTGATCTATGGCCTGGTTTGAAGAATCATTTCATAATCATTTATTCTTCTGATGAAGAAACAAAATTGATTGGTTTTGCAACCTTTCTCTCCATCACAGCATCAGGGTTTTGCACAGTGTCAGAGAGACTACTGAAAACTATCCCAAGGTTCTTCATCTGAATTTAAAATCTTGAGGAATTGAAAACCAAACACCACAGAAGAGTTTTCTTTCTCTCAAGTTCTTCTAGTGAGTCTCTGTTCCTTTAATTACATTAATATCAGACATGATTAAGTATAAGGACCAAACTGGAGAAAATTACAACACACATAACTAGTTTTTTTTCTTACCTTTTTTTTTTCTTTCCACAGATCTGCCCTTTTTTCCCCTTTAATGGGAACTCCTGATCATTGAATTCAGGACTTGATCCTGAAGTTCTTATTCCTTCCAGTAGCTGTAATGGGTATTGTCCATGTTTGTTTACTTCTGGGACTTAACAGATCCTCAAAATGAAGTCTGTATGAGGTAACAGCATGCAATTTGATGTCACAGAAGAATTGCAGGGGTTAAGACCAAATGATGGTTTGGGGTTTTTCCTCCATGAGACAAATAGTAGAAACAACTGTTTGTCAGGTATAGACTCACATTTGAATGCAAAATCACCTCTAAATCACCATAATACATCAGGGTTTCAATAGCCGTGGAATGAAAATCCAGTCCTGCTCAAACTGTTTAGTCTTTATAGAAAACACAGTGGGTGGAAGACAAACTGTATGTTAAGTACGAAAGTCTAAGCTATAAATACTGCATTATGGGGATACTGTCCTTCACTTCACCTGCTCTGCTAAAGAAGAGCTTGCTGGTTAGGAGATTGATCCAACCATGAGGAGAAGTTAAATTAATTAATTTAAATTAATTTTCAGGAACCATATTTTTTATTCCTGTGAACCTTTCCATAGTGAGAAAAAAACATTTGTTCCAAGACCCCCATCTGAGTTTTACGTAATTGCATATCCCCCTTAAATGCATAAGCTTGAAATTAATCATTCCTTTCCTCTGAAATCCCTAAGGAAATAGCTACTTGCTGTCATTTATTAGCAACTTGACAATATATCACACAACTTAAGCTCCCACACAATGCAGGTTCATGCCCCTGGGAAGGTAGGTAACCCCACAAGGGTGTAGGCTAGGGGTGGCCATGCTGGGGAGCAGCTCTGCTGGAGGTAAGGGTGCCCTGGAGCACTACAAGCCATGTAGGAGTCAGCAGATATCAGGCAGCAGAAGCACAGTCCATCCATACAGGGATGGGATTATCCCCTTCTACTCCACACTCCAGAGACCATGGACAGATAGACCGTCTGGTTTTGGGCCCCCCTCAATACCAGATGTAGGCAAACTGGTGTGAGTTCAGCAAGGGCTTCAAGCCAATTGTCCTGCAAGGAGAGGCTGCGGGATGGGACTGGCTCAGCCAGGGGCTCATATGGTTCCAGAGGGGCTGGCAGTAGACAGAAACATAACTATAGGCAATGAAGACAGGAAAAGTTCCTTAGGTCTCTGAGAGTGAAGTGTATGCAAGGAATCATGCGAAGGGCCTGGTCTAGAGCTCAGGGCTCCCTTTTAGTTAGTTCTACTTTTGCAGGAGCATCCCGTTCCTGCATTTCTTAGTGGTTCTTAGCTATGCAACACTAATTCGTAGCGATCCCACTGGCTGCTTAGCCAGCCTAACGTCCAATGGATGCCCAGCCTCCCATCTTAGAAACTATTGTATATTATTGTATATACTATTTCTGAATTACTGCTTTCTTGTTTGACATTTTAGAGGCTAGCTTCCTCCTAAAAACTTGCCTAGGAATAATTAATTAGGCTTCCCTATCTTCCTAAAGGCCATGAGTGGCAGGCATGCATGCCCTGACAAGGCTTGCTGAACTGCAGAGAAGGGGTGCAGTCACCTCTGCACAGCCTCTGCCAACCCCAGCTGCTCCCTGGGAAGGGGAAAGTGGAAGTACTGTCCTCCTTGGTATGTGGCCAAGCCAGAGGGGATACTGAGAAGAGCCTAGTGAGACAAGGATAAAGTGCTCTTTATCACACCTTTATCACACAAATCTTGATTACAAGAAGTGATCATGTGGCTACTGAGGAAACAAGTGCAAAGCAACTGTGACAAAACATGCTACTGGAGTTTGCCTCAAGATCCAGGAGGCATCTGGGACTTGGTTGCTAAAAAGAAATGGCTGTGATGCCTCAGTGTATGATGAAATCTTTTAAACTTTGAACCTATTTTTAGAAAACAGCTCAAAAAGTAATATAATTTTTACACATCCCATCCCTGACTTATTTTATCTGAACAGCTCTAAAACCAGTTGTAATTTTGGTAAATGGAAGAAACACAATTGTATAAAAGATTTCACGTTTCTCACTTTTTCAGACAGACTTAATGTTACGTAAAATTGTCCCTTTAAGGAATGAAGTTTTGTTCACTTTGTTACATGGAAAAGAAAGTACATAAAATTCAGGGTTCTAGAATAAATCAAAATATAGGTATGCTCAAACTGAAATTTCCTCCCTTTACTTTTTCAAAAGCATTTCTTTGAATCAGAATTCTATTTCACTCCCATCCTTTTTATCTTAGAGGGATAACAATGAAGTGTCTACCATGGACTTTAGTAGCTGTTGAAAGAAATTGTACTAATGTAACCAGAATGCTGTTTCTATATCTTCAGCAATGTTTGCTTTTTAAGATCTTTTCTAAAGTATCTCTTTTGCTTTTTACTGAGCACTGCAAATTCCACTCAGATAGAAGGACAGGTGGCACCTGTCATTAGAAATTGGGATGTCGGGTGAAGTCACTGCAAGTCTCTTACACTGTTACTCTCTTGCATATCCCATGACAGGTTTCAGCTGGGCTGTCTGCTGACTTCACTTAAATCACAAATTACACCTGACCCAGCTCCCACTTACCTCCACAAATATCTTTTCACCCTTTTTGAGGCCTGGAGCAGCTTTTGCAGCTTCCCATGTAACCAGAGAGGAAAAACATAGGTTATGGTAAATCCAATCCAGGGAAAATGCTCTGTAGTGTAAGCTTTGGTACAGACCTTTTCCAGCTGAGTCTGCTAAGCCAGCTGAGACCTCATAGTGAACTTGTCAATAATAATGACTCAGAGAGAAGAAAGACACAGCAAGGATAAGCCAGATGTATGTGTCTTGTAGAGGTCAGCAGAGCCCAGGGTGGATCAGCAGGGGCGGAGGGGAAAAATATTCTGGCAAACAGGGAGAGTCTGTCTGATTTCAAGGGCATTTCTGCCAGTCCCCTTTGAAGGCCATCACAAGATCCCCAGTAGCCTCTGGAACACACCCAGTATGTAAATGAGGGGAAGAAGGACAAAGGCATGAGTGACTATCTGAACTACTGACCCTTTGACCATTGTACATATTTTGAGGCATTTCAAGAATTTCTTTGACTGATAGTGAATGTCTGAAGTTATGAATACTATGCTGAGAAAAGTGGCTGAACATAGTACTGTGAGTTGTAGGAAATGTAATAAGTAATAAACAAAAATTTGCCAGTCTTTCAAGAAATGTAAGGAAGACTGGGTTCTAAAAATTTTTTTTGATGCTCTAATGTGTTTTAACATTATTCTTGGCAGACAGAAATATCTAATCATCTTTGAGCTTCTAGAAAGATTCATTGTTCCTTCTGCTTATGCCTGAAATAATTTCATTATATCAATTATATAAAAAATCCAAGGAATGATAATGCAAATCTCAATTCATGGGCAGGCAACAAAGAAACTACTCTTATTGATGTATCAATAATTCTTGTTTCGTGTCGCTGCAGTTTAAAATGTCAAATGTGTATGAATGACTCCATTTATATCACTGGATTTATCTATTTTAATCCTTCCAAACAAGTTTAAAACAGGGTTTTGATAATTTTAAATAGTTCTATATTTCATCATTCCTCTGTGACATTCAATTGCCCTTTCTTTAACCAAAAATTTAGAACTGTTTTTGGTCACTTCCAATGTTCACATGATTCTCTCATACTACTTTCTTTACTATACATAAAGCCAGGGATGACTGTGATTCCCACTCCTCTGTATCTATGGGTATAATTTCCTATGTGCTAAATTTCTATAGGACTAAATTTTTCTTTGAAAAAATGTTATTCATATATTTTTTAGTTGTTACCATTAAGTCATGGGTTTTCAATCTTTTGACAGAAAAGACCTGTTAAAAAAGTTTCCAGTCCGATAAATACTATAGCAGTAGATTTATTTTTTATTATTTATATAATTCACTATCGTGTTATACCTTGTAATTGCTTTGATTTACTGCATTTTAACAGATTAAAATGTCTTCTGGCACCGAATGCTCCTGTAATATGCATCTGATCCAGGCTAAGGCCTTTGTGTCTCATGCCTGAAGACATTTGCCTCCTCAGTTTCCTTCATATAAGTAATATATTTAAGGTTTGTGTGACTTAGTGTCAGAAGACAACTCTTTTACCAGTTCCTTATTCAAAGGTTGAATTTTAATACACTAGAGCTAGGATTGCAGAGGAACTTTCATTGCAAGTCTCCTTTTTCAGAAAAGCATGGCAAGTACTGAGAAAACATGATTTAGGAATACTCAAATATGAAATGGGTTTCATTTGACTCATTCTATAATCTTTTACTGACAAAAATATCCTAGGAAATGGCCTGCCCAATACAAGGCTCTTACAGTTCACAGCGATGGCTTGGGTACTTCATGAAAATATTGGACCAGGAAAATTTTAATTTAAGAATTAAGATTGTCCAGTAAGGAAGAAAACCAATGAGATTAGCCATTTATACAATCAAATTAGATTAGATTAAAAATCTGTAGTATTTTTTATGATGGACTTTTGACTGCTGAAGCCTCAAACCAATAAAAATATCTTCAGCAGAAAATTTCAGAAGGGTAGAATGATTTCATGGTGGTTAGCTCCTAAATTGAAAAGAAGGTGAAAGTCAATAAGCAAATGACTGCAAATCTGCAGTTCTTTTTTAATTTGTGAAAAGAATACATCTTTGTGATTGCATACATCTTTGTGATTGCAATTATTCCTCTTTGCTTTCAACTCAAATTGCTGGTTTTTTTTAGCTTTTTGGGGTGTTTTTGAGAGTCAGAACCAGACTAGCTGACTAACCTTTTTAAAAAATTACAGACATCCGTTCTTCTCTCAACTCTTCAGCAAATCTCTGGGGACATGTTTTTCACATCAAACCCTGAATGAAATTCTGCATACAGGATGCGATGTAGTATGACAGATGTTCATGTGGACAATGCTGATGAAATGTGATTTTGTCATGAACAGTAAAAATCTGGACAGTCAACTACAGTGCCATAATAGATGCTGGTGTGCAACAGACAATGTGAACAGATAAGCAGCTGAAATGCAATATGATAACAAAGAAGGGTAGTAGAACCTTGGTTTATGTAGGCAGAGGGATCTTATAATGAATTCAGAAACACTAGGTCTCTGTGGGCAGGATTTTTTTCTGTCTGATGTTTAAATATCTAGTCTAAACTAATAATTCCTTCTCTCTATTTCAAAGAGAGAATATGTGTCTTATGACTGTGCCTCAATCCAATCTTAGATATCTATCTGTATGAGATATCCTATTGAAATGTCAGTATTTCAAATCTAGAGAAGACCAGAAAATTAGCACAGCTCATACTGTTACACGTCTAAAACTGTAAAATTAAAATTAAACCCATTTATGTCTTGTGCATCTCCAGGACCAAGCCTGAAATAGTTTGCTCTGCACTGTGAACCTGAACTTTACCTCCACATTTTGGAGAATTTGCTTTGTTTGGATGCATAAATATGGACGTAGGCGCTCATGTTTCGACATTTAGCTTTTGAAAATGTGACAATTTTTTATCTGTTCCTAGCTGTTTTTAACTATCTTTACCTAGCTAAACAAGGACTGTGAATATGATCACAAATATATGGATGTTAAAGCCTATCACCCCTTGCTTCTTCAGTGAATTTCTTTTCCACAAAGAGCTGTCAAGGTGACCATTGAAGAGTTTTGGCTAAGGGTAGTCTTTTATTTACACAACTATCCTGTTGGTATTGAGTTTTCTCACAGTTTTTTTTCCAGATGTTGTTTTCCATGTAGTTTTAGAGAAAATGAATAGCAAGGCAGGGATCCTGGATAACACAGAAATTAATCCGGACCTTTTATTCTAAAGGACATTCCAGATATTTTTTTCATCATCCTTATTTTTTCTTTAAAATATGTGAAGTTTTCCAATTTCTATTCTCCATTGTGTATCAATGATTGACTAGTAAATTAGTTTATACATAAATAGTATATTAAATAATATCCATTTTTTTAAAAGTCCTCCAAATACAGTTCTGAACATGAGAAAAATATTTTTACTATTCTCAGACTAATGTGAGGCTAGTAGTTAGGATTTTAAGCTTATATATGCCATATCAATCAACATCTAGTAGGTATTGGGAGTGTGTTGAAAGAATAAGGTGGAGGTAAGCTGTGGGTAGAGTCTCTCAACAATCAGCTTTAGGTGTCCTCTTATTTATGTGTAATATTTCAGTAAAAACTGGCACAATACTAAAATGAAAAGAGTGCTTAATAAGCAGAAAAAAATGTTTTACTTAACATTCTAACTTGTAATAAGAACAATAATTTGTTATTGTCAAAACAATGCCTCCTCATGTCATCCTAACTTACCTTTAAAACTCTACTGTCCCTTTAAAATCTGCATAATGGATCCCTGCATAGTTCATCAGAAACACCCAAATTCAGTGACAGTGTAGATCACTTGTTCATAACTGGTAGTCGGTGCTCTTCACTACCTCCGTATGATTTTAGATGAGCTGGAAACAATATCAATAAAAGAAATGATGATAATGATTCAACAGATTGCATACATAGGACTGTAGCAATGAACTTTAGCTGACCTATAGCTAAACTCAACTGGTGTACCAAATTTTCTCCTGTCAGAAGAAAATGCAGCTAAAAATTACTGATTGATTGAAAATATAGATTAGTATCAGGACCATGAATGTTATCACTGTGACACAAAAGGCTCATAATGGGAACTGTAACTGCAAGAATGTTTGAGACAAAGTAATGCAGTCTATTGATATATTTCAATGTTATTTTTTCAGCTGGCCTGGTAAGTCTTCTGATTTTGCACATATGGCAGTTTGACCAGATGTGACTAAATTACTATACACAGTTACACTTCTGTTATTTTCAAAATTACAATGAGCTATCATTACATCATTTCTTTTGTAAATCCAATGTAGATATGCCTACAGATTGTTTATGATCCATGTCATTGTATGGATTTTACGTGACAAAACACAGCCTGGACCTACATAGTTTTCTGCAGAATAATTACCAGTTGGCATACCAGAACGAATGGTGGGAGGCCATCAAGCAGCTCATTCAAGACTTCCACCCATCTGTCCACTTGCCGTCTGTGGAATGTGAAGTTTTTATATTTAATGATTAAACAGTTTTCTTCATATCAGATTTCCAGTTTTCCCAAGCAATTCTTGCATGCAGCACTTAGTGTTCATTTAATGTTCATTTCCCAGCGTGGTACCCTTATGTCTAACTTCAACTGCTTAAAATAAGTAATATAATTTAAAATATTTATTTGCTACTTCATTTTTGCCTGATTTTCATTGGCACCGTCTTTGCCTGAAAACGTCTGTGGCTTATACATATGTAAGATCTTTTTCCCTTGAGGGAGAAAGCTTGGATTAAACATTTCTAAAAGAATCCTGTTTTGTCTGTGTTGATTATAATATAGATGGAGAACAATAATTTTAATGGTATTTTTAGGTACATTTTTTAGAGGAATTTTTTCATTAGTAATGAAAAAGTCACTGAGAGAAAAAATATATTTAATCTGTTAGACATGCAGTAATGCGATATATTAAAATAGAGCATCATATATCAGTGTAGATGTATTTCTCAGTATATTTGGCATTAAATAATATAAGATGTGCCCTTGTATTTGCTCTTCTGCAAATACAGGATGTATATATCCAGTGGATACTGCAAATGTTTCAAGTTACTTTGAAGTCAAAGTTTTGGGGTTTCTTTTGTTGACTTTAGTGAATTAAGACTCCTGTGACTTGGAGACGGCTCTGGGATGTAAAGAGTCTCACAAAAATACCTGACAGTTTCTTCTGAGCCTGTTGTGTCTGAAGTAGGCTGCTGGATGAGGAGCTAACTGAGAATCCTACTCAAGATTTGAAAGGGTTATTGCAATGACCTGGATTTCTCCATCACCAGCCCTTCCCAGAAAACCATAATTTTGTGTCTGCATCTGAGTGGTGACATGCTGGCATATGAAAGCCTGGCTGATCTTAAGTTGAGGGTGAGAGATTAGCAGCTTATATACAATGGCACCAACCAGTCAACTGTGATATGAAATACCTAAAAACTAACAACACTAAGGCATCATCTTCATTTAGAAAACCATGCTGTGTCAAAGGTAATCAAGGTCTCTGAAACGAAATACTTGTTGCAAGGGTAAAAAGGGCAGCAAAAGTTTTGTCTGCCTCATTTCTTCTGAGGACATAGGAGAATATTAGCCCTTTTGATTTTTTTCTATCTATGCTTACTATAGACTGGGGTTAATTTCTACTTTTCCTGGAAAAGGAAAATGTATTTGCATGAACACATGCGATTGCACACTTAAGAGAGCAGTTATTATTAGGCAGCATTCCTACATGGTATACATGGCCTAAAGACAGATTTGACATCATTCAAGCCAGTAAAATTAGCTTGAAATGTGCAAAATATGGATACTTTATTACTAATGATCTCAGTAATTGTAAGCTAATGGGAGCCTATGGAAAGGGGGGGAGAAAGAAATCCCAAACTTTTTTGCTGGCTGGGAAAAGAGCATTATTTGGTGAAGTTTTCTGCTACAGTAAGTAGGAAAAAATTTTCACAGATAATTCTTTGGCTGATATTTCCTGGCTGACTTACAGATAGAAGGTGACATATGCAGCTAGGATTTGCCTGTTTGTCTTCATATGAAAGTAGAGCTCCTCCCAGATTCCACATGGCACTGTTGCAAGCCTCTGAGAGTTAAGTCCAGCTCTACTATTTTGTGGAATGATTTTGTCTTGGTAGATGCATACTGGCTGTTCCCTTTCAGTTTTCATTGCCAATTTTCATTACCAATCTGACCAATTGTTGGTGATATATAATATTCAGTGAAATTAGAATCAAATGCTTAATTTGAGCTTTATATTGAAGTTTATAACAGAAAGAAGCAACACTTGACTCCGGAATTTTTTATCAAATAAATCAGTAAAACAAAAAGTGGTTTGTCTTTCACTCTGTGAGCAAGCTCCTCTGGGATTTAAAGGTTCTTTGTCTTATCTGACACTTTGACAAGGCAAATCATTTAGTGAATTAAAGAAAACATGCATTTCCCTTGCAGATTACTTCTAAGTAATGAAGTTAGTGTTTGGGCAAAACAATCGGCTTTACTTAATGGTGTTTTGAAATCAAGTCTCTAAGAAGAAGTTGAGTGATTTCTGCATGACTGCATTCCATGTCATCATCTGGTATGAAAAATGCATTATACTCTCACTTCCTTCCTCTCTAAGCAAACTCAGTTTCCAACACCTGTGATCTGAATAAACTGTACATAGACTTCTATAAAAGAATTCAACTATAAAAAGGTTATGGATTTTTAGAACTGCATTTTGAAGTCTGATATACCCGAAGGGAGCATGTGAGACCAGCAAGCTGTAGGAAAGAAGTGTCTCTGTCCATGTAACACAAGTGACACAGTGAGTAGAAATGATGCTTTGTGAGGCAAGGCAATGAACCAGAGAGGGAAAGAAAGTGGTCCTGTGCAGGGCTAGCATCTTTTCCCAGCTGGAAAGAAATCTGGTTGGGATATGTGATGACAGCTTTGCTGTTGTTCTTATCCCAGGCTGGAATCAGTTAAGCAGTTGCCTACTCCAAGGACACACTGGAGTGTGAGAGGGACCTATAGGTCACTCTTTTCAGTCATTAAGAAAAAGTGCTTGCTTAGTTTGACCTTGAGCTGCCTGGTGTGTGGGCGCTGTGTCACTCTCATACGAACTCACTTTTGCTCTTGTCTTTCACAAAAACTTCCTCCCAATTTTTTTCTTTTTGAATGAGCACTTACATACATATCATTAAGCACTAGGCAAATGTCTCAGCAGATCCAGGATAAAATTAGTGGTCTCTACACCTTAAATAAGGTAGCCATATAATTGAAAAAAACCTAGGTTTTTACCAGTTTTATGCATCTAATTAGTTAAAAGAAGTCTTATCAACAGTCTATGGAGTCTGTATGGTATTTGTGACAGGAATTTCAGCAACCATCTCCTTTCTCACACAGAAAGTTTGCTTACTCTAATGTTCATTACTTTAACTTTTCTTAAAATAATAAGATAACAAAGTTTCTATAATATTAAACCTAAGAAGTAAGAATTCAAAGAGAAATGACAAAAGGTGAGTTTGCAGTTTGAATGTCAGTTTGAATGTCTGATGCTCAGTTGAGTCTCTATACCTATGTTCACACAAATGTTTTTACTTATTCTCACTACAGTAAAAAAAGTAGCAATTTTATTTAGTCCTCTTTCTTATATTAAGGACCGGAGACAGTATTTAAGGTGAGGAAATATGACCTCTATTTCTTGTTTGTGGTCAGTTCTTCCTATTATACAGAATCTTTCAATTGTGTGCCTACTTTCAGTCAGGTAGGTTCTAACATAAATGTTTTTCTTCTCATATATATATATATAAGAGATTATAATATATAAGATGGCACTACTCACCTCTACTTCTGTCTAATTCAAGACAGAATTGGGAACAACAGCAAGGAGGCAAAGCAGAAAAAAGAAAGCTAAAATAGAAAGCAAAGTGCTCTTCTGTTCTTAAAAAAGTGCATGTATACTGATAAGAATTTTCTAATATATGGTAAAAAAATCCACAAATTGATTCTTCTCTACAAATGTATTCCAACATGCAGATTGAAACTGTCCAAAAGAACAAAAATATTTTTTTAAACACATGGACTGTATTTGACAACCTTTTATATTATGTGAGCATTCCCTTATCACATCTCTTGTTATTTGAGTAACTGTCAGGCTGCAATTAAGCGGCTTGTTTGATCTTTGATTGTGCTGGACTACCTATCCACCTCAGAGTTTATTTTAGATTAGAGGGATATCTCCCATTAAGGGAGAAATTTTGATTCTTAAATTTTTCACCATAGGTGTGGATAGAATTGCACAGAAATAGGAGAAGATACAAAAGAACATATCATGCTGGAGGGACAGTGAGTGGCATTGAAGGAGGGTAGTAAAAGTCAAATTATGTTGATTTGCTCTCTCTTTACTGTGTGGTTGTTTCCTCAGACCAACATGGATGAACGGTATTCCAACATTTAGATATGGCAACCATGAATACTTCAGATTCTCAAGTGTGATATTTTAAGTGTGACGAAGTTAAATAATTAGGTAATAAAACCTTTTGTTTCTATCAATAGAGTAAAGGAAATGTCTTAGAGTACAGCATATTTTCTCCAAAAATGAGAATGTATTACAGTCAAGATCTTGTGGATCCATTTGGTCTATGTAAAGAAATCCTAGCTGTGTCTCCTAAGAAATATTTCATTTCCAAAGCTTCTTTGCAGTCTGGTTGCTTAATAGACATTTTGCAGTTGGAATTAATTTTACTTGGTAAAATCCTTTAAACTATTGTTATGCAAAATATTCTATTTTATATAAAGAAAATGAAGAATTAGCTAATGATTTCTTGTTTGGTAATTTTAGCTGCGTATCCTTTTTTTAACTGTGGCTATCTGCTTGCATTTCTCTGCAAGGAACTGGACAAGGAACTGGCCCGAACTAACTTTTACTAAGCTATCAATATTGTGCATTTCATGATTGGGGTTATTACTTTTATTAAGATTGGATATTGAAGATATCAGAGTGCCAAAGTTTTATGGAAAGCCTAGTGTGCTGGTCTTTTTCATCACTATATGTGTCTGGCCATCTCACCACCTCCAAGTTCACTTTTGTTGTTATACTTTTTAATTTGTACAGTAATTCATGGTAACGTTATGTATATGAATCTCAGTGTTTTGAAAACTTGAAATCATTATCTGCTATAAGTGAAGAAAGAATGGATGGCTTGGTGTTACAGAACAATAAACTAAGCCTTTTATTATCAACTGATTAAAATTAACATGCCCTTAACACTAATAAAAGTGCTGACTGAATTTTATTAAAAACCCTACTGCCTGCATTATGCATAAATTATAGGAACAGTATGAAAATGCTTTTAGTGATTTTTACAAACCATACTGGCACCTTACACTTATTATGAGTAAAGAGTTTTCGTGCTTTCCAACCTTCTTAATTTTTCACATGAATATTTTAGCTAGAATCTCCAAAATGTCCACTGGAATTTTACTCCATAGAATGGATTGCTTCGGTCAATTAAATGACTTAAAATAATTAAGTATATCATTTCAAGATATGTTTTCTGCATTTTTTCTGCTTTCAATGTCAATAAATATTCATAATAGTAGAACCTGGTTCAGGAATATAAGTAAGTTAATTCCAAAGTATAGTCTACCCATACTATTGTTATTCCCAATATGAAAATTTGATTTCTTAAATCTTAGACTTGAATTCTTGGCATTTTTTATTTAAGTAGGTTTTTTTGTATCTCATTGCTTGCATGCTGACATTTTGAGACATTGTACATGATTAACTTACCCCTGGCACTTTAGGAAAAATGGTACATCTTTCTGATCTCCTTATGTACCTGCCAACAATTACTAGTGCATAGCCTGTAATTCCTCTCCTGCACAGATGCAGTCAAGTTTCAGAAACCAAATGTCTTGTGACCTCAGATTTTGTCATGCTCAAAACAGGCAATATATCCAAAATAACAGCAACAGGATCGTATTCCCTTCTAAGCGGAGTATATGTTGCTTGTTTTAAGATATGAATACCTGCGTGACAAGAAGCCACTCTCTTCTGTTTATGGACCAATTTGGTAGTTGGAACTCATGCTAGAATCAATTGTAGTTTTCCTATACTGTTACTGTGAAGGAATTCAGTGTTTTGAAATGAAAAAGAAGAACTCCAGGAACATTAAAACAGTCAGTCTTGCTTTGACAGCCACCAGGACACCAGAACAAACTATAGTAAATGCATTTATAACTACTGAGTAGATAATGAGGCAATAAATAAATCAATGAACAATCCATCTAACTGACCAATGAAGCAGGAAGTGCAGATTTGGCAAGCATTTCACAAGACAGGATCATGATTAAAAATGATCTTGACAATAATCAGAAATCAAAAGTGGGTCAGAGAAAAAATAGCAGTTAGTAGTATAATGCTGATGAAAAAAAGCAACACTTTTTTGGTCATGTATTGCTAGGAATCTATTAAGAAAGAATTAATTAGTCAATGTGGTGCTTGGAAAGCCTCACTTGGGTACTGCTTCCTGGAATTGCTACCACTGCAGATTGGAGGGGATCTATAGAGTAGGGGTGAGAATGAAAAGAGCTTTAGGAAACATAATTTACAAGGAATAATTGAAGGAATTAGATTTTTTAATATCTAAGAGATGGAAGACTAAATAAAAACTGGGAGATATGATAACAATTTTATACTGTGTAAAAAGTCATAATGAATAAGGTAGTAGATGAATCTCTTCTGTTGATAGAAGAAAAAGGAGTAACTGTTAACCGGAAAGAGATAGCTAAGGTTACACCTGTAAGGGTTGTGAAACTTCTTCAGAATGTTACAGAGTTTCCTTTCTAGAAGTGTTGAAAAATAGATTCAATAAACATCTGTCAGGGATATTTAATGTTTATTTCATTTTATCAGAGTGCATTGGGATTTGTTCCTCCAAGTTTGACACCTCTTTGTTCTGGATGCTGTTGAAAAAATTGCCAATTGCATGCAGAGAAGAGTACCAACACTGTAGTTCCACCAGGCCTTGTAGCTAGTGATGGGTGGCTCTGTGTTATGCTTCAGATTTAAAGCTATAAGCTGCCCAGAGCGGTTACATTTATTCAGTAAAAGTCTTTTATTCAAGACTTTTTAAAAGCCTTTTGGTTTGTTATACCCTCAAATTAGCATCCGGAGAAAGAGTCACACACTCTTCTCTAATTTAGTGAGAAAAATAAGATATTCTGGCAAAAGAAAAAATATTTCACTAAAACAGCACAAAAAACCCATTCCACAGAAAATACCCACTAAAAACAATCAATATACTAGCTTTACTAAACCCAATTAATTGGTTTTACATTACCCACAAGAGAAGGAAAAAGAGTACAAGAAGTAAATATATTAAAAGAGTAAAGAAAGAGAGAAGAAAGAGAGAAGGAGGGAAAGAAAAGGAAAAATGGTTACTGACAAGATCTGATGGTTCACATGGTTGCAGGATAGGAGAGAGGCAGGACTTACCATGTACCTGCAGGTCTAGGCCAGTCCTCCCCCCCAGTGAGTTGGCTCTGACCCATATCAATAACTTAGTGAGATTTGGATTCAGTAGCTCACACTGATGACTGGATGAATATCTGTTTGGTATATTTATATTAAGAAATATTAAGAGTTTACCTTTATCGTTGGGTAAAATACCATGTGTAGTTTTAAAAAGATGTTCATTCAATTTGTGTGATTACCAGATTCTCTTTTCTTAGTTCTTGTTGCTTTCCAAGTTTCTCTGAATTACTCTCATTAAGTGGAATAAACGTAGAGTTAGGCTAAAGGAACCTGGAACTGAAGGAAAAGGTAGTCAGATAAAAACATTCTTTGTAAACTGTGAACCATCCTCATTTCTTTATGATCCCAGGAAAAGCAAACCTAGGTTGTCTTTTCAGAAGCAGATAATTGCACGTTGACAGGGGAGAACACAGCTTGTACATTTAACCGTGTTCACAAAATATTTTGACTATTTATCGTTAGCTGCCATTTTCAAAGTCAAAGTTCTAACTCAACACGACAGATAAAAAGTGCTCCCATATTTCTACCTGAGATTTCCTCAAAAAAGACTGTGTGTACTTTAAACATCCATGTTGCATGAGGATCTGCACATGCATACTATCTATGATCTGTTCTGAGTCTGTCAAATTTTCTGCCCTGACTAGAAGTGCAGGTGCAACAAATGCTGCACATCTGCAGATATAGGAAATAACTACATAAGTAATACCTCATGGACTAAAAAAAATTAACTTCACTGGCACATATCACATTTGTTTCCTTGGTGCAGAGCATTAGTACCTTCCATTAGTGATTGAGTTTATCTAATAAGTCACAGACACTTTTTTGGACACATCCCGTGTACTGATATCAGAGGCAGAGTCAGTGGGTGTACGGGATATCCTATAGTGGTACCTATAAATTAGCATGTCTTATTACTGTTTTTTATGTACTCATAATTTTCCCTTCTTAGACCACAATAAATCTGGCCCTGTAGCTTATTTACAAGTCACAGATGGAACAAATCCTCTATTAGTTCCAACTAAACAAAGACAGCCAAAGACATGAGTGAACATCATTTGAAGTTGATGTTCAAAATGTGCAGACAAGCTTGAGTGAGCTCGCAACTCTACCTACAATAGACCTGCTTCCTGGGAGCACAATGAAGTTCTTACCCAGAAAATAAAAAAGGCTTGGTCTTCAAACACGCATATGATAGAAACTAATCAGATAACATCCAGTGACATTTTTTGCACAGAGAAACCCCAAGCTTGTAAATTAATCTATGTGGAAATGAATGAGAATGTTTCTCCCTATAGCTCTCCATAGCCAATATACATGAGCTACACTATTGGATGGCTTTCTACTAAGGTATGGTAGGATTATGTTCAGAAACCTTTGCTTCTGAACATAGATAGACACAGATAGACATTTCTGCCTGCTATAATTAGCAGTTTCTAGCATCCACTGTACTAACCTGTGATCTTCAACTATTTGAAAATATGTACATATCATTAGCAAAGCTCTTTCAATTCCGCTCCAACTTTGAGATGATTCTTATTCAGTTCAAGCGGAAAGTACCAGATGAGACTTTGTTTTCATTAATTAACATAAATAGGTATACATTTCCTCAGGATGAGAAGAATTTTCCTTTTTATTTGTCAAGTTAAAAATAGTGGTCTGGAGGTATGAACAAAGAATAAGGGTTTTAAAAATAATGAGATAGATGTCCTAGATTGCTGGAGTGTGAGAGTTTTCTGCTTAAAAAAACCCTTGTCATTTCTTCAAACATACTTGATAGACCTCACAGACAGTGCTTTAAATGCTTTTTCTTAGCACTTGCAAATGTTCCTGAAAGAATTTAATCAAGTAATTCAACAGTGCACAGCTTTCAAATGATGACTTTTAGAGAAGACAGAGTCAAATGAAGCTTTCCATGTTTCATGCTGCACTGTAGCCTCCATATTTCAAAACAGGAAGGCAGGAAGTTCCATCTGAAATGTGGATTAAAATGTATTAAAGAGAGAAAACCTAACCCCAAATTTTGGATCACTGTGGTCAGGGGGCTGGGAGGCTTCTTCCTGTTTATTATAAGCAATGAACAAATATTGGCAGGATAAAATTGTCTTGTAGTTGCTAACTTGGTGCATAGCCCAGGCCAACAAGCATCTCCAAAGCTGTGTGTGACTCTTTTATGGTAGAAGTGTGGAACTTAAGCAAAATAATAAAAAAATACAGCTTCTGCACTAAGTTGGACTGGACTCTGGTGTATGAGTGTAAGGTAATATTGCCTCTTGAGGTTTTCTGCTATTAGCCTGAATCAAAACACAAGTACATGTGTTTTATATAGCAAGGTTTACAGTAAGAATTTTAGACATTTTCTTTATTGAATGCTGCTTTTGAGTGCAAAAACAAATCAGGTATCAGATCATATTTTAATTAAAGAAGCCTCAAACAGGAATTCACATTTCTGATTTTCATAGCAGGTGTAATTTAGAGCAATCTTTGAATAATACAAAAGGAAACTTTTCCCTTTGAACTTGACAGGTTTTGCTAAATGACTAGTTTTCTTCAGGCTGAATTCTGCTCTGAAAAGAAAATTCAATCAAAATTAGGCTGCCTGTTGTTACTTAGCAAATATTTTTTTACCTTCTTCCATCTTCATTCATGTGAAAAATTAATGGAAAAACTACATACTCATATGAATGTTCATTTATTGCATAAAAACCAAAGAAATAAAACACAGTTTTCTTAAAATTAAGCAAGACCAATAACTTTGGAAGAATAGGATGAGAGGAGCAGTCAATACTGTGAGTTTAGAGAAGTTATACACTATAAGCTTTATTATTTGTTTCTGGTTCACACAAGGTTGGCTGCAACTGTTAGCAGTGATGAGCATGTTTGTGGTATCTGTGCAGGTAAGGCATCTCACCTCATAGGACATCAATCAAATATTTCTTGATCACTAAAATTATTTGGTAACTCCAAAATTCAAAGCTTTATCACTTGAAGTATTTAAACAATTTCAGTTTCAGAGATAATGTGTGTCAACAGAGATGGTCCTTTAGTATAACTGTTCATTCTTTGCCCAAATCTAGAACTATTTCAAGTCTAATTTTTTTTCTGAATATCAAGGAAAAAGTGATAAATGTCCTCTAAGATGTGTATTTTGTCTGAACAAACCCGAGGTTTAAATCCAAATATATTTCAGATATTTACAGGCTTAACTGAGTTATATTGGCCTAGTTTGTGCTTGGGATGGCCCTTAGGAAAAGATGGAGTCTTATCAGATTCATAGCCTTAATTTAGAAGGGGACAAAAACCTTTAGAAGATTGATGCAGTGTAGAGCTATGGGTGTAGCAATGGTCATATAGCTAAGAGGTTTTTTCATTTCAGCTTTTGTACATTTGTAAAGTAGTTCCTTGTGACAGATCTCTTCAGCAGATAGAAAAGGAATCTTAAGGATATTCCATGAAAGCTTGGTCAGATCAGGATAAAAGTTTATACTAGGTCTTCTTTTACCCAAATCATTCTTTTACCATCTCTACATGGTTAAAAAAAAAGAGTCCTCAAATAATTTAATGGGGTTTTCTCTTGCAACTACCCCTCCTTCAGCAGGTTTTGTGTCAGAGCTTCCAAAACCCTCCACATTTAAAAAAAAATTAAAGCAAAAATCTCTTGCTCTTGTCAGTGGGACTGACTTGAATGAGAATTGTCACAAACAAAAGAGTGTGTTTAATGACAAAATAAAATATGAATCTGGTAGATGAGATTTTCTGTTTTAATTTCAAGCATTTTTTTTCAGATTGCTTTAATGAAATATACATTTCTTGGAGGCCTGCTGCATTGCCTAAACATATTGTTTGCTGAACATTTCCCATGTTTTTCTGATTTGTTATTCCACTGTATATTGCCTGGGAAACCCAAAAGGAGCTTTTACATTGCTATGGCAACTAATCAATATACCTATATCTACATTTTGCTTGTAGACCAGGTAATGTAAAGGCCAAAACACATACCTGCATGGATAGAACATGATATACAGTTGGTTATTTTTGTTGTTTTCTTTTTAATTAAGAGAAATACTAGGTGATGCTGAAACAAGTGTCTGTTTTGCTCTGCTTCAGGGGATAAAGAAACCATTCCCACTTTCTGTCATGTGTTATTTTAATTCACAAGTTTTACAGTCAATCTTTCAAGGATTATGACACTAATCTAAGATTAACATTGACTTTGGTTTTGTAAGTGCTTTAACTGGTATTTTCCCAAACCCAAATTATATGCTTCTCTAAATGGCAAGGATGTAGTTATGTTTTGCTATAAACATTGGAGAATTACTGTCTTAATCTGACAGCTAGAAGAGCCTTTCAACCCACATTAAACTACAAACCCATGCTGCCTTCTTCTTTACTAACTTTATTTCCTTCCCAGAATTGTTACCAAAATATTTTATGCTCTTGTTTGACTTACGAAAGGCTCACAAAACCTCTTCTAAGCTTTTTAAAGACCTTATTGAAACTAGAAAGTTTTAATTTCTGGTTAAACTATGCAAAAAAATGTGTATGTATTTTTTCTTTTATATTTTACTTTTATCATTTTCTCTGACTGTTCTCTCTATAAAATAATAAAGAAAACAAACAATCACGACTTTATTCCTCTCTGCGTATTTATGCACAGCTTTGTATAACTGCAGAATCATGCAGTAGGACCTGGTTTTGACTTATATAAAATCTACTTTACAATGAAGTGGCCTTTTGCTTTTCCTCAATAGTTTTTTTTTATTGTTGACCAAATAGAATTTTGAATGATTGCAGAAAAATACACATGGACCATCTTATCATTCCCATTTGAGAAACCTCAGCGATGTGGGAATATCAAACTAAAGTAGCAATGTATGGTTTTGTCATGAAATATATAATTTAGCATATATTTTCATTGGTTTTAAATTTACACCTACTGAAAGGCTGAAAATATATAAAAAGTTTGAGCAGTCATAGGATTTAGCCCTATGGTTCCATTTCTGCCCTTGCATCTACACAGATGGATCCTAGCTCCTCTGTGAAGCTCTACTGACTTGAAGAAAAAAAGCTAGCGGTCAGTGGGGTATGACATAAGTTTCAGGGTTTGTCCACGGGAATTAAATGACATATGCAAGATGACAGTTTTTGTACTACCTCAAGCTGAAACTCAATTTAAATTGGCCTCTGTTTTGAACAAACTGGTTTAAGAGGTAATATATAAGGCAGAGTCAGAGGTTAATGCCAGCCTGACCTAAGGCAAGATATTTTTCAATCAAAAATTTTCCCCTTATTAATCTGTTTACATGGAAACTTTCAGTTTTTCATGGCAACCCTTTTTTTCTGATGGTTGAAAAATGCTCCATCGAAAATGTTTTGACTGCTATACCATAACTTGTTTTTAAGCTGAAGCCTAGAGTGAAAGATGAGAAGAATATGGATGAGTATGGACATAAGTATTTTATTACAAAGATTATTCTACTTACTCCTGTAATAGCCAGAAGCAGATATGAGTTGCATCTGGTAGGAACCTGTCAGTTCTCGAAACATTTGAGAAAAGAGGTACATGTTGGCAGTATCAAGATATAGGGTCATTTCAGGAGTAAATAAAGTACCAAATGGTGAAGTAGATGGTACTTCTACCCCATTAGACCTGCTAGAGCCCATCTCATGGAAGAGATGAGTGCATTACCAATGTACCAGACATATCTGTAGAGAATACTTGTTGCAGAAAATTCACCTTTGAAATCAGAGAAGTAATTATCCTCAAATTTAGGGAAACAAGGAACAAAAATCACTGAAAACCTTACAGCAAGGCTGAGGGAATGGAAGTCCATTACAGAAGTCCATAGTGAGTTGTTAAGCTTCTCCTTCCTCCACCTCAAACTCCTACCCCCATTTTACATCATCTAACTCCTTTTTTTGTTCATTATTTCAGAAGCACCAGACTTGATCACCCATGGAAAGGCATAGTTCATTGTTTCTGGCATTTGCTGGATCAAGGTTAAAGCGGATGTAGTCCAGTTGAGTAGAAAGAGTAGGAAGAGATGAAAACACTCCTAGTCTCCTATTCTATAAGCATGTGCTCCTTCAATGAGTATCTCTATTGAAACTTCCGAACTGCTCACCTGGGCACTTTCTCAGACGTAGGGCTTTTGGTATTTATTCTGAATGTATACTCTTGGGAATGAGTGTAAGTTTATGCAACTCAAATCTAATTTGAAATCATAACTTACAGTAATATTAGTCTAATATTTATAATTAGATTCCACTATTTGGTTTTCTTCTGTGTTTTCTGCTGTCATAGAGTTTCCTTAGTCTTTCATGCTTATCTTTTCTCTTGTGTTCTTGCTGCTAGCTGTCAGAGGGAATGGAAAATAATTACTGAAATTATTCTTATCAAATATCTATGGTATCAAATGTCATTTGTTGGTCACAAACAGATAGGGGCATTTTATTTCCTGTGGTCATCAAAACTAAAGCACAACACTCCTGGAAATGTAAGGCACATCCTCCCAGACACTGAAATTCCTCTAATCAGAAGAATTTAATTCAGTGATGGTAAGATGCTTAATGGTATTGGCTATTATCAGATAGACAGACAGAGGGAGAGATGGAAAGAAACCAGCAATACTTTTAGGATCTGCCTTTCTTTTTTTTTTTTCCTGATCTTTTGATTGTGTGTAATTTACTTTGACTTTCAGTCTTGCTTAATTTAATTTGTGTTCATTTGCTGTGTAGAGCAGTCAGTTAAGTCTCCATTTGGATTGTTATATTTTTCTTTCTCTGGGTGGTCTTTATTTATTGGATAGTTTGTTCTGTGATCTTCATCTCATTTAGTTGTCTTGCAAAGTGTGATTTGATATTTAAGGCTACAAAGTCTTTGATGATACATTTTTATTTGTTTTTTAACTCTCATTTCTCCCTCTCTAAGAATCAGGGGATGGTGAAACAGGGTTTCCTGACAGTGTTAACTTCCCTCCTTTAAATGCCTAGATATAGTGAAGTTCAGTCTCTCAGTCATCTTTAAGTGTTGGTATGAATGAGGAAAAGATGTGATCCTGCATACTGAGTTTGCCTGTAATTTACAGGTCTTCCCAGGTGGAGTTTTAGTTTGGCCTGGGCTCGAGCACAACCACATATGGAAAGCACATTGATGGATAATGCCTATGGGTTACACATGTCAGTAAAAATGACCAGAATGTTAAAACTGCCAAAGGTCCTACTGCCTAGAGGAGGTTAATGTACTAGTAAATATTGCTGATTGGTTTCCTGCAGGCAGGGTACAACTACTTCCACCTAAAAGTGAAAAGCACAAGTCTTTACCATCACTTTGCTTAAAAGAGAACAAAATGTCGAATGACTGAGCAAATTCTTGCAGCCTTCTCATTCGATTGCTATCAAAGAGGGAATTTGAGACATGGCTTTGACATGTGTCCACAGCAATGACTCCCTTCATGCTTTAAGTGGAAAGTGGCAATGCAGAGATAAATGTATTCTTTATAACGGAAAGAAAATTTTTCACCTACTTCCACTTTTTGGTTTTCTGTGCAGTAGAAAGAAAAAAACCACGAAATCAGAACATGAAAACTTTGGTGAAACCCTGGCTACCGTGTCTTTAGCTATCAAAATATCTGAAATGTGATCTTAGAAGTAGAGAGAGAAAACTGTAAAAAGTTGAGTAAATATTAGAAAACTGCTCATGTATCCAAAAGAACAAATGTTTCTTTTTGACAGAGGAAAATCTTTAAAAGGGTTAATTGAAACCAGTAATACACAATAGGTACCCAAAAGGAGTTGGAATAATATTTTCAAAAAAAGATACAAGCAATAATATGAGAAAAGGACTATATAAGAAACAGTCACATTGGAAAGAAAAATACAGAGTAAAAATATATTGCTCTTTCACTACATAACTGTAAACATTGCATTAGTTATAGTAGAACTAAGATTTAAGAAGGATCTGTGATTTCCAAGATGACACTACATCTTTAAACGAAAAACAATCTTTCCTGTGCTTTGTTTTTTCACTGACACTGAATTTTTTGCATTAGAACCATCGCTTCAGGTAAGATCTGTGTCCTAATTATGTGGCATGGCAGAATAAGGCTCATTTTCAGCACAGCTTGTAGGAGAATTGAACAACTTTGATCACTTTTAATAGGAGTCCTACCCCTTGTCTCTGCTCAGTGTGTGCTGAAGATTTACCCCAACATCAGGACATATTTGCAACACTAATAAAAAGTCTTTGAAAAAAATGCAATGTTTAATGCAGTCTTGGAGGGAAAAAGTGGGGGTGTATGAAAGAGGAAAGGAACAATTTTCTTTTTGTAAAGGTCACATCTGATTTTGGAAGTCTGTGGTGTTGTAGATAATCAGGTGAGACAACTGCCATGTCCACCGGTGACTGAGCCTGACCCATGTCTGCTTGGGTGATAGGAACTGTGGATCTGACATGACACCAATGGAGACCATATCAATGTCTACAAGTATCTGAAGGGAGGGTGCCAAGAGGATGGAACCAGGCTCTTCTCAGTGGCGCTGAGCAATAGAACAAGAGGCAATGGGCAGAAACTGATGCACAAGAGATTCCAGCTGAATATGAGGAAGAACTTCTTTATTGTGTGGGTGACCGTGCGCTGGAGCAGGTTGCCCAGAGAGGTTGTAGAGTTTTCCTCACTGGAGATATTCAAAAACTGTCTGAACAGAGTCCTGTGGCACGTGCTCTAGGATGACCCTGTTTGCGCAGGGAGGTTGTGGCAGATGCCCAGTGTGGTCCCTTCAAACCTTACCATTCTTTGATTATGTGATTTTTCACTGAAGAGCAAAATAACTGGTATTTTACCTCTATATTCACCTCTTTGGATTGCTATTGAACCAAAACTGGAGTCCAGTAGAATAACTCATCTAGCTGTTTTATATTTGTATTTTCATGGGGTTCAGTGTATCCCCATCCTTTTTCCCTCCCTTATCTTGGGTGTTTGTACATACAGATATTAGAGCTTGAATAGCATGTTCCCTTCTTCTCTGATTTGTACCCTGACATGGAGAAGTCAAAGAACTGACTTCATCAGCAAACCTATTGCAGTGACCACTGATGTTATCCCTGGTCATAATTTCTATTCCTGACCTCTATCAGCAACAAGGGCTTCAGAGGAGTCACAGCGATGAAGAACCAACACAGAAATTGGACATCAACCATGAGGAGAGAGCTTTGGGCCTTGAAGATCTCCGAGGAAGGATTGAAGCTTTTATGTTTTTGTAAGGAAAGGTGCTGGACTAACATATTTGGTGGAAAATGAAAAAAAGGACCATGGCACAGAAATATTCCTACAGCATGGCTGCCAGAGAAACTAACAGAAGGTAGTAAGAGATCCTTAATTTTAAGCCAAACGTACCTTTTAATTCAAGAGTTTGACCCCAAGTCTGTGTCTTGTCATGTGTCACAAAGAAATTTGCTGTACCTGAAACATTGTGATTTGTGGTTTAATTTTTGTGTTTTGTTTTGTGTGTTTTTGGTTTTTTTTCCCCTGAATCACTGAAGCATTATTTTATTCTCATTTCTGTCAGAAAAGATCACATTTGCCTTACAGTAAGCTTTGGAAAACTGCCTAATTTTTATTTCATCATGCAAACTCATGTCATAACTGGACATATGTTATTGTTCCTGCTGGCCCAAGGGTTATATCACACACTTTTATTTTAAAGTTTTTTTAAAGAATGTGACTGGAGCCCACCTAAAATGGGAAAGGTTAAACTCTGTAATTAATCCACTGTGTTGCGTGAGTTACACCACACACAAACATCCACTTGCTACTCTGAAGTTCTTTATCTTTTTGTCTCACTCTTTAAAATTATCATGATGGAGCCCTATTTCATGTAAAACCTTATGGTCCAACTGCTATTTTTTTGTCTGCTCACCCCAAGCCTTTTTTTTTTTCATCTTGTTGGAAGGAGACCTATAATCACTAAAAGTTTCTTACTCTTCGGTACTTCACACAGAAACTTTTCGCCAATTGTTTCAATGAGGTATTTTCACTGAAGAGATATGGATGTTTACGGATTACTGAAAAGACAGATGTTTATAGTTACAACAGCTCAAAATAAAAGATGCTTTTATAAAAGTTGAAGTACTTTACACTACAGTGTGTTGTCATGTCCTAGAAGAAACTTTTCAACATTTTCTTCAAATTTAGTTCTGCCCAGCCACTGAAAATAGAAGCCCATGCAGATCAAGAAAGGTTTAATAACCCCAAACCAAAACCCAGCCCCTGTCTCCAGATGTTGCCATCTGGTCTCCAACATTCTTTTTACTTATATATTTCTCTGAAAATCCCTCCTCAAATCCCTTCTCTTTCAACCTGACTTCAGAGTTCCAAGTGGGACAGAGTAGGCAGTGTGGCTTTTGTTTTACTTGGAAAACATTCACACTGCCACTTCTTTGAAGAAATGGCTGTTATGACTGACAGTTTTCAGGGTTTTTTTCCTGCATTTGTTTGATAGCAGCCTTTAGCAGCTGCTGCAGCTGGGAGCAGAAACTTGCTGCAGTCAGAGTCAGAGTGCAGGAAACCAGAGGGACCTTGGAGCACAAGCACCTGCCTCAGCCACAGGAGGTAACAGTATGGGATGGTTCACCTCTGCACACTGACAGGCCCATGCACAGGGATCTTTGCATGGGGAAAGAGTTGCACCTCACCACTGGGCCCATGGTTGCTCTTGTTGCTGCAGATGTGCAGACCTCCTGCTCTCAGGCATGGGCTGAGTGGAGTGCCTTCATTCCCACTTCTGGTTTCCTGACTGGTCACTGACATGAAGCATTTCTTGGGTCCTCACTGACATGAATGCTCCTCGGGTCTCACAGACCTACATGATTTATAAGCTGAGAGAGGATCTGGCACTGCTGCATGCCACAGAGCACCAGAACACTTTCCCTGTACTCATTGACAACTCCACTCCAAGTTTAATATCAACTAGTTTATTTTCTGTGGGTTTTTTTCCTCATATTTCTTTCAGTTATTGTGTGGTTACACATGGTAAAGGAAAACTACTGTCGCAGAGAGCTCTGTTTTGCTCTCAGTTAAACTCATGCAACTTGGCTTTTAGAATAAGCCAGAAGTAGTGGCAGTGACTACCTTTGTGTTGTAAAATTTTCCCTTCCCTTAGGGAAGTGTGCAGGGAAATATGTTGGTATGCAGCCATACGTTCACCATGTAACTCATCATTGCAAGTCAGTACTTGCTGCCTCTGACTGCTCTCAGCATCTTATCAAGATGGTTTAATATGATGCTACCTGGATATGCCCATGAAAACACTTTCTCTTTAGGATACAAATATCAGATTAAAGTCAGCCCTGTCTTTAAGGGGTTTTATACCTCCAAATCCTAAACCTGAAATTCCAGTTTGCAGATGGACATTCTTCAAGTGGGAGCAGTTGTGAAATAGGTACAAGCTGTAAATTCAGATGAGAAGTGTGAACACCAGGTTTTTCTCAGACACTTTAGGGAGACCTTGAGAAGTTGTGCTGTAGTGTGTCAGCTGTGCTACTAAATATGTCCAACCACTGGGGATTTTTGTCAGCAATGTAGACAGTCTTCCTTCTTATTTTTTTTTGTGAAGGAAGGCAATGTTTATCTTTCAGTTTTCTCTGTGGCCTTGCTCCCATTCGACTGCAGCAGAGAGCATGATGCTACTTCAGCCCAGTTACTATTCAATTTGACTAGTACTAGGAGAGAGGTATTATCATTGCAGAATAAAAATCTGTCAGTTTTCTGACTTTGTGCCTGCATGTTTCATTAGGGATCCAAACAGTTAAACATCCATGGAGGAAAACTGGATCTTGTACTGCTTTGGGGAAAAACAATGGACTAGCAGAGCTGTTTGAAGGTGATGGGATATCTCTGCCAGTAGAATGGAAGCAGAAGAATGGCTTCAGGGCCCATATGAAACCCATTGCACAAAGTAGAGATTTTTGTTTGCAGCAAGGGCATTTAATCATGTCTGAAATGCCTGTCTAAAGGGATATGTAGTCCAGAGATTATCTCTGTAAATTCCTGCAATAATAAAAATGGCTCTTATCCAGAAATGTAGGCTCCTGTGATATAAATCACAAAACACTATGGAATAGCAGTTAATCTGCCAACAAAACCGACTCATTTCAAAAGAGGACACACAAGTCCATTCCATCTTCATGGAACCCCAAACAATTTTCAAACTTGGCCCTTTGCATCACTGAATGGGAGTGAGCCTAGGGTGAATCTTTTACTGTGTCAAAGCATAGAAATGTTTAATGCTATGTAAGACACAGTATATTGGTTCTCTGTGACAACAGCACATAGGTATTATGATGACATGAATTATTGCATGGGGGGAGGATCAAATATCTTAGTTAACCTCAGAAGACGAATTCAATCAAATCTTAGCATTTCAGAAAGTCAAAGGAGCATTCCGGTTTGGTTCTCCAAAAGTATAACCTGAATCCAGATATCTGTCTTGCCCATTGGATTTAAAAAGTGAGCAGTCTTCTGGACCAGCTATGTGGGGCATTTCATCAGGCAACAGGACTCCAGAAAAAAAGCAGAAAGGGCTGAAATCCCATAAGTTTTTCCAACATGATTTGATACAAGCTACCAAGAATGATTTATTTCAAAATGTGTGAAGTTTACTTTCGGCCTGAGATGTTGCTTTTCATAATGTCACCGTGGAAACTGTTGACAGAACTGGCAGAAAATCATCCACTTATCCCACAAGATTCAACAAAAAGCAGTGCAATACACAGTCTGTGCTGTTCATGTTTGGCATTCAACAAGACTAATTTCTAGGGGTTATGAATAACAGTTAGCCCTGGTGTTACAGATTTTAAGAGCCAGGGCAGTAATCAATTATACAAATCTCATTTAAAAAGTGTATGGAATCTGTGAAGACAAAATCACTTGTAATTGTGAACAAACTGCAAAATATCTCTAATAGAGATAAAGATGAAAAAAGGCATTATGACATTTTAAACTGAAATATCATAATGTAATACAGTAGGATTAGAACGGAGCTAAATGTGGTTGCATGTTGTTAAACATTGAACACAGCTATCAGCTGAATTTATTAAAAAGTTACTTTCATTTTTTGTTAGGTTCAAGCTGGCTGGTGTCAGGAAACAGAAGCAGTAACTACTACCTCTTCGTTTATTTGTTTAATAACTTTCACAAATAAATGATGAAAACTCAAGTCTGATGAAACCGTCATCTCAGCACATCTCTGGAGTGGTAAATATGAGATCCATCAGGAATTCAACACTTGAGCTCAGCCACCATTCATATTGCATCAAAGTTGTTCCTAACTGGGTGACAGCAGAACTCTCTCAGCATCAGGAGTAGCCTAAATGTAATTGGCTCCAAATATTTTAAGACAACACAATTACCTGAGCACTCAAATGCCTGGTGAAAGATACCCACAGTATGTAGGAGGTATGACCAAACAGTGCTCCCTCGCAGCACTGGATGATGTGCCAAACACGGACAGTGCCTTACATTTTTGAAATCACATGTATACCTTAGCAGATATACATGAGTTTTGGTCCTATTAGAAGGAATATCTATGACTTTTACATTACACAATGATTTAAAAATTCATTTAGAATCAAACCTTTCATCACCTCCTCCAAAGAGTGTGCTCTAACCACTACCATGCAGTCAGGCACTGCTGACACCACACCTCTTCCACCTCAGTCATGTGATCTATCAGCAAACAGCTCAGACCCCTCTGCTCCACCTAGTCGATATTTTGTGTTTTCTTCTGAGACGTGAGAACTGGTGTGCTGAGTCATCATTCAAATTGAATTTATTAGCCACAGGCCTGGACCAGATTTAAGTATGACTGCACTATAAAGTGGGTAGAGAAAATCACAGGCTGTCTACACTTCTCTGTGCATGTGAAGAACCTTTATAGAACCAATAAAATTACCAGTCAGTTTGCATCTGTTTACAACTCAGCCTGTTCACAATGTGATCTATTCTGGTCACAAACCCTAAATAATATTCCCTGCAAAGAAAGATTTAAATGCATCTTGGACACTGTGTACTATCCTCACAATTCTAGATTTCAAGCAAGTCTTTTACACTTCTCTATTTTAGCACATCTCTCTTGGAAATTGGCAAATGTTATCTCATTTTAGTTTTGCTAATTAGAAAATCACTGAAAAATGTACCTGACTGGTTTGTACATTTTTCTAATCTACTAATGGTAAATGAATCCAAATTAATAAAGTTGTTTCATTTTTTCTTTTTTTTTAATTATTATTTTTAAATCAAAATATGCCATTTTCACGATCGCTAACTCACAAAGCTTACATTTAGGGAAGAAAAAGCCAAAACAGCTCAAACTCATTTTTGATGATGTCAAATATTTTTGCTGTTAGTCTCTGACTAGTTCTAAAGCTTGGTCCAAGATTTTTACATTCTGTCATATGCCTCTGATTCTTTACCTGTGTATTTGTTTTTTAACACTGAACATGGGAAAGTTAGCAGGTATTTAATCCCGAATAGTAAAATACTCCATCTGTTCCACAGTCTATTTGTTTTAATCTGACAGTGGTTTTGCCAGGGCAGTTTAGCAGTGCTCTGTACACACTGGAACTTAATTGGAGGTTCACCTAGATTAGACGTTTGCATGCAGTGCATCACAATAATAAAAGCAACAGGGAAGGGTAATAGGCCTCAGATTTTCTGCTTGTTGGAGCCTGAGTTACAGCAGTCATTAGAGACAGGCATTACAGTCAAATATCAGTGGTTGTATGGCTACTTAAACTGCCACTCTGATAGAAGCCATGTCCTGTCTTCTTGTCTGGAAGGTATTAAAGAAATAAAAGCAGATATGAAGATGTTCTTCAACATCTGGCAACATTTTTTCTGCAAATCACATTCCAGGGTAGACGCTGTCAATGTGAAAAACCTTTATATACCTCTTCTTACCAACAGGTCATCTGTCTTTTAACACTGTGGGGAATTAAATGAAAAAATCCCTGTTACAGGAAGGTTAAGGGTGAGCTTTTGTAGTATAAAAGGCAGGAAATTCAGAGTTAAGAGTCTATTGTAACTTTGTGATAAGTTCCTTTGCTGTGACCCAAGGGCAGTGAAGTACCTAAGCACAAAATTACCTTTAATCTTAAAGTTAGGTGCCTTGCCTAAACACACTGCTGAAGCAGAGGCCATGTGATCCTCTCATCAGTTATCATCTTTGGGAAAACACCAGGGCAATATTTACCCTGAATGATGTTTCACAGGGACTTGCTGAAAACAAGTTATGAGAGTGCATTGCTATTAACCACAGGTTACAAAAGTCTGTTGAGTTTTGCTAGGTTATATCTGCTAGGTGATATCCATAATTGCTGTCACCTTCTAGACAACTGCTAAGATATAGTCACAAGAGTGCGATTGACAGAACAGTCCCCGTGACTGGAAAGTGAGTGGAAAAACTGAATTTTTTTTGACAGGTGAGATTTGGGTTTGAGAGACTTGTGGTTGGAAGTGGTCACATTTTATTGCAAGAATATAACAAGTGTTTGTGAACAACATCTCTCAACATTGGCACAAATACTGTACAGACCTGAAAGAGAAGAAAAAACTTGTAAGCATTCTAGAAGTTATCTCCACAAAGATAATGAAAAAGAATATAGTTTCCAAATAGAAAAATGACCTATAGGCCCCTGGAAAAATTATTTGTAATCTTCTGTATATATTTGCAATATATTGCAGAAGAATTCTTATAATTTCACAGAAACAAAACATTTTCACTGAAAATTGTACATATTTTTTGCAAAAGTTTAAAAGTTGCAAGAATTTTGTTCATTTGTTTGTTTTAGAGGGAAAATTCTACTTTCATAATTCTCTCCCTCTACCCCTTTTATGAAGTGGGGAAAGCTAGAGAAAAGTAGAGTTATTGTTTCTTCCTCAGCACAGTCAGTCAATATTCTGAACACCATAGCTCATATCCTTTAACAGATGACATTGATGAGATATGTCAGCTATATCTAGGGTGAAATCCAGGTTATTAACCAGAAACGTGCACAAGTGCCTACTTCACTCATCACAGAAGAAAAATGTCAATAGCAAAGGACTTTCCTTGTTCAAATATCCAGCTTTTCTCTAGCAAAGTATCCTGTCTTTTTAGGTCCCAGATTCTGTTTTATCCTGGACCTGTTCAGCATCTGCAACTTGGTGTATTCCTGCATGGTTATTACTCTTTTCTCTTACAGCAATGCAAGCACATGCTGCTCCAAACAGCAAACCCCTTTGCTCCCCTGGAACAACACCTACTTTCACAGATTTAGCTTCTTTCCAGACACCAGTGTAACCTCCAGCCAAAACCAACAGTTGCCATTTTCTCTAGTGATCCTTCTCTATGAAGTAGATTATTTGAATCTTCTATTCCTGTAGGGTTTGGTTTTCAAACATATCAAGGTACATTACACCAATGGAAACCCACTTGAAGGCAGTCATTGTAATCTGTCACTATAATAGCATGCAAGACAAGTTTCTCTTTATCATCATCATGGCTAGGCTTCGCGAACGAAGATTTGGGAAGGCTCTATCCACATTTGCTACATGCACGCTGGTGGCTTATGAGGCCAATACGTGACAGACATATCCGATTACAAAAGGCACAGCAGAAAGACTCCTTAGATGGTGTATTCTGCAATACACGGTTCTTTCTGCGTTGCCTTTTCTCCTCGAGGGTGATCCTGCGTGTGTTCTCGAAGGAGACAGCAGCGTTATAGATGGTGTGTCTCCAGGCCTCCCAATTTGAGGCCAGAGTAGACCAGTTATGGTGATCAATATGGCCAAGGCTGTTCTCTTTATACTGTAATGCTTATTTCACTCCATCCTTACTAGTGTGGGCTTGTGAAAATTAAAAATGTGTGTGTGTGTGTGTCTCCCCAAGGAAAGAAATTAAAAATGTAAGATGACTTATTTGTCCTAGAATATTTAGAAAGAAAAGCAATAAGTTTTCAATTTTGTTTCAAAACAAAAACAAAATCATAAACAAAACCAAAAACCTACAAAATCCCCCCAACTTTTTAAACTTTCAGGAAAATATGTTATTTTTAGGTTTCATTCTTTTATAATTTTAAACATTCTTTTTATATTTTTTTAATGCATGCTAACTGAATTGACACTTTAATACATTCTGCTACTTCTGACATTTATTGTACATAAATAGGTGAAATATCATAATATTGCATTTTAAACTCTGTGATTTGAAAAATATTTTTAACTTTATTACTTTTAACATGTAGGGTAATGAAATTATGAAAAAGAAAACCACAGATAAAGTCAGAGAGCAAGTAAATAAATATACTTTTTTAAAATAATGGTTTCTTCTGGAAGTCACTTCAAAAAATTCCCAGAAGGTTGTTTCCCCAAATCTGTAAGCCACCTAGCTTTTCAGTTAGAGAGCAATTCTGGAGTATTCTTAGACTTAGGGTTGATCAAGTCTTCAAAGAAAAGACTGTGCAAGCCTGACAAGATTTTCTAATTTAGGTATACTCTTCTCCCCATGCAATTACTTTTTACTGATTTTTTTCCAGATAAAAAACACAAGTCTCTATGTGGACAGGTTCCAAAGCAGACTGAGAAGGAAAAGCTTATTTAAACAAGCCAAAAGGACAGATTTTAGTCAAATTTCTTGCATTTGACACCTCTACTGGGTAAGCCCTTGATACAACACTGAATGCTTGTCTTAGAGCACGTAGTGTGCATGTGTGTATGCTGACACACAGACTTCTCAGAGCATATGATACAGCTTTGAAGAGTACCTAGAAGCTTACTCTCTGTCCTAGTTAGGACAGCTGAGACCAGTTCATCATGGTATGGGTGTAACCCAAAGCTGCGTATTCTATAGCCTTCCATGCCATTTCCCAGAAATTGTTAGCAGTAGAGGCCTGTAGATGTTCCTGTCCTCATACCCTTTTATGGAATTCCCCTCTCCGAGGGAAGGACTGAGCATCCTCATACCCTTTTATGGAATTCCCTGCTCTGGGGGAAGGACTGAGCATTCCTGCCTGAACTGGAGAATATATAAACTTGGAGTTTTGGAACCTTTTTACCACTCGTGGGATCCAGAGGAGGACTGCAGCTCACCGCTCTCAGCCAGACTGCAGCTCACCGCTCTCGGCCAGACTGAGACCACCACCCTCAACTGGACTGCAATCACCATTTTGACCGGACTGCAACAGCTCTCCCACCAGCAGGTTTTTCCGCTCTCCCTTTACTTTGGACTCAGGGGGGGCCCGGGGAACACCGTTTTGTTCATGTCCCAGGGTGCTGGGTTGTACATTTGGGTTTTTGTGGATTGAAGTCGGTTGTTTGTCTGTATAATCATACTTGTTGTGTTGTTTTATTAAATTGTTATTCTGACTTGTGGTCTCTCTTTTGAGTTGAGTTCATTTCCCCTGCTGGTTTACCTTTAAACCAGCACACTCTCTTAGAAAACACATTGATTTTTATGACTTGTTAGTCATTACAACTGTTTGTAACTCAAGGTTTTCAAAGGATAGTCAATTCAAAGCAAACAGAAATACTTTTTCCATTTGCATTGGCATTTCCCCTATTTGTGAAACTCACAAAAAAAACCCCTACTGTTTTCTCTGTTAAGAAAATCTACAAAATCAGAATAGAGTTGCTTTGCTAGCAGACCATTAGCAGTTCTCCTGTGCTCAACTTGCACTGTTAGCTTAGAGCTTTGGCTCTAACCTCCAATTCAATTAGTAGATAGAACATATCAGAGGTTATAACACAGTCAGTGGAAAGCTAAGACACTGCAATCTCTGAAACAATGAGATGACAGAGATAGTTGAGAAGTGCAGAAGGGTGTTTTAGCTGATGTGATGCTGTTGTGAGGTGCTGTCCTCAAATATGCCAGTCCCTGGATAATATTGCAAAGCAGTGCAAAGTGTTCTCAGCTCTATTTCCTCAGCTGTAAACAGAGAGAAGTTCTCACCTTTGAGAACTATCCTTATTTACACTATCCTTTATTTACTCATCTTCACCACACACCAGAAGTCTCTCAAACAAAACTTCATGGGACCCATAGAAGGAGATAACTCAGAGGCCGTGTGGAACCTAAAAAAAGACTTTATTTGTTAAAAGAGTTTTCCAACAAACTGTGGAGTCAGTGAGTCTCTGGGCACTGAGTTTAAATGCAAAAAGACACATAGACATACATATTATTTCAGTTGGAAGGGACCTACAGCTATTGTGAAGCCCAAGTGCCTGAAAAGGGTATGCTAAGGAGAAGCCCTGAATTCTGAGGATGCCATATAAAGGCCAAAGGATAGCAGCAAGACTTGCTTTTCTGCTCATGGGCTTAAACCATGTAGGAAATCAGCAAATGAAACATCTTTTAGTTGTGTAAGTGGTAGTAGACATCACCACCTTCTTGTTCAGAGGCTCTGATTAAAAATGCAAGTTTTCTGCCTCATTAACAAAACCCAAAGAAAAGAACAAAAAAGACCAAACAAACATTTAGTTTAGTGGGAAAGTGAACTGAAATGTGACAAGTTTAACTGTGTTATAGCATGTGTTTTATGATTTCTAACACTAGTAACAGTCTTGGTTAATAATTTAGAACACAACAAATGTATGTGTCTGTTGATAACTGACACCTGAGTGTTAACTGAGTTCCAGTTTAACAGTCAGAATTTGTTTTAGCATGTCGGTAGGCCTGCAACTTAACCTTTATGTGGGTGCTGGAATAAGAAAAAAATTTTATTGTGTTTATCTTCATTAAGTTAAGGTTTCAGAGAGATCTCTTTCATGAAGTGTAAGCTATGACCTTTATAATTAATTTTAAATAGCCTTCTGATAAAAGGAATGAAGAAATCTCAAAATGCAAGAGGGGTTAGAAAGGTTGCTTTATAAAGGACAAGATCTGTATTTCCTGATGTTGTGGAAAGCTCCAATGTTTCATGGCAGATAGCAGAGTACAGAAAAATAAGCTTATCTTTCCACTTTCTTTCCTGCTAAATTGAGGGTTCAAGTCTGTATTAAAAAGAAATCTAACTCTGATGAGGCAGAGCAGTTGTCAGGTGCACGCTTTGCAGGACTGAGTCCTCATTGAACACAAAGCTTTCTTCATTGACCTTGATATTCAGCAGGACACAACAAGGCTACATGAAATTGTGTAGACTGCTGAGCAGAGTAACACATTTATAGAAACATTCATACTTTTCGATGCTGTGAAGCTCTGGGAGTGAAATGTGATGTTTGTGTGAATTAATTGATTTCACTTCTTTGTGAGAGAATGCACAGCATATTGTGGATTTTGTGGTTTTATTTCTTCTTTAGTGTTTGCTTGATATGATTTTCAATGCTTTGTTGTCAAAATTATTTTCCAGAAAAGCATTGCTTTTCATGGAATGCCTTGTCTTAGGCAAGCAGAGGAACTTGTCCAAGAAACACTGCCTCATGTACTGAAGAACTGTGGGATTGATGATTTGGTTGTAAGGCAGTACCTGTGAAATAAATTGGGACTGGAGCAGCAATAATAATCTGACCCAGTGTCCTCTTGGAGCAACCAGGTTGCTCAAAGCCCCATCCAACCTGGCCTTCAATGCTTCAAGGGATGGGTTATCCACAACTTCTCTGGGCAACTTGTTTCAGTGCCTCACCACCCATACAGTAAAGAATTTCTTCCTAATATCTAATCCAAACCTACTCTTTATTTTGAATCCATTCCACCTTTGTCCTGTTGCTCTTTACAAAGTTCCTCTTCATCTTTCTCATAGGCTCCCTTCAGGTACCAAAAGACTACAAATAGTCCTAAACCATCTCTTTTCCAGGTGGAACAAATACAATTCTCTCAGCCTTTTCTCATAGCAGAGTTGCTCCATCTCTCTAATCATCTTGGTGGTGCTCCTCTGGAGTTGTTCCAACAGGTCAATGTCCTTCCTTTGCTGAGGATGCCAAAGATGGATGCAGTACTCCAGGTGGGGGTCTCACCAGAGCAGAGTAGAGGGGCAGAATCCCCTCTCTTGACCTGCTGGCCACGTTTATTTTGCTGAAGCCTGGGATATGGTTGGCTTTCTGGGCTGCAAGTGCACATAGCTGGCTCATTTTAAGCCTCTCATCCACCAGCACCCCCAAGTCCTTCTCGGCAGGGCTGCTCTTGATCTGTTCATTCCACATATGATACTGGGGTTGCCCCGACCCAGGTGCAGCACCTTGCACTTGGTCTTGTTAAATATCATGAGATTCCCACGGGCCCAGTTTTTGAGCTTGTCCAGGTCCCTATGGATGGCATCCCGTCTTTCAGGTGTGTCAACAGCACCACACATCTTGGTGTTCAGCAAATCTGCAGAGGGTGCACTTGATCCCTTTGTCTACATCATTAATGAAGATAATAAATAACACTTGTCCCAATACCAACCCCTGAAGGACACCACTTGTCACTGATATCCATCAGGACTCTGAGCCACTGGCCATGTGATGAGCCACTAGATGTGACCACCCAACCACTTTCTTCTGTGATGTGACCCAGAGTACAAAGTGGAACCCTGTCAGTTTAGGCAAGCAGCACTATTAAAACATAGAGACAGCAGTCCAGGGGATTGATTGAAAGAGGTGTAACTTTTAATTCCACATGGAGGCTTCTCAGTGACCCAGCCTGCTCTCCTCAGCAGTCTTCATTCAAAATTTGGGTTCTTGGGAACAGAAGTTTTCTCTCTCTCAAGATCAATACCTTTCAGTGTTCCCATTGCACACAAAAATGCAAACTTCAACACAAAATGAATCTTTAGGTAATGTGACTGTTTCTCCATTCTGTTGTTTCCATGGCATGTTTTTATGTGCTTAGCAGTGAGCTATGGCAGGAGCTGTATGTGTTGATGTACCGACATGTTCCCATGAGCAGTCATTTCTTACCTATTTTCTATCAGAAAAAGAAGGATTTACTGCAAATGTTTCACCTGGTAGGGAATTTTTAATAAGATAGCAAAATTGGTGCTCTGTGTGTCTTAAGCAGAATCCTCTTGGCATTAGCAGTCATTACCTCAGTAAATCTAGTATTCTTTTATAATATACCAAAGTCCATATATTATATTTTTATCATATGAAAGTTTATTTATGATGTTGTAGCGAACACAAGCAATTTACTATAATGCTGTGAAAGTTCTAATTTTACTTGAGGAGCTGAGTCTACTTACTAGAAAAATCCCAACCAAAACCCCAAAAAACCCCTACATAACAATATGTCACCTCAGAGGTCCATCACTCTCTATTCCATTTACTGTGTTCCCACAGGCACAGGCTAAACTAGATAAACTCACAGGTATTTTCTCTTGCACACATTTGTGAGTGGAAGAGTGGGGAATACACCAGGAGCCAACAGCATTTTAGCTTCTGCCCACTTTCCTCTTTTAGACTGGGAATGCATGTAGTTCCAGTTTGCCATATACTATTTGGAGTTTGCCTCCACAAATAGCTAAAGTGACAAATTGTTGGTGATTTATTGTTCAGTATGCATGTTTTCAATACAGAAAATAACATATTGGCTTCAGTGCTTTAAAAATATGACTGCAAGTTTGAATGTTCAATAGCAATATCTTCCAGGTGGTTTGGATAAAGACTGGCTCAAATCACCCCCTGAGGATATTTTGTTTTGAAAATGTTTATACTCTGCTGCTGAATGCTAATTCTAAAATGTATCTCTTTTTTTTTTTTTTTTGAGTCTATTTCTTACTTATTGTCAAAAGTCGGTGGTTATCATAAATTAAGGTTGTCAATCTTTCATTCTCTATGTGAATAAAATTATTATTAGATGATTAGCAAAAATATTGTCCTAATTTTTTCCCCGTATAGTTAGAGGAATAAATAATTATCTGTTTTATGTTAATGTATCTCTATTAAGCAATATGTAAATATCCTTGTCGGAAAAAAATTCTAATAGTATTATTCTGCTTTTGTGTCCATTTATTGTGTAGGTACAAATATCTATTGAACCATCTAACTAAATAATATGTAACTATTTATGAAATATTTATCAGCATTTATGGGTATATAATTTGCCAATACCTATGACTGGCAAAAAAACCAAAAACCAAAACCAAATCCAATCTCCTTTCTGGCCTTATGACGTGGTTCAGGAGCTAGAGATCTTAAAGTCAACAGTTTCTTACTCCTTGGTGGCTCTGATAATATATCACTTTAGTGCATCGCACACACGAAGTCACACAGAAGATCACAGTAACGTTGTGAGGCAGCTCTGGAATTTTGCTCAGTGTTCTGCTAACAAAGCTACTAGCCTTGCTATCTGGGAGACTTATTTTTACATGAAAAGACTATCTGTTCACTCTTAGAGTTACTATATGTGAAAGCTATCAGTTCACTTTGAGTCCATCAGTCTCCCTAAGTGATAATTTTTGCCAGTTTATCCTATTTGTGATGATAGAAGCCATCTGTCTCTCTCTGCTTTGCACATCCTCAAATGAGTTCTTACATATTAAGAAAACCTTTTCCCCTTTACCACTGACATGCAGTTGCCATTTTGATAGTAATTATAACACTTTCCCTTAAGAGTTCCTTTTGAACTTCAGTGTTTGGAAAATATCTGCTTTAATGGGCTGCTTATTTCTAGTTAGAGGCATGATTGAAATGTTTCATATTTCTCCAAGCTGTGAGATTTAAATAATTGATAGCTGGGAACAAATTCCTAAGCTGCAATTTAATCACTGACATCTCAAGCTGCCATTAGTATTGGCCAAATTGCTGAAACACAGCTTTTTATTTAATCAGGACATAATATATTTTTCCCAGAACAATTCCAGTCTTTCTGATTCTCATGAGACCCCTTATCCCAGAGGCTTACCTTGTTAATGGCTGAGATGTGGTGCACATGAGAAAAATCTGCCATATGTTGGCCCTTGTAAAGGAGAAAGCATATATGCTTTGTTGGCTTTCCTGTTTATGATTCTTTGCCTAACTTTGGGCTCTTGTTGATGAGACCCTTGCTTCGTGCCAAGTGAGCTCACTTCCACCCTTCTGCAGCTCAGACCTGGTGCATCCCATAAGGGTGGAGTGCTCCAAGCTGTAACAATATGAGGTTGCTGGTGCTCTGCAGGTCACTGTTTTCTTTGGAGGCAGATGGTTGTTGTAGTTTCCAATACAGCAATGGATTCCCTCACTGAACAGCATGACCCTGGCCGCTGGGACTTCCAAAATACTGTCAAAAATACTTTTTGTTGTTGCTGATGCTGCAGAAAGGTACAAGTCATTGCTGAGTAAACATCAGGACAGACATCAGTGGTTACTCTCTCCTCAAAATTTTCAGAGCTCGAAACAGGCAAAGTTTGAACACCTAACCTGGCACACTTCATATGCTTTTTTCTGACTTCTTGCAATGCCTCAAAGGATTTCTTGAGACATTTCTGATACTTATTTCACAAAAATTTAATAAAAACAGTCCTTACATGATTCTACCTAGAATCCAAAATTTCTGAGAAACATAAATGTAGAAATACACTTTTAAGGCAATTTTCTTTTGGTTTTCTTTTTGTGTCTAACTTGTTTTATTTTAAGTGCAAGAGCTTTAGCCTTTGTTGAAAAGACATCTTAGTTGTGTATTTAAGTTAGCATTCTTGTCTATCTTGCATATAAAACCTTATATATTTATATGTAGAAAATTGGAACAACCTATATTTGTATTGGAATAGAATAACCTACAGTTGTAACACTGAAATAACCTAATTGCAATGGGCTGTGGAAATGAGGGAAACATATCCAGCAGTATCCTTGAAAACCCTTGCCAGGGAGTTTCAGGTACGTATTATGAGTTAACCAACATACACATGGGCCCCTTAATTTGGTGATAGGAAAACGAGTGTTGCAGACAATTCACTCTTGAGAGCTGTAGAAGGAGCTTTTGCTTCTGATAGAGATGTACGTGCTATTCCTGCTGACACTGGGAAACACTGAGGAAGTATGAAACAGAAGACCTTGTCAGGAATCCCCATGCACTCACAGAACTGTAACAATAATATGATGCCAGCACAGATATTAATCTGAAACAAGGTAATAATATGAGGACGTGAGCCTGAGATACAATGAATTAATTTAAATGTGATCTCCAGAATATGACACCCCTGTGTTTTCATGTGTTAAGCTGTGGTGGTTTTAGGATCAGCACAAAGTCCTTCAAAGCACAGGTTTCATGTCTGCTAAATAAAGAGTCAGCAGTTGATACATCATAGGAATCTTTGCTCAGATGTGCATGTGCCAAGGTTGCTTTAGCGGGCTCAAGCAGTAATATTTTATCTAATTCGAATTATATAGAGATACATGGGTATAAATAGTCCCCTGTATTTTGTTTTGACCTATTAAAAAAAAAAAAAGAGAGAGACCTACATTCCTAATTTTTATATGACTATCCTGACACAGCCTAGGAACACATGGAATGGATTACCCTGGTCTATGTTGCTGGAGGACATGAATGGCTCTTAAAAGGAGAGGATTTGTTGGACTGCGTTGTCTCTAATTTGTCAGCAGTGTTGGCTGTAATCTGTAAATGCCCCTTGTGATACGGATAAATTTGAAAACCTATGCACCCACTCTGAAAAAAATAAGCTTGGGGTGGGGAACATGCTTACTTTAGTATGTGGAAGGCTGGCTGAACAATATTCCTAAATAAACCAATTGGAAAAAGAAGCGGCTTTCTCTGCTAGGCGGAAAAAAGGAGTCAATGAATTACAGAGTAGATCGTCAGCTTTTGCTTGATAATTTTAGCCTGTCATGTTAAGGCAGTACCAATCACAGCTATTTATGATTAACCAATCTCTTGGTTCCACACAACTTAAGGTCCTCAGGTCACTGAAAGTTTGTCCTTAGTTCCTGGTTCACCAAAGGAAATAGATGGTTTCTTAAAGGAGTATTCCATGCATAGTGGGATATTTCTTTAAAAAAATAGACTTTCTTGAAAAAAGAGTATCAACATCTATTTAAGCCTCCTGGGGGTGGAAAGGTGGAAGCCACTTCTCATGGCTGTCTAATGCTGAAGTCAGAAAGGCAGACTACCCTTGTCTTACTCGGGTGGCTTACATGCATTTCCATACACTTCCCAGAAGCACATGCAGTCGTCATACATAGACTGCCTAGTATCCTTTATCCGTTACAGCAGAAGTATTTCACTTGGTGCTTGCCTTTTTTCACGCATTTTATTTATATTCAGAAGGCCAGTACCCTTCCAACAGATACCAGTTCAGACCAACACTTGATATAAGACATGGAATTTTCTTTACCCTGAAGCTCAAAACAGGCAGCAGTTAGAGGGTAGGTTTGACTGAGTCCTCCAGGCTCCTGACATCCCACATAGGTTTGACTCCTGCCCAGCTTGGGTTAAACCATGACTCCAAGTTAACCCTTTCCAATCAATACTCAGGCCTGTGTTTTGGCACTAGGAGAGAAGGATGCATCAGCAGGTGCTGCTGCTTCTGGGAAAACAAACAATATCCTGCTGTGGACTGCAGATGTTTGCCTCCCCCACCTCCCCCAGGCATCCTACCTTGAAAATGTCAGGACAGACCTCAGCTTTCTGCAATACTTTGTCAGATTCTTCAGAATCCTAGGGATCAAAACATGCTGCTGACATGCAAGATGATGTGTTATTAATAAGTTTGCCTTTGTCCCATTAATCTAAAAATACTTAGATAATGTTACAGAGGTTCACATGGTTTGCCAACACATTTGGCTGAAATGAAAAGTATCTGCTGGAGAGAACTGAGAACAGAGCCCTGGGAATGACTTTTCCACTGTGTTCAATTAGTTGAATCCCATAGATTATTTTATACTAACACTGTTACAGAAATACAGTATTGGAATTTTTAAAAAGCCTTTGGGTTAGTTCTAAAAAACCCCAAGGGTTAGTTTGTGGCATTCTGCTTCTGTCCATGGTTAGCCAAACATATTACTACACTGCCTGGGAGCAGACTGGGAGGGAAATTCCTGCCTACAAGAGACAATTTCCCTTTCGCAATCACTTCACTCTCAAGGATGGTTATGCTGTGGGAGGTCGCTGTCTTGCCTCTCATATATTACTTAGTACCTGTTCCATTGTGTATCTGGTTTTGATGACTGAGGGAAGTCCTAGATAAAAATAGGAAGGCATGGGAGATATCAGAAGAAAGAGGCACCTGGATCCATCCTGAATGCATCAGTCCTTACTGTACTTTTTTATATGGCACAGCACCACTCACCCATGTTTTGTGTAGGATTTCCTAGGTGTACATAGAGAAGTTTACTTTGCAAGTCACATGTTGTATTAAGCCACTGTAAGTTTATTCAAAATGCTTCAGAGTTATTATGTGTTGTACCATGGATCTCAACATGTGTTGTTGCAATTTGTCAGAACTATTGCCAGATGTCCAGAAAACTCTGTTGGATGTCCAAGTATGATGGAAGGGGAGAATAGAGGAGGGGGATTTTTTCATTCTTTGGTTCCCAGTGTACTGGCTGTCATGGGAGATTGCAAAATACAAAGAGAAGGAATGTCATGCCCTTTTGCACTGTTAAGTTTTTTATAGTACACAAACAACTTTGCATCATCCTCTTACAGGCCTTATCAGTTTTGAAAAGATATTACCTGGAAATCTTACTAAACCAAAGTTTTTAACAGCACAGAGCCGATAGCAATATTTTAAACAAGCAAACTTGGGGCCTCAGCTCGGTGGCCTTGCGACTGCAACAAGCACACGGCTTTGATAAAATAATGGATGCCATATGTTGTTTCTTAGAAATGTCATGCAGTTTGAGTAAGTAAATAATTTTCTGGTCCAAGAAAGCTCATGGGAAGCAGAAAATTTGACAAAAAGCTCCTTAAGAAAACAGTAAAAGCTCCTTACCACTAAGTCCTGCACTTATTTTGCATTTTATTGAAAATTATTTGTAAAAGACATATATCTGTTGACCAAACTCTGTAACTTCCTGAGTCAAGATTCTTTCTGAAAAAATGTCTATCTGTTTCTGCTTTTTATATGCCATTTCTGCAAGGTTTATTGATTAACATATTATCTGGGTCTTTACAACTGATGTAGTTTTGCAAATGATTAGAGAACAGCTTCAGCATTGATTTAAGCTGCCAATTGTTATTTTCAATATTCGGTTCAAAAATATGACCTGGATGTAGAAGCCATCTACTGTTTTTCTCGTGGAGTAGTGTTTTTCTCATTAAGTGCTTTTCAGATAAAAATATTTTATGAAAAGAAAATTACGAGTGTTATGGAGCCAGTAGATCATAGGATTATGGCCAGTTTGTGCTGATATTTTTTCTCGTTCTTAACACCAATGTGATCAGTGCAATCTAAACAATGAAGAATAGAGCAACCTTGAATATTAGACTAAAAGCAGGTAAATGAAAAAATATCATTGTTCTTTTCCTAAAACTCATAAAACATTTCTAAACTCTTTACAATGAATACAGTCTTGAAATGTGAGGGTTTTTTTTCTCCACAAAACTCTTCCTGTTTCTTCATTTTCAGACTCTGTCTTTTTTTTTTTGAAATCTATTCAAGCTGTCTAGCTTTCCCCTCCCACACCATGTGCTCACCTTAGAAGGCCAAGGTATCTTTTGGTCTTTTTACACATCCGTGGGAGTTCTTTGTTGTGGGTAACAATGCTTGAAAACACACCAGAGACAAAGTAAAGTGCTTAGCTTTGTATGGTTGAGGAACTTCTTGCTCAGACAGCAATGTCCCTGCTAATTTAGGAGACACAGTGATAAATCCCTAAAAGCTCTCTTCAGCCAAATGGATAACAATTTTGATTGGGATTTCTCAGAAATAAGAAATTAAGATGTAGGCAAATAAGACCATTCTTCAGGATGGAGGAGGCAGTGGAGATAAAAAAAGGGGTAGCAGCATGGACTTTCTTTCATAGCTCTTTTCTCTTTAATTAGAGAATATACTGTTTAGGATCCTGCATGTGTGTGTGTGTGTGTGTGTGTGTTTCTGTGCTAATATTTATGATGTAAATGGGAAATTTTTTTTTTTAACTTGTATCTCTGCGACTGAACACAAAACACCCCTGCAAATTACTTATAAACAACATAAAAATGTTACAATTCATTAGTAGAGCATAACAGGCAACATTTGCCTGTTTTCCTAATCACATAACTTGTATAGGAAAATATCATATGCAAGAGAGTATAGAGAGAGTTGTAGAGGAAAACAACTCTTTTTTTTTTTTTTAGACTAGACATGGCAGCAAATTTCGTATTAAGGCCATAGTTTGGCTTGATTTTAACACATTAGTTTGCTTATTTTGTGTATATATAGGAAAATATGGGTGGGTTACTGCTTGGGGCAGATGGGTCATGTTCCTCTGGGACACTATGCATGCAGAATGTTCTCTTTCAAATCATCTAAGACTGCAGCAGACGTCATGGATGTGTTTAAAAAGGTTTGTCTCCTCTAATGTATTTACTCATGTCATTCTGTTATGCATGAGATTATCTTCATGCTGTCTGCAATTGGGTCATTCTTAGATAGTCTTGATAATAACTGGCATATGCATTTTTAATATAGGTCTAGTGTAGTGGGGGGCTATATTTTTTTCACACCAGTTGGGGGTTGTCTCTCTACAGATCCCTTTCTGAACTGTGTTTTGAAGACTGCAGTTCTGAATTACTGGTTTTGTACTAAAGACAAAGCAGGGACCTTTACTGTTAGAAACTTAGTGTATTTGTTTTTTCCTTATGTGTCAGGGAAAACTTCTACAAATCACTTCACTAAGAAGTGATTTATAATAGTAAGAAAAGGTAATTTTTTTTCAAGTTATGTCTCTTATAAAGGCAGAAAAGATGGAAAGCATGCCTGTTAGTGCATTTCTTCCATGCTAATTTAGAGGAAAAAGACTTAATGCCTGAATCGCCATCAGGTGAAATTTGTTTGACTATGTGCCATTTATGTGCTATCTGGGTGAGTTCCTTGACAGGATCGTAACATTTGTTACAAATGGTAGCAGAGACTAAAGTTAAGGCTCTCAGGCCACATACGAGTCAAATAAATTTTTCAATTCAAATATGTTGAAAAGCCATACAGCCTCATATAAATAAATTATGGAGAGCTTCTGCTTGTTCTAGCTCCTGGGGAATAAAATTGACTTCATACATTTTTAGGTGGTTTGGGCCATCCCTCTTGAAAAAACTGCTCTGTAATAGGTGGTGCAAACCACAAGGAAGCATACTGTATTTTGCTGAGGAATGGTCACTGGTTAATGGCTTGCTGCAGCTTCTGCCCCACTAATTTGCTTATTAAGTCTTGTGACAAGTTTCTGGCAGGATTACTGTGAACAGGATTTGGGAAAACATTCAAGACTCAGCCTTTATGTGGGCATAGCTGTAATTCCATAAGATTCCAACCATGCATACATTTTATAGATATAGATGACAAGAGAAAATAGTCACGAATATATGAAAATTCAGTCTGGAAGAGACCTCTGGAAACTTATCAATTTATATGACACTACTAAAAAGTTACAGTAAGAGGAAAATGATAAAAAGCTAAGGGCAAAGTTTTAGCAGGTAAATGGGTTAATGGTTGCTTCACTGAAAAAAAAAAAGTTTGTTTCTTAATTGATTTATTATTTGATTAGAAAATATTTTTGACTGCTGATCTCCAGTGGAATTTGACCACCAGCTGACTTTTCCAGGTTCATAGAGAGTTTTAGGATAATAGGAGCAGGAAAGGATCCCAAGAGGCTTTGTACAGTCAGAGCTGCAAAGCATGCAAGGACAGAGATTGGACAACCTCCTTGGACAACCTACTCCACTGCCTACTGTCCTCAAGAACAATGTTTTTTCTGATATCTAATCTGATTCTATCATTTCAGCTTGTGCTGGTTGTTCCTCACACTCTTGCCATACACAGCTGAAGAATCTGGCTCCTTCTTCTCAGCTACCTTGTACATACTGGGTGCTGCTGTTAGACTTGTATAGAGCCATTTCTCTCCAGGATAAACCAGGCCAGGTCTCTCAGTCTCTCCTGGCAGGGCAACAGCTCCAACCCAAATCAGGCCCCTTGCTTAACTCATGCCAATTCATCAATGTCTGTTCTATACTGAAAGGCACCAAGGTGCAATCTGCATGCTAGATGTGGTTGAAAGTACTGAGTAGAGGGCAGTAATCCTGGTGCCAAATCATTTGTAGGCTCAGGTTCTTCATCTAGAGGTTGTGTTTGTTTTTTTTTTTTAATTTAAGAAAGCAGTTTTGTATCTACTCTGAATTCCAGTGTTTCAACAATTAGTCATGTGTTCTATATATTGACATTCTCATTTAATATGTACAAGTGGCACTTCTGAATAGTGGAAATCACATTGTGTGATTTCTCTGGTTGAAATTGGTTAAAAGAAGCTAATAATTAGTGTTTAATGATCTTATCTCTTTGATAAGAAATGAAAAAGATATATTGCGTCTTTTTGTAATTGCTTCATTGAGTGATCAGCTACCCAAAAATATTCACTGCCTATATATGACAGTATTAGATATGAATTTATTTATAAAGCTGATTTTGTTTCATTTAATTTTAGAGACATACTCTAGTTCCATTTAAATGAACTCAAAAGTCAAATATATGAATATCTTAATGGATTTCTAAGTAATTATATGTTAATTGAAATCTTATTTCTGTTAGTAGAAACAAACTGTAATATGAGATAGTTCCCTTTCTATCGAGAATATTATTTTCTAACACATTTTTCCATCAAACATTATCTTTTTGTTTGATTCTTTTTTATTACACATTGCTTCCACTAGGAAACTGAGCAGTTGGGCATGAACTAACTTAGGTAAAATAAGAACTGTATTCCAGTTGAAAATCATATGCTATTGAACCATGATTGCTTTAGAGCTTGGAAATTTCTATTATCTTAAGTGCTAAAAAAGCCCAAAACAAAGAAGCAATTAAAATTGTGTTCATGAAAGCTGCTAGATTGACAGTTCTGCAAAATTAAATCCCTCTTTTTTTCAAAGGGGAGATGGTTATCACATGCAAAGTGATGCTACAAACTTGTACGCATCATCTGTTAATATGCTTCCAACATCACCTCAAGGAGGAAGAAATAATTCTGTTTACATATGTCATCCTACCCATATCATACACTGAGAAAAGCAGCTAATTTTGCTGGCAATTTTCATAATCCACTAAAAGAGAGTCCGTTGACTAGGAGTGAGTGAACAATTGATTTTTTGGTTTAGTGGCTAAAAGGATATAAATAGATTGTAATAGGAATAAAAACATTTTAGTTGTTGCCATTAGACTTTTTTTTTAATCTCAGAAAAATAAAAAAAAGCTATTCTCTTTTGAAACTGGTAATAAATGTCAGAGAAATGAAGATCCACATTCATAATGTCTATGACTTCTGCAGTACTCTTATAATTAGGCTATTGACTTATTGAGAGACATAAGTTCAGATTTTCCTCTGCAAAAGCTGAGGCCCTGTGTCCAGGAAATTTTTCCATTTCCTTCTATGGCTCATGGAGTAAGTAGGATGGAATTTGATTTCCCGTGATGTTTCAGTAATTTTGCCCTTTGAATCACTGACTGTAACTCATGGAAGTAGTCTGCAGAAGGAGACACAGGGCTACACACCTCCGTATTCCCCACACCTTGGCACTGACATTGACAGTAACTAGGAGGAAACAATAACCTGAGAAGAGTACTCTGCAGCCAGAGTTAAAACCCAAGTTAAGGCTCTGAGACTTGGAAAGACTGATCAAACTACAATGATATTGGCTAAATAAATCTGTCTGTGTTGGCAGTATGTGTGAATGCAGCCCTTCATTTGCTCAGCTTTTATTCCAAGTGAGTGAAATAAAGTTTTTCTAAATTACTGAGTCAGTTTATCTCAGAAGGACTGGAATTTCACCATTTTCATTTTGGCTGTTATTGCTAGGTTAAACTGTGTAATTTTGGCATCTGTGAGAAGCATTTTTCCACACACACACAGTCTTTGGGAAAAACTGCCATGTTGCTTCGTCTGTACTATTAATGTATTACAGTCTAAATTTGTGGAGAAGAAAATATGAGGGGTATTTTAAGTTATAAGCCTCTTAGACTTCTGTTGAGATTTGTAGGCAGACAGCACAACTTCACAGCCTCCAATTCTGCTTGTCAAAAGAGGGATACAGAGACATACTCTGAGTTCATGTACATAAGCACCGCAAGAACAGGATAAATGAACCTGAATGGAAAGTACCACTCACCTCTGGAATTATATCCTAGTTTGAACATCTAGCCTCAAACATCAGAATTTAAAAATTAACATTACGAGTTAATCAGGTCTGCATTTACTTCAGAAGTATAAGCAATTTTAGCCAGGGGCTCCATACAGCAGAAATCAATGACTCTCTAGGGAGTAATGTAGCTGCTCTTTTCAGAAAAATACAATATATTTGGGGAAACGTACATCCAATATATCTGGCAGTGCAGAAATGCCCCTTTTCATAGCAAATGAGAGAATATATGTCACTGAAGTATTTTCCCTATACGCTATGTGCAATATCTATACTGTTTAATGACAGAACATCTCTTAATAGCACATTTGAATGTCTACTTATAAAAATCACTCGCATCTTGAGGCTTGTATATTATGTTTGTTTATATAAATTTTTGTACTTAAGAGCTAATCAATAGTCTTGAAACAAATAATTTAATAGTCTTTGGGGAAAATCTTCGGTGAATACCTGTTAACACGATTCCCACAATGGATATGAACTTGATTCATGCACTTGTATTTCACAAGCATCCTTTGCATAATTGTCCTAACAAATTAACCTTTAAAATGGAATATTAAAGTACTTGTAATAATTTTATTTATTTTTCTCCAAAGTTGCAAAAACTCAGTTTGCAGCAGAATTCTAGATATTTTGTGTAGAGAAGGCATTTAGCAGTAATCCAAAGCCAATGAGCAAATTATATTTTACATTCTAACTTCTGTGCTCTTCCAATTGTTTCAAACTCTTCATTTTTTTAATCTGAAAACCTTTCTTAAAACTTTAGTTTCTGGAAGGATGAGAAGAGGTAAGGCCATGGCTTTTATGATAAAAGAAAAAAAAATTAAAGAAAAAAACAGACAAAACCAACACTAATGTGGTTTTCAAGAATCTACATTTTCTGAGAGTTTCACAGACTGTCTTACGATATGGTGGTAATGGCAGCTGGAAGCATGTTACATTTTCTCATAAAAGACCTCTTGCATGTCTGATTTAGGTTCACAAATAAGCACAACATAGTTGCACCTTGGGCTGGCCAATGCTTTCACTGCTGGCCTGTATGGGAGCATCTGTATATGTGTGTGTGTGTGTACAGTATATTCTAGGGGGTGGAACTTTCCCTATAGCTGTTGAGTGATGTTAAAGAAAGGTGCACTTTACCCAGGTAATAGTATCTAACAACATAAAAATACAAATGAGTACGTACATGTGTATGTGTGTGTGGACTATGTGTAGAAATGCATTTGCTTCTAGAGCAGTGAGACAGATGTGATTGCTGACATACTCCTTTGGAGTTTCTAACTGGCCAGTTTTGGTGTACAGCTCTTGATGTACTGCGTATTGTGAATGCCTGGTGCTTGTCCAGTCCATATAGAATCATAGAATCACTAAGGTTGAAAAAGACCTCTAGGGTCATGGAGTCCAACCAGTAACCTAACACTGCCAAGTCCACCACAAAACTATGTTTCTAAGCACCATATATCTATGTGTCTTTTGAACACCTAACAGTATTGGGCACCCAGTCGAGCTTTGTGTAACCCTCTCCATGAAGCAGGCTTTCCTTCTTTGCTATTGCAATATTGAGAATGCTAAAACTACCCCTTTTTGTTAAAATTCTAGCCTGTGTGGTTGTTAAAAAATGACCTGAAAATACTCTCAAAGCCCCAATATCGAAATAAAAAGTTGGACAATTTCTATTCTCCCAATATTCTTAAGACTTCTAATGTTTCTGCCTATCTCATACCAGCCTGACTCCGAAGGATGTTTTTGGGGTATCTGGCAGTAACAACACAGAGGGTCCCAGGTTTGCAGAACCAGTAGAACCACTGTCTACAAACCTCTCTGTCAAGGGTCAGCTGCATGGCAATTTTGACAAAGGCTTATTTACTGCTGGTGGCTAGGGAGATATCATGGTTTGTTTGGTTTGGTTTGTTTGTTTGCTTCTTTCTTTTTTATACTCATCTTCTCTTTTCTCCTTAATTGTTGTTTTGTCACTGTGCTTCCCAAATCTTCGTTCGCGAAGCCTAGCTGTGATGATGTCTAGAACACATGTGGTGATTGACAACATGGCAATTTAACAGTATAATGCAGTCTTGATCTGTGTGGCTGATTGACCACATCTGAGCTATCTTGACCAGTATTAAACTGAGATTTTATGACCTTATTAACTTCTTAATCCTCTTTGAAGTTCGTGACTGCCTATCATTGGTGTAAACTCTGGAGGGAATACAAAAATGCAAAGGAAAACAGAAGATGGTAAGTTAAATAATTTGAGTAGAACTTATCTCGGGATTTCAGGAGATTGCCATTTTTCAGATTCTAGACACCGACCTGTACAGCTCTACTCTCCTCATTGTTCTACCCCTCCTCTGTCTGCACATTCTGAAAAGTCAATTTCTGGAGGGACATTCCCAAAAGATAGGGATATCTCCACCTGAGTTTGACCAGAGTTGGCCTTGTTTTTCCCAACAGAACTCCATATATTTTGTCTCCTTTTTTCACTGGGGTTGATTTTCGGTCTATAGAAGAAGTGTACAATTGGCTTTGAAAGAAAATGCAATTTATTTCCATTTAAAATAGGTGATCACAAAATCAGTCCATAAGCAGCTGCAGTGGTTTCTTCTGCCATCACTCCTCTAGCTCCTCCTTTGAGGGCTCTTGTTCCAGCTAAACATGATAGAAGATCATAACAGATCATCAAAAGACTCAAGACTGGCCAGAAATTATTTGGATTTTCTTGTCTGACTGTGCACTGAGGTAAATGAGCAGGAATGGCTATGCTCTGAAGATTATAACTTTCTGTAAGAAGGTAACAGGTAGCATCAAACACTGTAAAGATTGTAACTTCTTACAACGTTCCAGCTATATCCTCAAATCATGCAAGCTGCTGGATTTCAAGTCTTTGCACTCTGCCAAAATATTGCCAAAGTAATTCTGTATTTGTATCTGGGAGCAGATACCTACAGCTGTGCATAAGCTTTACTTATGATCTGACCCACCTCAGGAGCAGAATCTGTGTGGGGTGTCCATAGGGAGCCCAGGTTATGTAGCTGGCAACGTGCCCCCTGTCTTGAGAGTTTTTGAATTCCATTCCTGGCACTACACCCTGCATAACCACTGTCATCAGATGAAAACAACAGAGACATGACCTTGTGCTGTCCCCCAGTGCTGTGGGAATCAGAGGCTTCTGGGTTGCTCAGTACTCATATGTGGAAAGCCTGTAAGTAGATGTTTTGTTATTGTTTAGTTGCCTAATATAAATAGCCTTCAAAGTTTGCCTTAAGATTTTTAAAAGGGAGGAAACATTGTGATAATAATTAATGTTTGTGTTGTTCATTATTTAAAAATAAAACTACCTTTATATTCTCTAAATGAGAAAACTGAGAAGACAGAATGATCTGTGACAGTGGTGTTACTGAAGCCATATTGTTCCCTTCCCACTTTCCCTCTCTCTTATACAGAGGTATTGAAGCTGGTGCTATTTTGTAATTTCAAAAGTTTCAAAATTGGAATTAATTTGTATTTCTGAGAATGTTAAATACAAGTGAAAAAGCACACACACTGGTGATTAAAAGAGTCTTCACATTGAGGATGGGAGGTAGAACATAGTATGCAACTTAGAACCATCATCATCATGGCTAGGCTTCATAAATGAAGATTTGGAAAGGGCTCTACCCACATTTGTTACAAGCGCGCTGGTGGCTAAAAAGGGAAGTCCGGTTGCAAAAGGCACAGCATAAGGACTCCTAGGTGGTATATTTTGCAAGACACTATTCTTTCTGTGTTGTCTTTTCTCCTCAAGAGTGATCCTGCGTGCTTTCTCAAAAGAAGCAGCAGCGTTAAAGATAGTGTGTCTCCAGACCTCCTGATTGGAGGCCAGAGTAGACCAGTTATGTTGATCAATACGGCCAAGGCTGAGATGTTTCAGGGAGTCCTTGTATCTTCTCTTCGGGACTCCTCTCATGCGGCAGCCAGTGGCAAGTTCACCATAAAGCAAGATCTTAGGGAGGCAGTGGTCCTTCATCCTTTAGATGTGTCCTGCCCAACTCAGCTGTGTTCTCAGCAACATGGCCTCAATACTTGCAGCAGCAATGTCAATGTTGAGACATGATAGTTCATGGGCAATTAGGGCAGAGCAACACTCAGGACGTCCACTGTCCGCAGTATCAAGCATGGTTCTGATGTTCCAGGATGCGAGAATCAATTTGGGTACACCTTTGAAGGCAGGTGTATGCCTTTGTCTCTTGATCTTTGTGTGACCACATGAGAAGAAGATGCCTGTTGGTCATGGTTAACCAACCGGGTGAAGGGGAGATGAGCTTTGGTTAGACCACCTTTTCTAGGCCCCTCTCTAAGTGGAGCAAGCAGTGCTCTCCTTGAAAAAGGCTGCTTGGTCAGTCAGGACGCTGCCGAAAGAGACTCTCGTCTTCGGGGTCAGTCTCTAGCGACCAATGTCCTGAACTGCCTGTATGCAGGGTTGGGTCTGCGGCTTCCAGTGCACCTTTCACCTGCCATTTCGACCCTCGCCCATTGCTACAGGGCTTTACAAATGTGGGTAAAACCTTTGAGCCTATGCAGTGGATTTTTTAGGTGAGACGCAGTATGCGCGGAACTGGACCCACCCTTTAATCCTAAGGTTCATCTGCCAGGGCTGAGTGAACTTGGACAGTGGCAGTGAGGTCCTCAGGATGTAGGTTTAATTAGAGTATCCTTCTCTTAAGTGGATGGCCTTACAGGGCTAAGCAAGCTCCATCTGCCCGGGAATTTAGAACCAAACTGTAGGAATTATCCCTTTCCAAGTGGGACTGAGCAGATTTCTAGTACTTCATACATGGAGGACTTTGACAATGTGTCACCTCAACTACTCAGTGCCATGTGCTGTCATTTAGGAGGTGACAGTAGTTACACTATTAGCAGAGCCTCAAAGTGACTAAGGCATTGTGGTAATGGACATAGATCCCAGCTGCAGTCAGGATCAAATGGAAGATAAATGGGCTTCTGTTATGCTTAGCCCATTTTTCAGGAAGCACACTCCCCTCAAGTTTGATGTGCACTTTGATGAGAGGGAGGTTTTGTTTCTTCTTCACAATATGCTAGTACATACCATATGTCTATCTCAGACTCCCAGGGAGAAAAAAAGATCCAATACAGTGCTTCTAGGCGAAGTGGACCTGCTGTCCCCAAGGGGAATTTACCATGTACTAGCTTTACTTCTTCTGAAGGGCTAATAACAAAATAATGTCTTCTATAAAAATGGTTTTGTGGGCACATACAAATAGCCAAATGCAATGTTAACATTTAATAGCTCGTAGAAAAAAATCTATTGCTTCTTAGGAGCAAAGCTGACTTGTTAATTTTATGTATAAAGTTAAACAAACAATCAAAAGTACTCCCTTCTTGATCCTTAGTGAGAAGTTTATAAATAAAATGAATAAAAGATGCTTTTGGATCAAGAATGCTGCTTTGCTTTGTTACATTCTTTACCCATCTAACCGCCCTGTGCCATATTTGAATTTAGTTTTCTGAGTAATATGCAATCTTTTCAACAAAGAGTACAAGTCAGTAAATCAGGCTTTGATTTTCCCGCTTCAACCTCTGTATAATTTAAAGATTAATAGAATTATCTATCCCAAGACTTTCACCTTTGAGAGAAGATGCCTAGTTTGAAAAGAAAACAAAAAATTTCTAGAAATATTCCAGAACTTCTATCTTTCTGCTCCAAAGCATAAACTGAATTCCCACAGGCTTATAAAAAGAAGGTACCTCTTGTCTGCTATACAAATGGAAAGTTCAGCTCATAAAGCTATTATGCATAATTTACATGGATATTCCACATAGTCTGCTTGGGAGTAACACAGAGGAAAAATTAATTATCTGCTTTTAATATTTTTAATTAACATTTTTTTCCCTCCAAGCATTTGTTGCAACTTCAACAGTACATTTCTAAAACTGCATAAACCCAAGAACAACAGCTAGGTGAGGATTATGTATCATAGCAGAAGGACAGTAAAGGAATATTGCCTCCAAGTCAGCTCAACTCCTGGCTTTGGGCTTATGGGAGGCAGAGACGATAAGGCAGCTACGGCCAATTCACCCTCTGTATACACTCTGGTGTGTGGGAAAAGAGAGCATTCCCTTGCTGTGCCTTTTAAGGAAGCATGATCACTTGTTACTACAGGTTGAAGGAGCTCCTTCCTATCTTTCCAGAAGGGACCATTTCAAGACAGTGGTGCTACAGAAGTTTTGCAAAAAGTCCAATTTAATCCAATGACTGAAAACGAAAATATCACTCCTTGATTTCCCTTTATGGAAGATGTGGGTTTGTTTAGAAAAATAAAACAGCCCACCCAGACATGGGACATATGCTGATTTAAGATAGTTTGTAAACATGGCTTTTACAGGAGAGCTTATTTTTAAGCTTCCCTACTCTCTGAATAAACTGGAAATATATTCATTGTGTAAGCAGCTGCAAATTATTGCATCTTTTCCTTTTTGGTAGTTTTATTTATGTGATTGGTTTCATTGCTTTCAGTTCCTGAAATTAGGAACAAAACACACCTTTGAGGATGAGAGATCAGAAAGTGGGAAGAGTGTTCAAAAAACTTTTAACGAGATACAAAAGGAATATTGCTACAAGACTAGCAATTCTTCCAAAAGATTAGATGGTTGCAAGAACAGTCTTGCCACTTCAGGTTCGATTTCTGAGTCTGCTAAAAGCTTCCTAGATAAACTTAGGCATGCCATTTAATCTTTTTGTGCCTTGGTTCCCAATCTGCAATATGAAGATAACACTGTTTTCTTCCCTTCAGACTTTATCTTTTTGAAAGCTTATTGAAGCTTTGGGCATCTCTGTCCTGTGGCTGGCTATTAATTAGTGATAAATTTATATGCAGTGATTCTGAGGAGAACAGGAAGAAAAGGTGGGTTACATTTAGAACTACAAAGACAGCAAAATTTTTGCTTTGCGAACGCATAAAAGTATTTTCATTCCTGAATCAAGACAGAAAGTTTAAAACTGAAATACTTTTGTGGATAAACTGTGATATGTTTAATCACTTCAGCATTATGAAACTAAGTAATTTCAAGGATTTTGAAGTTTCAGTGTCACCTCCCTGCCTGGAAAGGCTTGATTCTGCATCCAGTGATGCTCTTATAGTCCCATGATTCCTAGAAGGCACCATCTATCTTATTTACTTCTATCTTACAGAGAAATAATTTTGCATCATAGGATTTGCCCTCCTAGGGCAGAGCAGAGGGAACCTGAATTAGAGTTGACAGTGTGCAATTTGTGGGTACCACACTGACAGGGGGAACGCAGAAGAACTGATAAAAGACAATATCTAGCAGCTACTTCACTGAATGCTGTTCTGCCTTAAGGGTTGACTGAATATGGCAGGCTGTTGTAAAAGTTTGCAACTGTCTAAACAAAGACTAATACATAGTTCTTGTACTCCAGGTGTCCAAATTCACACAATCTGTGTCATTCCCTGACTTTTAAGAAAAAGTGTTTACAACATTTTCTAAGGAATATTTATTTTTAAAGTCAATTCTTCATGCCTTTCAGAGAGAAGAAAATATTATAAGGCTTCATTTTCTAAAATCCCTTTCTAGAAAAAGCTAATTTATTTTTTATAACGTTCATTAAAAGATTCCTCCTTCAAGGAGTGCATTCTTTAAATTCTTCTTTAACGTCTTAGCAACTTTTGAAATGTAATTACTTTCATACTAATACCTAAATATTTAAATATTTAAAAACAATTAATTCACAATCCATCATATGCTGAAAATAGTAAGATTTTCCTTGATCCCACTGAGATCATATAGATATTACTTCTGCAAGTGTTATTATTTCAAGTGGTGTTTATATTTACAATTTCTTTTTGGTGTAATTGTGATGTCTTTAAGGTAAAATGAACTGAATGTAATGCGAAACCAGTCTACATTGTCTTGACTTGAAGAGATCAGGTTTATAAAGTAAGAAATATGAGATTTTTGAAATAATTTTGTGAACTTGCAATATTATAGAGAATATCTATCCACATGATATTACTTGGCTTGTACTAGACATAGAATCAACCAGGTTGGAAAAGACCTCCAAGACTATCAAGTCTAACCCTTGATCCAACACTGCTGTAGTTACTAGACCATGGCTCTAAGTGCCACATCCAGTCTCAACTTAAAAACCTCCAGGGACAGTGAATCCACCTTCTCCCTGGACAGCCCATTCCAATGTTTGATTACTCTCTCCATAAAAAATTTCTCCCTAATATTCAACGTAAATCTCCCCTGGCAGAGCTTAAGATAGTGCCCTCTTGTCTTACTGATAGCTGCCTGAGAGAAGAGACCAACCCCCACCTGGCTAGAACTTCCCTTCAGGTAGTTATAGATGGTGATGAGGTCTCCCCTGAGCCTCCTCTTCCCCAGGCTAAGCAACCCCAGCTCCCTCAGCCTCTCCTCATAAGACTTGTACTCGAGTCCCTTCCTCAGCCTCACTGCTCTTCTCTGGACCTGCTCCAGCACCTCAATATCCTTCCTGAACCGAGGGGCCCAGAACTGGACACAGTACTTCAGGTGTGGCCTCACCAGCACTGAGTACAGAGGAAGAATCACTTCCCTGGTCCTGCTGGCCACACTGTTCCTGATCCAGGCCAGGATGCCATTGGCCTTCTTGGCCACCTGGGCACACTGCTGGCTCATGTTCAGCTTCCTAACAATCCAAACTCCCAGGTCCCTTTCTGCCTGGCTGCTCTCCAGCCACTCTGTGCCCAGCCTGTAGCGCTGCAGGGGGTTGTTGTGGCCAAAGTACAGGACCTGGCACTTGGCCTTGTTGAACCTCATCCCGCTGTAATCAAACCATCTCTCCAGCTTGTCCAGGTCCCTCTGAAGAACCTTCCTGCCTTCCAGCTGATCAACACTACCCCCCAACTTAGTGTCATCTGCAAATTTGCTGATGGTGGACTCAATCCCCTCATCCAGATCATCAATAAAGATATTAAACAGGACTGGGCCCAACACTGATCCCTGGGGGACACCACAGTGCCTGGCTGCCAAGTGGACGCAGCACCATTCACCACCACTCTCTGGCCCTCCAGCCAGTTCTTAACCCAGCAGAGTGCCCCTGTCGAAGCCATGGGCTGCCAGCTTTTTCAGGAGTATTCTTTAGGACATGACTTATGCTTTAGGACATGACTTATGCTCTGGATTTTTGCATGAACTGAAGGGAGGCTGAACCTGCTTTGAAAAATAAAATTTATTAACAATCACACTTGTGAATGGTACTGTTCTGCATTTCTGATATTAGGTTGAAAAGTTCTAGAGATTTCAGAGAGAACTCTATTTTATTCTCAAAGTGCTATGTATGACAATTTCAAATTAAAACAAATATGGGGAGGTTTTGATGAAATCCTTAGTTTCAGTCATACAGAGCTAAATTCTTCAGACAGCTCTGAACCACTGGGTCTACATTTGCTGAAAAACTGGTTGCTTTTGTCTGAGCCAAATCCTTCTAAACAGAAAGTGAGGGCTTGGTGATTTATTCAGCTTCTTAGAAGCTGCCAGCAGCAATGCATCTAATGAATTCCACACTCCAGCAAATGTGTATGACCACTTTCCTTCTGGGGCATAAGTAGGAGATCCTTTTTCCCTTTATCTCTACTAGCTAATCTTGGTTCATAATAGAAGTGACCTTCATTTCCAATTGAGAACAGATGCAAAGGACTGAGGAGTATGCATGACTTGTAGATGCTTATTAAAAGTGTACCAAACTTTCAGAGGCCTACTTTGACTTGACCTTGGTATGCTTCTGCTGTACTGAAAACTCAACGCTTTCGGTTCAAAACAACAAGCAATATCATATTGAGCTTATAGGAAAATTTCTTAGCTTGTTGTTTTTAACTGAATACAAAAGATCAGAAAGTTCAGAAGCAGGTTCAGTTCTAACAGGCCTGCAAAAATATAAGGAATCATATTTACTAAATCAGTCTCCTGGGGGAAAAAAAAAATAGAAGTCTTTTATGGTGAGAACCCATATTTCTTGTTTCCAGTCATGCTGGAGATAAAGAATTGTAAGTATTCCCATAATCAGTTATTTCTGGACATGAAAGAGCTAGGAAAAATGGTAATAATGAGAAAGAACCTTTTAAACACTTTCAGAATATGCTATACAGATGTCTTCATGTTAAAACAGCAGCATTCCAACAACTGTTCTCAGAAACAGAGCTTCAGTCATACTTTCAGGTCCTAATTCTTTGCCAACTTCTTCCTTGACCCAGAGGGCTGTAATTTAATGTTATTCTGTTCTGCATGACATGTTTTTCTTCTTTTGAAGGGATGCAGATCCCCTGTCATGGTCTGTCACTTTATTGTAGAAGAGATTTGAGTCTGAATATGTGATTTACACATACTGTCCCCATTCTTCTGAATAGAAAATGCCGGCAACTATTTTCTTGTTCAACTTTTTCATAGCAGCTAGGGCAAAAAATCCCCAAACAAGCTAATGGTGCAGGTATAGTTTATTTGGTCCTTCTCAGAGTCCCAGCTGTGTGAAATTATCTGGGTTCTAGGAGGAAACTATTTGTTCCCAGACTTACATTATTTTAGAAAACATCTGTGACAAACTACTACAATTTGAGCTGTGAAGGTAGCTACCATTTCTGTCAGAGCAGATAATAAGAATCATAAAATTGTAGTAGAGTTGGAAAGGGCCTCGAAAGATGAACTCATCTCACCTTTTTTTGGGGAAAGGGAACTTATGTGAGATTATTAGGCACTCTGTCCAAATACATCTCAAAAACCTCCAGAGATGAGGTCTTTATCATATCCTTGGAAAAGTTGCTCCAGTCAATGATTGTTCTTGCAAACTGTAAAAAATGTCTTTCTTATGTCAAGATGAAACTTCTCCCACTGAAGTTTATACCCCTTACCTCTTCTCCATATGGCTCCTTGTGGAGAAAGATCCTCTGTACTTTTAATTGCTGCCCTCTAAGTATTGGAATGCTATGAGATACCCCCTGAACCTTTTCTTGAGGGAGAAAAGACCAAAGTTCTTCAATCTTTTCCATAGGGCAGGTTCTCCAACCTTTTGGTCATCAGGTCTTAGCTTAATAAGTAGATAAGTTAGGCCTGGAATGTTTGCCCTCCTTGTTGCATAATAGTAAAATACTATGAGCCCAAATTAGACGCTTATGTAAGAAGCTATATGTAAGATTAGAAGCTATATGTAAGATTCAGAGAAGAGCTTTCATTTAATGTATACGCATTAAAACATCCATGAGTTTGCCCCCTTATATTTTATTTAGGTACAAATTGTCAACATCTGGACCTTCACCAGGTCCAAGAAGGACATTTCACTAAGTCCGATAATGACTGGGGTATAAAAACTAATTTGTCTAACAAACTCTCGTTTTATGAAGTTAGCTGGATGTGTCAAGGGAGCTCCTGCCATTTCACCCCTGTAAGCCATACAGCTTTCTTGCTTTGACAAGGAGATTTTACTAACCAAGCAAAGTGAGGAAGAGCATGGCTAGGAGAAGGAACTATCTGAAATTCCTGTAGGGCAACTTCACAAAAACCCTATGACTGAATTTCTGCTGGTGTGTTTAATATGTTTTTTGGAAGTGCTTTGTATTGAAGACAAAAACATCACTTCAGCTAATGTAATCCCATTAGCCTGAGATGTTTCTGAGGCTGAAGCTGTCAGAAATATGTTTCAAGGCTGTTTCAGCTTGAGAAGCAGCTGGAACACACAAGCCAATGTGTCTGTACATGGAGACACACTCTGATTTCAATTTAACATGATGTACCACTCCATTATTATTCAGAGGCATCCTGAGCTTGTCGGTTTGGAAATCTTAACCCTGAAACTGAATGAGCAATCCATAGCAGACTTTAGTGAATACTGCATCCAAGACAAAATATTGAGACATAAGTACATATGGCAGCTCCCAAGAACATGTCAGATGGGCAGATGCTGTGTGAAAGGAAGATATATTCTTCAGCTTGGCAGCCGAGGATTGTGGTTGTTCATCAGATGAAGAAGCATGAGGAAGAAGTATAAGAAACATTATGTGATGTTACCTTTTACAGATCCATTTTGCAAAAGCTCCAGAGAAACAATCCCATGCACACACATTTAATAATATCCAAACCTAGGGAATTAAATATGAATGTAAGATACTAAATCTATAGAAAAATTTTCCAAAGTCACCCACAAGCTCAGTTAGATGTCTGTATTTGTTTACCCCCCCTAATCCATTTGCTTCTGGGTAGTTAGCACCTCTCCATGAAGAAAGGCCTAGGGATATGTGTTTTTTGCGGGGTTGTCTGTTGGCAAATTATTAATTCAGGAAACATCACAATTATTTGACATAGTAATAAGCATAGGAAATGAAGACAGGATGAAACCATGCTCAAATGTAGTGAACTGGATGGTAGCCACTGGAGTTAATCACAGTGTGGGAAGCTGGGGAGGAGGAGGTAATGCCCGTAATTGTAAGTGGTAAGAAATGAGGAGGAATGCTTTAAAGCTGTGATAAATTAATTTTCAGAACTCACTGATACAAAATATTATCTGTGCAGAAATCATAAGGTAATCAGTCCCAACACTCTATGGCAAAAGCTGAACAGTAGATGAGGTCTGCAGGGAAACTCTTCTACCCTGATGTTGTAGTTCCGTGCTTTGTGCACATTATGCAACATTTTGTGCCTCACTCTCAACAAACCAGTGAATATCACCTCAGGACACCAGGTTACATGACCCTTCATTCCAGGAAATCTTTACTCTCTGGGTCTTATATTACTGTTTAATATTTTATTATTATCATTTTTATTTATTTTATTTCTTTATTTCTTTACTTTATTTATTATTTATAAAATAATATTTATTTTTATTATTATTTTATTATTATTTTTTTATTCCCTCTACCTGCATCCCAGGCACAAAGCCAGGTTCATTCTTGCAGAGAAGAAACAAACCTAAAAGTGTTCACTAGCTCTCTTTGCTGGCTTCTGCTAGCTTTTGCCAGGCATATAAGAAAGCAGAAATCTCCTGTGCAAACCTTCCACTGATGCAGTCTTTGGGGTCTACGAATCTGTTACATTAACCACAGCAGTGTCTGGTGGCAGCGTATGCCACAGCCAATGCAGGCTCTACCTGCTCACACTGGCTCCTCAGGCCTCCTCCCTTTCTATTTGCCAACCTTCATGATTTCATGCTTACCCACAAAAATTTTACCAGTTAGTCATCTAGTGGAGGGTCTACCTGTCCATGCAGGGATGTTGGAACTAGATGATTTTTAAGGTCCCATTCCAATGAAACCACTCTAAAATGATTTTATGATCTTCACTTTCTGATGTCAGTTAAAGAAGAATCATATATACTTATTTTCCTAGTTATAAGACGAGTTGTGAACCTAAAATGTTCCATGCTTACTTAAAAAATGGTGCACTGGTGCTGAATGGGGTGCTAACCTTTCAAACATTGTCTGTGAATGTTGATCTTGTTAAAAATATTCTTTCTGTCCTTAAGTTTATTTTGAAGAACACCTTGAGGCTTTCAAACGTAATACTTCAGGAACAACATGTATGCTAGTTCACAAATAACCAGGCAGCTTTTAAGCAGTTGCAGGTTCAGCCCGAAATGAAAGTTTTTCAGTTCATCAGGTAGAAGGCAGTGATGTCTCAGCTAATAAGCATGTTTCTGTGTTTCACATAATTAGAACGAGCAGGAATTGCACAGGCCACTGGCTTTACCAGCGTATTCCCTCTATCATGGAGCAATATTTAACTTGTGTAAGTTTTGTGAGAAATCAAGAATCTCTGCATGATCCCAAGGATATTTGCTTGTGCAAATAGACCTTATTCAATTAAAAGTAATGGCATGAGCTGTTAGCAGCTAGTTCCCAGTATTTAATCATCCTTGATACAGCAAAATGAAGCAATGTGTTATCCAACAAAATTAAAAAATCCCCAAATAAGTCCATATGCCCAAAAAATCTTTGGTAGACCACACTTTTTTTTTTAAGAGAGCTTTGAATGATACTTCAGCTGTGTGATGGCATGCCCTTTTCTGTATTACAGAAAGAAAAACACAAACAAACATGTCCTGTGCATGGTTTATTTTAGGGTTGTGTGTTTAACAACGCTTTCAGTACAACTTTCTGAGACTTAGTGTTCCCCTGATTTCTGTTTTTCTTGCTAATCTCTGCAGAAATGACATGGACTTGGGGCACGTGAATAAAAAATGAGAACTAAGTGAAACTGTCTTCACATGGTTTTTCTTGCAGATATTCTGTAGCTGAAGCAGTTTTTGGCTGAAAGATATGATAGGGCCTGATATATGCAAAAACTGAGTTGGTTTACCCCAGGTAAACCAACCTCCAGGTTCTGTGTCACAAGTACATCACGCATTGCAGGCTGAGAGGATCTCACAATAAATCTTCACCTTCTGTGAAAAAAAAAAAAGCAGCGTCAAGTGTAACTGATTCAAGAAAAAAGTATACTGCCCTGGTGTTTTAGGAACTGCAATTGCTAATTAGCAATAGTTCTATCATTACAGACCTGTTATGGCCTGTCTTTAACTGAACTAATTCTCAAAAAGGGTAAGAAGTGCTTATATTTTAAAAACTATAGGTAATTTTATGCTTCCTGATCCTCTAGTTCTGGAAGACAGATATTTTAAACAACTAAATGTAACTTACTGTATCATTGTAACTTCACTGATGAATGACACTGTACAGACATAACATGACAGATCAAGAAGATAACAGTTGTTTCTCTAATCTTTCTTTCCTTTCTTTAATCATATTGCTTGCAATTATCATTCTGCCCAAGTCAGGTTTTCTTCTGCTTTGGCCATGACACTCTTCAGTGTGATGTGGACCACATTGTGCTTGACTGTGTCTATAAAAGGAGTATGTGTTCAGGATTTCATTCTTAAATGAGATCATGCTTTTATGAGGATCGTAGTGCCCTTCCTCTACTCATAGGATTGCTATGATAAGATTTTTATTTTTACCCTCTCATCTTAGGAAAAACCTTTAAAAAGTTTAAGAATGTCTCTGACTAAACAAGTGATTCTCAGAAGAGAATTCAGTGGTCTCAAACCACAAAGAGCATTTACTGTAAAACAATGAAAACCTCTTCATATTTCAGGGAATGAACAAATGCCCATTACTAAGTTAATTTCAGTATAAGAGAGGCTTATTTTGTTAAACATAATGATGAAGATCAAAAGCAAAGTATTTTTTAAAAGTGTTTATTTTTTCCCGTCAAACCTTCTGATCTTTTGTATCCAAATTATTCAAGTTCCAGTTTTAGATATTTCGAGCCAGACTGAACTTTGTCATATTGCTGTAAATAGGATGTAACTAGACTGTCCTTCCCCTGTAACATCTGTGTTACTGAAATCTGACTTCTTCACAAAGATTGCATTCAGAAAATGGGCAAATGCAAGTGTTATTTCATCCACTATGAATTTCTCTTTGCTGACAGCTTTGTCCCTCACACACTTGAGCAGAGCTAGGCATCGTGTAAACGGGGACACTGTTCAGTAACAGGCATGACTTCTCCTTTGGACACCTCCCCAGTCTGACATATCCCCTCAGCAAACTGTGACAGCAAGCAGGAGTCCCCTTCAGATATTGTCTGTGATGTGATTAAATGTCTGACAGTTTCTTTTGATCTTGGCAGTGGTGGACTTAATTACAGATATCCTACCTTGAGTGGCCAAAGCATTGCCAATAATGTCTCTCTAATAGAGCAGTTAGATTTTTGGTTCAAATTGATTGGCTTATAATGAACAGATTTGTTTTAGTTCTTGAGGATTTGGAAAATCTTCCTTTTGCTTTAGTCCCTGATATTACATTTCTCTTAGCCAGTGCTATTTTATGCTATTTAAATGGCACAGTTCAATGCAAGAGCTTAAGTACCATTATGTCTTTACATGCCAACAATGGATGCAAAGTGCTTCTTAGACTTTGTTCCCTTTTTTCTATTAGCTAGGTTTCCTTTGCGTGACCTTGATAGAAATGGGCTTACTCCCTGCCAGCAGAAAACAGGTTATAGAAATTGCCGTGAAATACTACAGTAGTACAGAAGGGTTAGACAAGTTTATTCTTCAAAAAGATACACTTCTGTTGTTGGTGTAGATCAGTAATATAATTAGTTTTCGCTGTTATTTCTCCTGTGGTATAAATTTGTATCCATTTAACCAGAATTATTATTCTTAAAATTTAAGCATGAACAAATAAGACCATTATTTCAGCTGTCACTGGCAATTATAGGATGACTTGCAGTACTGTACCTCAGGACTGCCTACACAGAAGGATTTAAGCATTAAGGCTGCTGGCAGTGTTTGTGATACTTATGCTTGAATTAGGTACTTCTGTCTATGCTACACGGAGAGAACTACATGGCACAGATTGCCAGCTTGATCTCTGGCACCATTTGATGAAAACTCAGCCAGGCAGGGCTCCTCCAATAGCAATCATCACCTGGGAGCTTTAAATGGGAGAAGCTGACTTGAGCTGGCTTGTGGGTTGGGCTGGGGGCTGGAAGTGAGCTGGACTACAGCTCCTCAGTGGTGTGAAGACAGAGGGACTTATGGGCTGGTATGGAAGAGAAAGACTTGGTATCTAGGGAAGGTTCATATCAAAGGCACATATCAAGGCTCTACACCCTAAATACTGCACAAGTCCTTTTGCTAATGTAGCCAAGGACTTCTGCATCTTGAATTGTGTCATCAAAAGCTATCAAAAGGAAAATGACTGAGTCATAACCTCTTCAATGCTGATCCAGGACATGACATCCTATCCACGGCCTGAGATTACCCCTGTTGATATACAACTTTACTGTCTGCTATTCAATCGATCCCTGTAAAATTACACTGGTCAGAGCAGGACCTGGCCCTTCGCTGCTGGAAAAATAATAGAAAAAAGGTATCTCTTAGCAAAGGGATAATGATAAGACATTGCTGTGCTGGTTTTCACTGGCTCAGGATAGTTCTGTCATCTCATTGAATATACAGGGGAAAAGTGGTATGACTTGGGAGAGCCAGAATCCAATTGATGTGCCACTGTTGCAGAGCCATGTTTAGGGCTGTAACAACAAGCTCCAGGTGTTATGAATATTAGCATCTCTTAAATAGGAGAATATATTTAGATTGTTTGTGCTAGTAGGTGTTTTTAGTAGGAGTTTATTTTACTGTCTCTTCTTATTTTAGTAATGACTGTCACAGTACCAGTGAATTCTTAATCAGAAAATTTCTTTTCATAGTGTCACTTCAAGCTAAAACAAAATCCTCTTCCCAAAGAATTTTTTTTTACAGCAGAATAGGTACAATGGGCTATTCAACCAAATTCTATTGACTCTGTAAATTCAAGTCTTAATGTTCCTGTTTTATGATCTCCTCCTTTTCATTTTAGTATTGTTCTGCTTTTCCTTTTTTGTACTGTGCATATCCTATTTTGTTCCACTGAAATAATTTTGTAAGAAATCCTTCATCAGGATAATGCTGTCTATTCAGTCATCACAGGCACAGTTTTGTTCTGTGGCTAGAATATATATACGCACTCCTACACTTCCAGTGATTACTTCCAGTGCCAGCTGGGATACCTATTGGTGAATTCAGAGCTGATTAACTGAACAGGACAGTTGTTGCTCCGATTAACTTACTCCGCGTTTCAAGGGATTTCATTTTTTTTCATTAAGGAAACAAGAAGGAGAGGTACAGACTTGCTTTAGCCAAATTACTCCATCCTTCTCCCGAAAGGAAAAAAAAAGTCAATTTAGTAAACAAAGAGCGATCATTACTGGGCATCTGTGGCTAATGACTGGGACACAACAGAAACTTGAGGACTGGATGCTTAACAGTTCATTGTATGTTTTATTTGCATATATAAAGCTCCTTCACAGTAGACTGGGAAAAAAAATTTCCTTTAGCTGATTCAGTTGGAAATTGCTAGTTTTCTACATAGCAAAGAAATGTGTTAATAATTAATGTAACCATGAAGATGCTGTGCTTAAATGCCAGCTTTCAAAATCAATGTACTTTTGCTTCACAGAAGGATTTTCCTTGTGTAATTTACAAGGTAGGACTGGGACTGATCACTGAGGGAATGCACAGAAAGTGATGTTTCCATGAGTTTCCCCTCTTGCACCCTCTCTATAGGAAGAAGTAAACAATTACAGTCCTTGTCTTCTAGCACAGTGCTGACAGACATGGAGAAACTTAGCAGCACAAGAGGTTAACACTTTATCCCTTTATTGGTTATTTCTGCTCTCACAGATCAGTCAGCAGAAAGGAACATATGTCCACACCAGAACTGTCCAGGGAAGGAGAGCACACACACACTCAGCACATCTATGTAGATTCAGGGTCCTATTCAGGTGGCCTAGATAGATGGGCTGCATGAAGCTCAGTTCAGCCTCACAAGCTCTTCCTGAGGTCGTTAGGAATTTTTGTTCCTGAGGGTGCAGGGTGAACACCAGTTGTGTGGCTGGAAGCAAAGTAAAACACAAGTCTCTGCATTTTATGGTGGAGTTACACGCTGGAGCCATTGAGTACCTTCTTTACCTTAAGATGTTGCTAATGCTAGTGATACGTAGTAACAGAGGTCTGCAGGGTTTCATAATGATGCTAATGGCAAAAATAGCTACTGATGTCACAATAAGCTCTCAGCCTTTGTTGGATTTATATTGCCTTCACTTTAGGGGAAAAGACATTGATCAGAAACAATATGAAATAAAAGCTAAATAAGTATGTTGGTGTTAGGTGTTAATTCATATACATGGTCTGGAACAGAGTATTACTGATTCCAAGCAAATGCTGAGATTTTCATATCAGTCTTTGTTCTGATTACAAAAAACAAACAGACAAACAAACAAAACCCCCTCAAAACCCAACCAACCAACCAAAACCAAACAAATAAACAAACAACCCCCCTAAACCAAACCAAACCAAACCAAAAAACCAACCTTGTGACTTACGTAGCTTCTTTTGGTGTCACCTTATGTCTGCTTTGCTCCGGAACGTTTTTGCACCATGAGTCAGGAACTAGAGTGCCTCAGGTGTCCAGCTCCAGAAAACCTAACTCTGAGGGCTTGCTACTGTGCCAAAGACCTTGTACCTCCCAGGTTCCCTTAAGCTTGTTCCCACCAAAACTCAGCTGCCTGTGGTTTCATTGGCTTTTACCAATATTGAGATGCCTCCATATAACATTTCAGACTTTTAGCTGAAATTGTTTCACTGGAACACTTCCAAACACCTCTATTTATTGATGAATGCACTGTTTATTTATTGATACACAACTGTCTCCTCTCTGACTATAGTAGAGAATTTAAACCACATGATCTGAAAGTACTTGCCTTCATATGTCAGAAAATCTAACTCCCCCAAACCCCTAGCCCTAATACTTAGACACAAATAGCTTATGCCTTGTTCTTAATGAGTTAGAGCCTTGTAGTCTGTAGCTGATCATCCTCAAGCCTCATTTAGATGTAGTTCATGTATAAGATCTCATCTCATGTATGAGATCAGCACCCAGAGCACTCTATTTTTGGTGGCAACTACTTACATACAGGACCTAGATTGGTAGATTGGACCAAAACAACAACAACAACAGAGCTATGCTATATTATTAATTTTGCTATTTGTAGGTATTTTTACAATGCAACATTGTGATTGTCAAGCAGGTGGGAAAAGGCAATTTCTGTCTTTTTTTCTGCAGAGAAGGTAAGGAGTTCCAATATATCTTTTAGAATCCAGAATTCCTCAAATTCAAGTCTCTTATCCATGTGATTCAAAGCAGTGAGGTCTAGCTGATAGCTTCAGCTGTTACTGAACAGCTTTGGGAAAGTAGAGGACCACTGGCTGAGCTCTTTTCTGACCATATAACCCTGAAAAGCTATACAGTTTTAAAAAGACAAGAGGAGGGAAAATGACTTCAGAGAGAGATAGGTAAGGTAAAAGGGGCTTTCCCACCCAGCTCCTGATAACTAATGAATTTGTGCTTTGAGCTGGTGTAGCAACATTTTTTTTCCCCCTAGATATAAGAATCCATGTCTTGCACTATTGCTGCAGCAAATACACTGTATGTTTTATAACATTAATATGATAGTCTTGGATACTCTATTAACTAACCTTCAAGAATAGAAGTGCACACTGAGGATATATTCTATGTCTTTGTGTTGGCTTCTAATCTCTCACTTCAGGGACATCCTCATTTCAAGACACTTTCTCTGTAGTAATCACAAAAACTCTTCATACCAGAAGCGAAGTCTTCTGTGATTGAGCATTGTGCCTCTGACAGATCTGTACACTGCAATACAAAAAATGAGCATAAAGTCTGTGTGCATTATACATATGGAAGGGAAAGAAAATTTATGCCATGTTTTGGGATGAAGCATGCGTACTAAAAAAATGGAGAAAACATGCCTTGAGACACAACGCTGCAAAGCAAATTGTGATAGCAAAGGATTTCAATGCAGTCAGTGATTTTACAGATTTTCAAAGGATTTATTTAACTTTCCTATCAGTGCAGTAGCCTATGGTGATAGCATCAATCAAAACATGAGGTTTCTCTTTTTCCACTACATCTCCCTCCCTTTCGCACCATCTCGCCTGCTCTGGTCCAAATGGCTCAGAGAAGCAGAGTCAATGAATGTGGTCAATGAAGTACTAAAAGGCTCTTTCCCTGCACCATAATATTAGAACCTCAGGGATGGGAAGAAATGAAAAGCTGCTGCAGCTGTCAGTGATACAGACCGGGAGTCCCTGCTGGCCCAGCTGGTTTGAAGGGCAGCCTGAGCTCTGCTGTCAGGCCATCTCTGCCCTGTCCCCCAGCAGGGTCATCCATCATTAACACGCAGGGTATAATGACTTGCTGTGCCTCTCACAAAGGCATAGAAAGAGGGAAGAGGCAGTTTAAATTTCACCAAAGCTGGGGTGGTGTCAGGAGAGGTTTAATCAGAAGACATGCTGTCCTGATTGCATATTCCAATGTCAGCTCCCAGGCACAGACAAGCTGATATTTTGGGCTCTCCCTGAGGTTAGTCTGGAGTCACTCAAAATGTAAAATATGAATATGGAAAGCAGTAATCTCTTCCTTGCCAGATCAGAAGCATTTCAAATCGAATGCCCTGCTTGACAGTCCTTTGAACATGGTCCTGTGTTCTGAGAAGTTATTTATTTCTCTATTTTGCCCCTGTAAATATGTAATTAATGCTACTGCTGTTTTTAGGATTCAGCAGGGTGTGTGAATTTCTGTGATAGGAAGCTAACAAAAGCACAAGGGATAAATCCTGATTTCAAATAGGTGGTAACACAGGGACCCAACAAAGCACAGCCTCTTTGGAAACTGAAACCACAGGAGACTGAGTCTTAAATGAAATGTTAGGGTCTGTGCAGAGCAGACTGTCTCCACTGAGGCGTGAAAGAGTTCCCTCACGGAAAATCATTCACTGACATCTTTAAGGGACTGGGCTTTAAAATTTCTATGCCTTTATAACTTAAAGTACCCTTCTGCAGAGTGTTCACAGAGGGCTAGTAAGAAGTTGTTACAATTGTATTTACACTTATTTTAAAATTAAAATTATATTGTTCCTTATCTCTACTTGGTCTCACTGTATATCACTTGCTGCAGAAATCCCATTGCAGTGCAATGAGAATCATGTTGAGTTTGATCCTAATATGTGCAGCAACAAGGTTATTGAGTTAGATAACTCCAGAGATAACTTTTCCCACAGTTGTACTACTTCCTGAGATCTATTCTGTTCCAAAGTAGTGTGTCAGAAAGAAATGTGACATTTTTTCCCAGCTGTGTGACAGTCTGAGATAATTTTATTTACTCCTGCGAGAGTTCATGTGTTACACTTCAGTGCATAAGCAGAGTGCTGACACTGGAACAATCATGTGGTATTTTCAAACTTTATGGACTTGAAAATAACTCAGTTCACAGGAACACATTTACAGAGGTAGTATGTTGTTGTACCTAAATGCAGGCACAGTGAACATCTGCAAAACGTAGTTGTAATATTTCAGTACCTTACTGAACAGCTGTGGCAGAATAAAACTGCAGGATTTATAGGCTTTATTTCTAGGATGTGATATATACTTTTTATTGAGTCTTGGGTATACTCAACACAGAATGCTCCCATGAATGGAATTTACATACAGATATCTAGGAATGAAATAAATATGTTACGATGCCTTTACCTTGAGTAAGTAGAGGGGGATACAGACAGCATGATCAGAGGCTGCAGAGCTCTGCAAAAATGCAGCTGTAACCTTCCTTTTATTTTGCTTTGTGCCATGATGGTTACATTTTCCGCACTGAAGGACAGATGCAGTTAAAAATATGCATTCATAATATCCTATCTGTGTAATATTTCAGAAAATGCCCTGCAAAATTGGGCAATATGGTGCAGAGAATCTAATTTAATCAAAACACTGTGGATTATGGATGATGGTATGAGACTAAAGAGGGAATATCATTGTTCAATAGGAGTTCTTGCAGCCCAGTATTGCATACCATAATAATAGATTAGTAACTTCCAGGTGAAAATCTCTCTTTGTTGAGAAAGGTTGTTCTGTGGAAACTGCTAAGAATGCTCCCCAGAGAGAACTGACTTTACTAGCCTTGGAACAAAGTGTTGTGATCCAAACATTTTAAAATCAGAAGTTGCTTCTTTTAACTTCCCAGTTTGTAGTTTGAAACATCAGAAATATTTCTTGCTTACTCCTATTCTAGATTCTAGGCATTGGTTGCCAAATTATTCCCTCCCAAACTGTTATTAATCTTCTTTCAGACTTCTGTAAAGGCTTCCATCAAAGAAAGATTTAGAACGGACTAAACTGAAGCTGACAAAATGTTGGAGGATGCTTTCATTATCAGGTGCCTGGCAAACAAAACAGGAGATGTAAATCAATATTGACACAGAGTTAGATGTATGGGAAGAAAATGCCAGAGTTTTGCATACTTAATGGCTTTTTCCAGCCGGAAAAAGGAATGACTAATTACTGCGGAGAGCTCTGTGCCAATGCCAGCTCCATGCTCAGCGCCATCAAGAGAGGCTAACAGAAAGGTAGAAACAGCTAGGGAAGGAAAAAAAGAAACAAACCAAAGCAGAAAATGGCGTTGTACCTTTATAAAAATTGATATATACTCTGTGCCCTAAAATGTTGTCTCTGCAGCTATCCTCTGACAGAGAATCAGCAATGGAACAGGGAATGTTACAGGGAAGGGTGAAAGAGGAGGCTTATGGCTTCCATAAGGGGAGAGAGAAATACACTATTATTTTTAAGTATGGAAAAAAAATATCAAAGGGAGAGATGACAGCAAAAAAACCATTGTAAATTGGAACTGATATTTACTATTTTCTGTAACAGAGCAACAAATAGAACCAAATGAAATAACAAGACAAAAGGTCTGAGACAGACAAAAATACTTTTTTCTGTCAAATTTTCAAGGCTGCATAAATATACTGACAGTGGACTAGGTAACATAGTTGTTTTTCTTGTAGTTGCTGTTTCATTTTTTAGGAACCTTGGAATTACAATAAAGTTACATTATGATGCAATAAGACATTTAATCAATCCAGGAGTTCAACTTGAAATTAAATTTACCCTGTGAAAACATGCTTTCCAGAATATAGCTGAAGAAATTAAGTTCAAGTAGCCTTTAACCAATTTCAAAACAATTCAGTCTGAATGTGTTGTTGTAGTGCTCCCTTGGAGTCTTAAACTGTATTCACAGTGAATGGCCTTGAAATTATAAAAATTGATTCAGTTCAAATCACATGCTCAGAAAATTTATTCAATCTAAACACTTCTCCATGCTATTTCCTATAATCAAGGGTTTGGGTCTGGAATATAGTTGTTAAAGAATAAAATAAGTGGTATCAGCTTGTTAAGGAGTTTTGTGTAGACTCCTGGTACAGATCTTCCCTAAATGTTGATTTCCATACATATGCAAACCTTAAAGCAAAGAAAAGAGGCAGAAGAGGACAGTATATTAAATTAAAATAATGAATGGAAAATACTTATTAGAGAATGCATGAAGTCTTGCCCTTAAATCAGAGATAACACTGTAAGTCCTGCCACTACCAGCCACTACATTATAAAGTGGAAAGGAAGTTAAGTACCAGGAAGTTCATAGTTTTTGTCCACCAAACAGTTTTTGTAACCATAGGCCATTGTTTATTATTCAAACCAAGCAGCTCTATGATTGCCCTGACAAGCAATCATAAGAGAAAGACTCTCAAATGCTGCTATAAACCTGAATTATTCAGATAAAAGCTTTGTAAGAGGGCCATATTGTACCTTCCTCTATTCTGCTTTACAACCTGTGCTAAAAAAAGCATAGGGTAGAGTACTGAAATAGTCCAGGGAACAGAAACCATAAATCTTATTCCTAATGGAAGGAATGCAGATTTACACTTAGAGCTTATGTCTGTAACACACTAAAGGGAAAACACTAAGTTTCAGTACTGCTTTGGAGATCAGTTATGTGTTTTTTGTGAAAGAGACACTGAATGAAACCCTGACTTAGAAATCAGAGCCCAGGATTCCTCTTCTGTTCTGCATATTAATCTACCACTAAGTAATGGATCCAAGAAATCTCCTCCTTGTTCTTTCTCTAGGTTCCTAAAACTTGCATTTCTTTTGCACAACTACCCAACTTTCACTGGAGTGGTGTAGAAACTACCATATAGCCTGGTGTTAAAGGTTAGCTCTGAGGAGATAGAAGATGTCTATTTAAATTCCTTTATCCTCTAGCAAGCTTGCATCTCAGCTTCCTCCCAATTTCTAGGCACACATGTTCCAGTTACTGAGCTCTGTGCAAAATGTGTCCTCTTCTTCTCACCATGCTTCAAAGCAAAGTCAGTCCAAACCTAGTGAGTCTCAGCAGGTCTTTGTGAAGTTTTTAAGCTTGGGATGTGGCCAATGCCCTATGAAGAAGAAATCAAATGATTTTCTTTAGGTGTCCTGTAACTGAAAAGTGCCAACTTTAGATGTCCTTTGCGTTAGGCTGTGCATAAGAGAAGGGGTGTAATCCATAGTGATGTTAAGACTGCAGTTGTGATGAGACTGGACATGGCATATTGTTTAAAGTTTCCAGAATTTTCATCTAAAATAAAATCCTAGATGAAAAAGGAACTGAACATTTTTAATTCAGTTTTAATTTTCAGCTATAAATATGTATGTATTTGCCAAAACCAGAGAGAACTATAAATTATATAGGAAATATGGAAGCCTTAAGTAGATGTGAAACCCTTAAAGTCATTCAGAGAAAACAATACTTTACTTACCTGATATTAAATAAGTAAAAAAGTAGTCAAGAAACCATTTTAATGGTTAAATTTAAGTATAAAACAATCTTGTAAGAAACTAATGGTAGAACCTTCTGTTGGGAGTTTTAAAAGCAATCTGGAAAAATGGTAGAAATATAATCTTAGCCATTGCACTTAGCAAGGTGGGCAGACTAGGTGACCTAATTAAAAGATAAGACATGACTGAGTGTGCATTATGGTCTTGCAATGACATGCTTTGGTGCCTTTAATTGTAAGACAGAGTACACAAAGCTGTTAAACACTGGAGTGTGTCATCATTAGATTTCACAACCTTTAGATGCCCTCAAATCATATTTCTAAAATATTAATTTCCAAAGGAAAAACGTCAATTATTAGAAAGAAAAATATACCCCAGATAAAGTAATCACTTTTTCTTTCTTTAATGCACTGTAAGATCATATCAAGGGAAATTGTCTAGACAGGGTTTATTTTACTAATTTTCAATGACAATAACAATTAATGAGTTAACAAAAATGTGGTGAAATGCAAACACTGAATTTTTAGGTTGAAACTGAAATGCATGTGGGAGGAAGGGCTGCTTGGGAGAGTGGACTTACATTCCTGTTAGGTCTTCCAGCTACCCTCACTGGCCATGGCCAACTCCTGTGCAGCCAGTTCATCATTTTCAGTCGTGGGTCCTGAGTCTTCTTGGTACCCTATGGGCTCTTCCTCTCCCTGAAATTTGAAGTACAGAGCACTTTAATCATTTGGTAACTTGAAAGTCCGTGTCTCAAAGGCCAGCCTCACACAGACTCACTTGCATGAACAGACCTGACAAATCAAGTGTGTTTTTGAAAGGTTTAGGGCTAATTACATTTTTGTTTACTTTATTATTTAAGTAGATTTAGTATCCCTGGGACACTTCATGGCACCTTGTTTTTTTTTTTTTTAGTGTGACTTTCAAAACTTTGTTATACTTCTTAATTGAGTATTTTCATTCCTGACAAAACATTTGAAATTACAAGGAAATTTTTTTTTTCATTTTCTAAAAATTTTACTGCACTGAGAAGGGACAGGAGGTCTACTAGGATTTCTGCAGGATTTTAAGACTCTGTGCTGACCAGGAAATTATTCAAGATCATTTGGCATTTTATATGTGAAAAAGAGAAAGGTAAGGTAATTAATATATTTTTAAAACAAAATTATTCAGATTCAATTTCTACCTCAATCTATCAAGGACTTGATTAAAAAAAAACAAAAACAAAACACCCAAACCCCATACTGGTAGTTGTTCTTTTAAAATTTTTTAAATCCTGTTTGATCCCATGTGTCTTTATCTGCATAGTTGAGCCTGACAGAAATAAATCTGTGAAATATCTAAGTAGAGCACTGAAATTTCATCATTATTTATTCAGCGGGATGGTCAGTCGTGCTGCATTTGTATTTCCTCCACAGAGAGGGAAAGGCTGGTATAGCCAGTCAATCCCCATCACAGTCTGCTATGTTAATTCTCTTGCATGTTCCATTTTCAATGTCAGCATGGCCTCAGCTATGTCACTCAAAACCCAACTTTTCTTAAAATCTGTGTTACATTTCCTCCTATGACCTCATCATACATCCACCCAAGTACCTTATCCAAAATTTAGACAAGATTATAATCTGGTGACTTCATTATGAAATTGACCTAATCTTTCAACAGCTCTGTTGGATCCAGTGTTGGCAGAAGCCGAGTTTTCATCATCCAGCTGACTGGGTGGTGCTGATCTTAATTTTCTTTACCACTATGTTTTACTGCAAGTCTATACATATATCACACAACTACAATAGTTGCCATTTCTTTCCAGCTATCCTTAGAGCTTATATTTCCCATATATCATGGTTAGGTAAATAATTATATTCTCTTGTAGATTTAAGTACCCTCTGAATGTCCCATATAAGACATCTAGGAATGTTGGATAGCTCAGCAAGCAACATATTTTTGAAGTCATTTCTATGGGAATTCTCAGAGTTAGGAGGCAAAGAACTGCATTTCTCTCAACAAATAGTCAATTTTCAGGAAGGCTATAATCACAGAGGTTACCCCAAGAGAAGGAATAAGACCAAACTGCAGAGATCCCTTGTTGTAATATGAAGAAAACAAATGTCTCTTAGTATTCATTAACAAGATTAGGACTTAGTGATCAAAAAAATCCATTAATATTCCAAAAAAATTAGTTACTATTGTATCTGCTAAAGAAACCAGTAGTGATTTGCCTGTGTTAATTCTGGTAATATAACTGCCTAAGATATAATTATCAAATTATACATTTATATGAAAATATTTTTTTGTGAAGGCTCCACTTTGGCATTTGAATGATAATGAAGTACTTCTTTTTTGTGGGGCTTAGTCATCAACACATTCCATTCAGTTTTGGGGCAAGAGATGTCCTTGTCTAAGGATGCCCAAAGAATATTAGTATTTCCAAAGCAGAAGGAGGCAAGCAATAATATGGTGATGGAATTTTGAAACTACTTCTTTTTGGAAGTTATTGATAAGACATCCTTGAATAGTAGAAGAAGGAGCTAGACTTACTTTTCAACTCACCCTAAAGAAAAGTTTGGGGCATAAAAGGGAACAGGAGCCAGCAAATCTAACCTTTTGTGAGATAAGGTAAGGATACAGGATTTACACAGAATGATACTGACAAGGCCATGAAGTATAAGCTTCATACTGCACAGGAAGAGGAAACTTTGGAGCTTTTCTAAGTAGCAGATATGTATGTGCTTCTAGTTTTACTTCCACTCATCTCTTTCTAAAGCTTTTCAATGGTAATTTTTGCATTTGATAAATACATTCTCTATTTTTCTTTCATCTTAACCTAACTTGCACTAAAGGTTATCTCACTATGATTCGAAAATTCATAGACCTTTCATTCTTTGAAGAAGAAATTCTTAAAAGTAGCATAATGACCTGTCTTATGAACTGGACTCTATCATCTCATGTTGTCCAGCTTTCAAATGACATTTCATGGAATATTTTAAGTATGACAGGATGTGCCTCTGTACAGATCAATTTGGGAGTTGTCAATTCAGCTGTTTGCTGACAATTAATGTTTTCGGGACTAGTGTTATTCAGGAAATTTTCTTATCTTGCAGTACAACAGTGTTGAGTGTATCTCAAACTTATGGGACCAAAGGAAGTATAAAGCCAAATTAATCTAGAAAATCTAGTGTCAGTTACCGGGCCACGTTACAAGGCCAAATCTTCTATGCATGGGAAAGGGATTTGCACAATGCAAAAGTCTATCCCAATTGCAGGGTAGATCACATCATACACAAATCACCTTTGTGGCTCTCAGTTTCCACTTGCTATGACAAAATTTCTTCAAAATATATAGGATACCATGGAGACTGAGTTAAAGCCCTTAATCCCTGCTTTGCTGGTGCTGACAGAACAGATCTCTAGACACACATGGGATGTTTTCATGCAGGAAACAGGGGACTGAGGTGGACAAAGGGATAAAAAGTTGCTTGTCTGTAGCAGCCCAATTTCTCCTTATAATAATATAACAGGGTATTAATTTGCTGAACTGGCTTTAGTTCAACCTCATAAATATGAGCTTTAAGGCATGCTTATCATAAAGCACATAACTTTACAAAAAATATAAAACCAGTGAAGTAGTTTTATGCCTGGAATAGAAGAAAGTTAACTCATTTAGTAACCTGAGAAAAGATTTATAGCCTACAGATGAACTACACAAATGGAGGGAAGTGTGAGCCTTCTGTCTTCTATGCACTTGTATTAAAATGCTGAGACAATTCTGAGAATCTTCTTGGACAGAGTTCCATTTTGTTTTTCTTTTCTTCTACTTCTCATTCCGTATGCTTCTCATGCCGTATGCTTCTTCCAATGTTCTTACTGAACACAAACAATTTTTATGTTATTTGGATCATCAACACGTACTTGTCTGGTTTTGGACTACATAGGTCACAGATAACTGGTCCACATCTTACAGCAAGGATGGTTCAGATGGGTATGTTAGCTAGAGCGTGGTATCTCATTTCTGCTGTCAGTACTACCTGGTGCCAGTTTAGATTGGTGAACTTTGAAAATATTGCACTGTTACTCTGTGGTCAAAGATGCGTTTCCATAGCAGGGGATGCTAACTAGCATGCACTAAATCAAGGGCATGAGGGAAATTTTCCTTTACTAGTTTCATATCCAGCAAAATTTCTCCCAGGCTAACTCCAGGCAGAGCTACTGTCCTTGCTCTCTTCCTCTGGGTGTCAGGGGGTCCTGTGCTGGGGCCAGCCCTGGTAGGAAGAGGGGATGGTGGTACTGGTATCCACAGTAAGGCACTCACCAAGCATTAACAATGCTGTATTGCACCGAGTGAAACAAGCAGACCTGAACTGACTTCTGATGAAGCCAGAGGTATGTCTGTGCCCTGAGTACCTAAGGGGACACTACGCTACTATGTCACTCAGGCTTGTTCATAATTCAGGATGACCAAACCCTAGAGTCTGACTGAATTAACCAAATTCATCTGACTGAATTAACCAAATTCTGTTGCCTAATTCTTCACCTTAGAAATTTTCTGAATTTCATTGTTGCATATTCCTGAAAAATCTGCAAAAGTAGGTAACAAATACCAGCTGCAGAACATTATATTTTAATGTAGTATATTTCTTTGCAACTGTAAATTAAGGATGAGACATAAAGAAAGACACCTCTAATTGACTTCTAAGTGTTCGTGGCTTCTCTTACTCTCCTCCTTGTGAGTAAGACGTTTGAGTTACTCTCTCCAGAGAGATAAGTTCATGGTAATGCTAAAAGACAAAATAAAATAATTATGTTTTCAACATATGTTAGCTGAGAGATGGTCTCTTAGGGGCTAACATATTACTTGCAATTTTACTTTAAAATGACTTTGTAATTGACTACTATTAATCTGCTTCATTTGTAGGATTTGTGTATTAAATAGTGGTACAAATAGTTGTTCCTGTTGATAAACACTCATTTGCCAATAAAATTCAAGCTGAATTTTATTCTGACCTGATGAGACTGCTTTTTAGACAGCACTTCAATTAATCCAGGAGGAGTTGATTCCCAAAGCATCCTCTGCAGTCATTAAATAGCATGCACTTACTGTGAAATTTACCGATCAGGGCAATTAATCTCTTAGAAACATCTGCTTTGACTCAGAGCACATACCTCTCATGTGTAAACAAGAGAAGCATTTCTCTGGCTTTACATTATTAGACCTTGGTTTAAAGTCAACAAAAAGATACCCACTGATTTATCAGACTTTGGATTAGGTCTTTGGCTGCTGTGCTAAGCAGCAAGGAAAACTATACCTCATCAGTCCTATACTGTGCCTGGAATATGATCATGCAAACTTACATAGTGTTCATACAGCTTCTTACATCTTGATAGGGTCCAGGGCAAGAGAGGGCTTAGCTGTGTTGTATAATGAAAAACAATGTCTAAAACAAGTACATGAAGGTCTGTTGCGTATGATACAGAAATACCACCACAGGGAACCCTGTTTCTTTACTGGGCTTGCAAGACTCAGGATATTCTCTAACATTCTTGATTGCCAGCTTAAGTTTGTGCACAGATAAAGCTTCTATCCAGCAGAGTCTATTACTCAAAACTCTGTTGGAAAGTAGGTATTATAGCACTTGATCAGTCCCAGCCCTGGAAGCAGTAAAGCTGTATTCATGATGTGCCTCATGTATTACTAAACATCTGTTGGACATGAAGCTTTGTATCCCTGGCATGGATGGTCAACAGAGCACATTACCTGCATACAGAGAAATGAGAGGTAGCTCTATTTGCGAAACAGGAATCTGTGTATGTAACGGACATGGCATGTTAACTTGGAGCTGTATACAGAATTTTTAGACTATAAATTCCATGGGGTGCTTATTGACTTCTTTATTGTTAACAGAAAAACAATGCTGAGAAAACAAACAAACAAACAAACAAACAAACAAATAAATGAATAAGTAGTGATTGCATCACATATAGAAAAAAACCCTTCAATATCTTCAAGATTTTAATATTGAAACCAGAATTTTTGTGTTTGACAGCATCACTTTGAATACTTCTTTGCACTGCTGTAAGAAGACCTGAACCAAACTGTTGGAGGTTAGTGGGAAGAGAAAATAAACCAAAGACAGAGAGAGCAAGAAAAAATTGAGGAGTGTACATTGCCAGTTGACGATATTTGACTCAGTTCAAGTTAGGCTGCAGAATGATCAGATTGAGAGCAGTCCTGCCCAAAAGGACTTGGGGTTGCTGGTGGATGAGAGGCTGGACAGGAACAGACAATGTGCATTTGCAGCCCAGACAGCCAATTGTGTCCTGAGCTGTATCAAAAGAAATGTGGCCAGCAGGTCAAGGGAGGGGATTCTGCCTCTCTACTCTGCCCTCGTGAGATCCCCCTTAGAGTACTGCATCGAGCTCTGGGGTCCTCTGCAAAGGAAGGACATTGACCTACTGGAACAAGTCCAAAAGAGGGTCACCAGGATTATTAGAGGGATGGAACACCACTCCTATAAGGAAAGGCTGAAAGAATTGGGTTTGTTCCACCGAGAAAACAGAAGGCTTTGGGGGAACCTATTTGCTGCCTTTCAGTATCTGAAGGGAGCTTACCAGAAAAATGGAGAGAGACTTTTTACGCAGGCATGTAGTGACATGACAAGGAGGAATGGTTTCAAACTGAAAGAGAGTAGCTTTAGATTAGATGTTTGGAAGAAATTCTTTACTGTGAGGGTGGTGAGACACTGGAACAGGTTTCCCAAAGAAGTTGTGGATGTCCCATCCCTGGAAGCATTGAAGGCTAGGTTAGATGGGGCTCTGAGCAACCTGGTCTGGTGAAAGGTGTCCCTGTCCATGGCAGAGGGGTTGGAACAAGGTGATCATTAAGGTCCTTTCCTACTCAGGCCATTCTATGATTTTATTATTTAATCACTGAACTACAGCCATTTGGGTTTAATTGAGATAATTCTGAGATTATTTGTGCTGATATTATACTAATAGTTTATTTTAAAAGGTTGGCCACAGGAGAATCATTGTTGTCTTTAAAGTCATTCTACTGTCATTCTCTACTTTGTAAAAATATGTTTAGAACAAATGCACAGCTATCAAAGGGCCTAGGAAAGACAGCGTTAGAAATTTTCTGTGAGTCTCCTGAATCTACATGGGAATCCAAAGTTCTAGAAGCCTTTCATGATTAAGCTTACCTAGGATACAATAAGAAGAAACAATATTTGAATATTTTCATATCTTTAATTCACGGTTGGATAATAATCCATTCCAGGTTAATAGTAAAGACAAAATTTGGCCTCTCAGTATAACCAGAGTATAGACTGGTGAGGCTCCATTCTTGCTCCTAGACCCACATATCTTCACCTTACCTGGAGTCCTGGCTCAGCTACAGACACTTATTTACATGACTAACCTTTTCATATTAATATCCTTGAATGAAGAAAGGCATGTTTATACATCTATAGGATCATGCTTAATTCCCACCATGTTTTTATTTTTAATATGTTACCAATCCAGAGGTCTCTGTTAAAAACTCCTAAACACTGCAAAGGAATTTGTTTCCTTTCTAAGGAAACAGAAAACTGTCATGAACAGCAGCCAAGAAGTTGCCTATTGCAAACTGAAACCAAAATTGCTTTTCTGAGATGAGGTAAGAGAGAAAGGGCTGAGAGGGAATATTTGCGTGATCCAAACACATTGGCAGCTAGTTAGATATTTTTGTTTTGGATTGTGAATCGAAAGCATAATCCTGTTTTCATTGGCAGTGAAGATCTTAATGAGCATAGATAATTCTTGGCTTGGATTATGCTATCAAAATCTCAGCCGTTTGCCAGTTAACTCAAGTGGCTGCATTTTCTTCAAGAGAGAATTACCTGAAAATAGATTGACAACACTGAACTATTCCAAGTCAATTTCTTTTATTATGAGACCATTTGACTATTGTTTTACTCTGTGATACTGGATTTTATGACACTTTGTACACTTCCCCAGAAACATAGCAGATCTGGATGTGGCACTTAGTACCATGGTCTAACCACGGTGGTGTTGGATGAAGGGTTGGACTTGATGATCTCGGCAGTCTTTTCCAACCTGGTTGATTCTATGATTCTATGTGTAATTTGCAATAAAATAGAAGACTGCAAGGAATATTAGAAAACATTCAGAAGGCAGTGAAAATACAAGATTTTTTTCTTTCAAGCTTTGAAATTGGAAAGCCAGGTAATAAAAATCACAGATACCTTTCTCACCCGTTTCATTCTAACCTGGACAGGTTAGAAGTTCAGAAACTGGGGTGAAAAGACAAGATAGGAAGGAGGTAGTTTGAGCCAACTTGTGTGTATTCATGAGGCGGAATTGCAGGCAATGAGTGTCCAAAGTAAAGCGGTAGAAAAACAAGAAGAATGTGGTTGGTTGCAGTGGATCACTTGCCTGGGTTCTGGTATGAGAAATCCAAGTAAGAGGTTTCTTCTTGATCTTGAAAACCAATCCACTGACAGGCTAAACTGAGTCAGATAGAGTAATAAATTATTATTACTATTATTATCATTATCATTATCATTATTATTATCATCATCATCATAATCATCATCATCATCGAATCATAGAATCAACAGGGTTGGAAAAGACCTCCGAGATCATCAAGTCCAACCCTTGATCCAACAACGTCATGGTTACCAGACCATGGCTCTAAGTGCCACATCCAGTCTCATCTTAAAAACCTCCAGGGACGGAGAATTCACCACCTCCCTGGGCAGCCCATTCCAATGTTTGATTACCCTCTCTGTAAAAAATTTCTTCCTAATATCCAACCTAAACTTCCCCTGGCAGAGCTTAAGACTTTGCCCTCTTGTCCTTCTGCTGGTTGCCTGGGGGAAGAGACCAACCCCCATCTGGCTACAACCTCCTTTCAAGTAGTTGTAGAGAGATGTTTAGAACAAATGCACAGCTATCAAAGGGCCTAGGAAAGACGGCGTCAGAAATTTTCTGTGAGTCTCTTGAATCTACATGGGAATCCAAAGTTCTAGAAACCTTTCATGATTAAGCTCTCCTAGGATAGCCTCCTCTTCTCCAGGCTAATATTGTTATTGTTATCTTTGTAAAGGCATTATAAATATTTCTATTTGTAAATATTTGCAAAATGTCAAAATACTCAGGTAGGCTACATAAATACCTTGACAAAGATAGAAATAACACATCCACCATTTCTTCAGGAACAAAAATTCAAACCACAGATTTTTCCGTTTGATGACACTCGCTTTGGCTGCAAAAGGCAGAGTTGTGGTTGGTCTTTACTTCCTGCTAGAGAATTTCTTTGCTCTGTCCATATGCCCAGGATTTTATAGTTTGCATTAACTCATTTCTCCTTTGCTGTATCTGGAGCCTGGTAGCTAGAGAAAAGAAACGGTGTGAAGTTACTTATCTTGATTATCCTATACATCTGAAAGAATTTTGATATTCTAGTCCACACTGATGGTATGAATAGATCTTCTTTTTTGTATTTGTCAAAGAATTTTATTTTTGAGGTATGTTTTTAACAAATCAGGCTTAGGTTAAATCTCTCACATCCACAACCCAGCCTGACTTGTCCTCCAATTTCCAGCTTGGTGTAACTTGTTACAAAAATGCCCGTAGTTCATCTTTTCCTCCTTTTTAAATGGCAACACAATGAATGACCAGAACCTGCTCTTTGCATAGACTAGTAATAGCAATTTTACATAGACTTGCCCTAGAAAGCCATTTAAAAGATATGAGATTTCACCATTCTTGCAGTGTTTGTACTAAACCTTTGCTCCTGCAGCAAAGGGATTGCCAGGTAGTTACTGAACTCCAGTAAAGGCTTAAATTAGCAACAAAACACATGAAGCTCAATAAATGGAAATTTAAAAAAAAAAAAAAAAAGAAAAAAAAAGGTAAAAGAGGACCAAACTGATTTTTGTATGGTTAGCTTCACTATCCAAATATTACCTATTCATACCATGTTTCCTGTGCCCCGTGTTTGTTGGGCATCCTGTGTGGCTGCAAAGATAGAAAAGGGGCCTGTACATCAGGAAACAGAACTGCTTACCCCACACAACAACCCTAACTGAGGATGATAACACAAAAGAAAGATTGACCCTAATGGGAAACTGCAAGATTTTTCATGAAGTGAAACAGATACACAATTTTTTGCATAGGTATTCTGCCAGGGAATTCCCTGAAATGCTGAGACCTGGAGAACTCCTTTCAAAGGCCAGTGCTATGAGCTGTAGAGCAGACTTACTATCCCTTTGCTTCTCCCCATTTCCACTTGATTTCAAAAAACACTTTGATCTCTGCCCCTGCTGTAACTGTAAGCAGGAATTTATTCTTAGTTCCTAACACAGAGGCAAGAAAAGAGTGTTAACCCTTACTCTTACAAAGTTTTAATGAGGTGACACAAATAAATGCCTTAATCTAGCTAGAGATTTATTCATGAGGTCTTTTCTTTCTTTAAACTAAAAGAAAAAAAAAATCAGAAATAATGCCAGTCTGACAAAAGGAACTTGTGCTCTCTTACTGTGATTGAAAAGAAAGATTCTAACTTGTAATAGCAGTACTGGTCTTGCCCAGGCATCCTGAGCAAATGCAGAAATCAACTTGCTTATGTCTGTGTCATTTAAAAACATATGAAGTAACACCACCGTTTTTTCTTCATTCATGTACACACATCATGTAACTGAGTTGTGGTGATGAGGAAGTAGTGCTGTTTTCGTTTAGATTATGTGATTTGGAGAGAGGAGGTGTTGGTTCTGATTTTTTGTTGTAGTTTGTGTCTGTATAAGTTGTATATTCCTTGCTGATAATTAAACTTGTGTTAGAAGAAATCTTTAAAAGATGTATTTCAGTTATTCAAGTATAAAAAAGCTCGCAGAAATACTGTGTTCTGCAAGTTAACTGTAATTTTCAGGGAGCTTTCAAAATGTTTCCTCATAAAAATGTTTAGAGGGAAAATTTCACAGCAGTCATTGCTGCTATAGCAATATTGTATGAATAAAAAGGTAAGTTTACAGATTTTGTTTTTCTTTTCCGGTCTCTGTAATGTGCAGTGAACCATGAACTGAGTTTCTGCCTCTGGTGGTTTAATATTCCCTCTCCCATTATAATATGCTCTGCAAAAGGCAGAAAAAAAATAACATGGCAAGAAACATTTACTCATAACTTTATTCCATTTTCCCCCCTTCCTATTCAGGATAACAAAACAGAGACTACCAATGCATGTATCTTATTTCTGAGCTGATAATAAAATGTTACAGAGATGGGGGCAGGGACCTATCCATTTAGGTAGTTTAAATTACAGTTTAATGGGTTAACTCCATACTAACCTAATTTTATATTCTTTATCCTCAGCTCTGTATTACTGATTCTACTCCCACATGGATTCTCTTGCCATTCAGTTTTGAGAAGGTGCTTCTCTCTTTTATCTTTAAGGGACTAAATAACATCCCTAATCTCTCCGTAAGAAACTAACCTCACTGGCTGCTTATTTCCTTTCCCCACACAACCACCCAACACTGAGAGGCATAAAAGCATGAAAAGTGATACCCCAGCTGCAGTGTGGGAGTGTTTGTTGGGTGGTGTCAGACTGCCAGACAGCCCTGGAAATCCCCTTCACACTTCATCCCTTAAAACTACAATCACTAAAGGTACTAATGAAGAAACTTTGAAGAATACCCTGTAAACCTGTCCTGGCGTATAAGTTATAAGACTTGACCTAAGGGATATACTTAATGAGCAATGTCTAAGTCAGTATATTATAAATAATAATCTTGGAACTAGCACTGTTTCTAGCCCTTCTTCCCCGACTTAGCAGTGACCCAGCTGTGAGTACTCCCAATCCCTTACCACCATTGCTATTAATCACTTTTTCAAATGAGCTGAGAAGATTTGGCTGCTTTTATTCCACTAAAATACAAAAAATAAAACCAACATGAACGACAAACAAAATAAACAAAACCCAAAACCAAAAACCCCACTCACCCAAAAAAGTTTGACAGAGACAGCATAATGTATCCCATCTTTCTGGGAGATAGATAGCAAGGAGTACACAAAAAAGGCAGTGGTGCAGGGGCATTCTCCTATAAGACCCTCTGGCACTGACCAGAATTCACACTCTTTTTAGATTTTAGGGTGAGATGCCTAAAATAGGAGGTTAGTCCTTTTAAATGCTTTTCCCGAAAGAGACAGCAGTTTTTCTGACTTTGAGGATCAGCTTGTTATGGAAAATGTCATTAAAGGTACTTCTTTAATGTTTTCTAAGAATAAAGGTTCAGGTTTACTACAGTGACATCAAAACCCTTTAGATTTCCTACAAAATGCCTCAGTCTTACTGCTTCTGAATATCCCAACTCTTGAATCTTAAAAAAATGAAGATGGAACATAATTAAATAAAACAGAATCCAAAGTTATTTTTATTTTCTTTCTAAAAGATTGAATAGTAAATTCAAATTTCTGTCCTGTGCTATTACTTTTTCTCAAACTGTTCCTCTCTACTCTGAGAGGAACTGGTCTCATCCTCTGGATAATAATTCACTGGTAAACACACTCACAAAAGTTTGCAAGATATCAAAAAATATGATGCGTTTACATATTTTTTATTAAAAACCGAAATTTTTAGACCCTTTTTTGCAGTAATTTTTAGTTTTATTTTTGCTTGGGAAATCTGTTGGAACTAAGAAAAAGGTGTTGTAACAGAAATAAACCATGTGGTTTTATGCTCGTATGTTGACCTGGAGTTTCCCATTAAGCTACTGGCAGGTGAGATCTCTCCTAAAAAGGTGGATCGATTTGACTCATGCTGTTCAAATTTATTCCCACTGTAAACTCACTGAAATCAGACGGATTATATTAGAAGAGTTTGCTGCATGAGTTTTATATTCGTTAGGTATTACTTCATCCTTCATTCCTGAGGATTTCTGAGATTCATTAACCTTTCAGAACAAGTTTTATGCCAAATGTTTGTTTTGTCTTAGAGATTGATTTAATTTAATATTCTCTACAGCAAACAAAGCAATAGTTCAGTTTTAACAAAACTTTAGGTCATCCTGCAGCGAATCACTTACAGGTGGTTAAAAGAAAGCAGTATAAGACAGAAAAGGAATTACAGCAAAATGAAAAAGCCTCTGACTCTTCAAGAGAGGAATCAATTAGTAAAGCAAGGCAGCATGATAGAGATAAAAGCACTGAGTGTGACTCATGTAGTTGCTGAGCCAGTTTTATGCCAACATAGTGCAAATGCCTTGATGGAGTTATGTTAGTGTAGTTGGTATCCTGAGCAAGCAGTTTCATTGCAATTCACAAACCTGTCTAGCTGAAGATATTTTCCATGAAGCTTGGAAGCAGTATTTAAATCATATATTTATTTTCACAAAATGTGCACTCACAAAGTCTGAATAAATTTAAGAGTTTCTTGACACAAAGGTAATACTTTGGGTTTTCAATTTTCATAGAGAATCATTAATTTAACAGCACTCAGTTTGGGATAATACGCTTTTCCTAAATAATAAGTTGGTTTCGTTTTTTTTTTTTAACTAACAAATAGCAAAATAATGGGTTTTATATTCAGGTAGCTTAAGCCTCATATTAATTAGAAGTTACAAACATATAAGTAGGCAAAAGGATACACTTTTTGTACATATATAAAAAAAAACCTCAAAAAATGCAAAGAATTTAGTTAGGATTAAACTTCAAAAAAATTTAAAAAGTCTTTGGTGTGGAAATATGAGTTCAAATCAATCAATTAACTCCTCCCCCTCCCCCCCCCATCCCACCAAACTCTACCCTGACCATTTAAGAATGAATTCCTAATACCTTCCATCATCTGAACTGGACTCATCTAAACTTTAGCTCAACTCGCATTACAAACAAGGTATGTATAACACTGTGCCACTAGGTTTGTCTTGCCATTTAGTTCTGAATCTGTTGGCTGTTTTTAAGTCAAGTTAACTAAAGGGCTGACCTATCTGAGTTCCAACCAATTTTATGGAAACAGGAACTAAACCAGAGAAGGGAAAGCTGATAAAAGACCCTGCAAATGCTCTAGCTGAAGAAAAGGCTGCAGCATCAGTTTGTGCACTATTAGACACCAGAAAAATTGCATAGGAAATAGACTTTTCTGGTATTCTTTGTCATGAATGGAGCTTCAGCTGGACATCACAGGATCCATTGCAGTGCCCAAATCCACAGAAAAGCACAGTTTGTTACTTCCGGATCCCTGTTTCTTGGTGGTGATATTTTGAAGTCTACAATGCAGATTTGCTCTATGTGAAATTCTAAGTAAGTTCATCTTCCTATCTGTTTGAATATTTCTGTGCACTTTTATGAATTGTTTAGACTTTGGCTCCTGCAAGGGGAATGCCTGGGCAATAAGCTTGGTGTCCTTTCTGGGAAGAAGGACATAGGATCTGTCTTCCCAAGTGCAACAACCACCAGGCAACTGGCCCCATGCATTCGTTACCTTTGCTGGGGGCAGCAGTTCCTGGGGTTTGCCTTCTGGAAAATAAAGGCTTTGCAGTTTTTTTGGAGGATGTAATTTGACAGTGATCTTGTTTCTGGTTTTCTTGCCCCCTTCCCAGTGGGTGTGGGGATATTTCTCTGTCCATTTTGCTGCTGTGGTCTAGGAAGTGTTTTCTGGCTGAGCCGTCTGATTTCCCCTTTGCACAAGGATACTTTGCAGTATACAACACATTTTTTAAATGCTAGAGAGATTAGAATGTGACTTCTGGATCCAAATGTCTATCCCTTTTTCAAGTAACAACTCACTTTCTGCTTCTATAGCAGTACCACTGGTAAATGCCAGTAACACCATTGGGATCACAGTCCTGAGCATGGAAGCTTGCTGGTGCATAAATGCATAGACCTTCACATATGGTATGAAGACCAAGTGACAATGATTTCATGTTTACATAATTTTTCATCTGCTATGTGAAACCTTCTAGCAAAAGGCACTCTAATGACCACTCTAAATATCCCTGTGAAACATTATCACCATTGTTAAGAACTGCCAAATTTTCTCTAACACTTCATTTTTTTTTTGTTTAAATTTCATGAAAGGACTACATGTTCCTTCAGTACTCTCTGCAAGTGTTCAGCACTTCTCAGGATAGAAAAAAGTTAGGACGTAGTTAACTAAATGTCAATTTAAATAAATAAACCCCAAGTATTAGTACCTGTCAGAAATAATCCTGGTTGAGTAACCAGTAGGGGTGTTTTTTGCTGACATGCAATATGTTAATCAATGGAAGAGTTGTTATTCTGCATAAGAGAGTTATAAAATGAAATGAAATACGTCTTTGAAATAATCATCCAACGCCAAGGGTTATTTTGGTGAAATATCTGTTAGACATTTAAAATATTTTCTTGTTTGTTGCTTAAGAAGGAGCAATCAAAACCCACCTTTTAAGCCTTGTTAAATCCTTCCTTCAGAGAATGCATGTTAATAGATCTTGGTTTATATTCCAGAGGGTTTCACTAAGGATTTTTCAAGGTACATGCTAGTTCTCTCTTCTCAGTTATGAGGATTCAAGAATGCAACCACTGATTTAAAATTGTATCAACTGCTTACAGCCAACACTGAGATGTTAAAATAATAAGGATTTTATTTTCCTTTTCTCTGTTTTGTGTCACAGTTTATGGAAAGTTCACCCAAAATGTCTTAAAGAATTTTGCTCTTGGGGAAAAAAAAGAAACAGAAATGAAAAACATTCTTTTATTTGACATTCTTATATTTGACTAACAGCTTTGTGTGAACATTAGTGTTTTAATGGAGTCTAGAGGCTAAGACCTGAGCTGTTGCTCAATGTTAAATAAGAAATACAATTTTTGTTTTCTCTTAGCTAGAGTGATGGAGAGATGTAATGCAGTAAGTGCATTCTGTTGTACTGTCCGTGACCTCAGTGATCAGGGAGAAAATGGGCTTTTGCTGTCAGCTTCTCATCCTGTTACAGATTTGAGTTTTACTCCAACATTACTTCCAGTCTAATTGCATTTGACCCAGCATTCTTGCTGTGCTAGTGTCAGGCAGCATAACTGGAGGCCTATGCAATAGCTAGTATTTATAGAGTAAATATAGTTACTTGTTAAGCCCTAGAAGTGTCGTTCTTATGAACTTCCTAATTTTCATTAAAATATAGGAGGTAATACAGACAAGGTTGGAAGCTGTCTGCTTTGAGAAATGAGGCTAAGGAATCAAAAAAAAGTTGCCCTATTAAGTGTAAATTTAAATTAAAAATAGCAGGTTCTGGTCAGGTGTAAAGACTCAGGTATATGTTTTCTAGCAAAATATTGATATATGCAGATTACTGATGTCTGCATGTTTGCATCTTAAAATCGCAGGGCTGTTTATATATTTGCACAGCTTAGTGGATGTTTTTTTAATTCCCTGCTTCCTTCAGTAGGGATAAATGCAGTCTTCAACATGTAAAGTTTTATGTTTCTGCTATTAAAAACCAAAGGTATCTAGATCTGTTTGATTGCCTTTGCACACTTAAGTGTTTCTTTAATTTGAGTGGGCATTTGACATTTCAGAATGACAACTTGCAATTCACTCTTTTCTGATATTCTGTTAAAATCTGAAACTACACATAGATTAGATGTGCACTGCCACTGTTTGGGGCACAGTTTTAGTTCCCCAATATCATATTCTATATACAATAAAGTAAACATATGAAAAGTCATATTTTCATATCTCTAAAGTGATGCCTGGAGCAAGTTGCAGTATTAGTGCTTTCAGGCTCAGTTCTGCATGATTCCAGCTGAGTCTTTAAGGATGATTGGCAACCTCAGCTTGGGGCTTATGTACCCGTGAGAGGTTAAAACATTTTGTAGTAGCAAGCTTTGCATTATGCATATCCATTACTTACCCAACTTAAGAAAAGGCAGTGTATAGTTTGCAGCACAAGGGGTGGGCATATGCTGACCTCAGTTCTCTCTCTTTCCAGTAATTTTTAAGTAATAGACCAAAAAATCTATTTTCACAATGCAATCTTTCCCTTCCCATTCAAACCACAGTGTAACAAAAAGCTTTAAACCACCAGGACATCCCCAGCTATGTATTGATTCACATATGTATTAAAAATCTGAAGTTTCATGTCTCTTTTCAGTGAAGATAACGTAAGATATGTAGAATTTTACTGCTCAGGAGTCTATTTCATAAAATAAAAAATGAGCCAGTGCAAGATCCACCTACTGGGATCCTCTCCTCAAACAGACCTGTGACTGTCCTGTGATTCACATTCCCACCTTTCCCCTCAAAATAAGTTTTATTTTCTGTATTTTAAACTATAGTGTAAGATACTCCCAAATAGTATCCCTCCTTTGCCTGGATGCTCAGATGGATGCTTTTAATTATTAAAGAGTGTGAATCAATTATTTCTAGGTTTCTGGTAGGTCTTGCCTTTCTTTGTCTTTGAGTTTATAAATTTTTTTATGGGAGAACTCTATTTTTGTCCTGGTGTAATGCTGAACACATAACAAGCACATAGCAATACACGCAGGGCTTAGTGAGCCCTGATTCTCAAAAGGAGTGCTAGGTGAACTCCAATTATATAATACAGTGACTTAGGGATCCTATATTTTTTCTCTGAAATGAAAGACAGAAAATGGCTGTGTGCACTGCAAAGCATCTGTGTTTTTAGCCTGCTTAAATTTGGGATGCATCAGACTTACAGAACATGAGCAGATGAGTTTTACAGCTTATGTACATTGAATCTAACAAATCCAGCTCTGCAGTGTATGGATAGCAGAATGGGCAGGCTCAGAGGATTCATTTTCACAAGGAGAAGTGTGATATGCATGTGATTTGCTGTATGAGCATCCATTTTCCTGCACATCAAGCAGTTGGTTCAGATCTACTGCTACACTTTCTGCAATCCCTTACAAAGGCTGTCAGCAAGCTAGTAGAGAGTGGCTCTTGCCCTGCAGTTGGCACAGTAGATGTGCTCCAGTCTTCAGCATTCTGCTGCTCCTGCAGTGCATCCTCAAAGGGAAATACATTCCCTTTCCCTGCAGGTCTGGATGGCCTCATCTCATGGAGGTTACACACTTCTGCTCAGCAGAGATGTGGGAGGCACAGAGGAATCTGGTTTCAGCCAATACCTTCAGTATGTTTTGGGATCCAGGGGCATGAAGGACCCTTTGGGCATCCTGAAATAGGGAATGAGGTAGGAGCCTAACATGGAGCCCTGGCCATAAGCATGAACTACTCTTGCACAGCAGCATCTATGCAGAGTTCTGCAGCTTCTTCAGCTTCCCCTGGACTCCAGCTGTGGTGTTTAGCACAGGACTGGTCCTGAGGTTTTGCTCCTGATTTTATGAACTCAATTCCCTCTTCCCTCCCCAATGAAAACAGTACAATGCCAGCAGAATGTCATGGTTTTATTCTTCACCTCCTAAAATATCTGTGAATGTTACAAAAGCTTGTAGTGCTAAATTTTTAATTTGCATCACATCTGTAGATCTTTAGAATGATCTGTCTATATGAACAACAGCTGAAACACCTCCATCTGTATAGCTGCCAAAACACTTTCTGTACATCACATTTGTCAACACAGAAGGAATTGGTTATTTTTTATAAGGAAAATGGCATAAATCCTTTTTCAGATATTTGAATTTTTTTTGGCAAATCACATTTTTATAATCCTTATACAGCTGTTTCATACTGAAACAAAACATAATATTGTACATGATGAACAACCCTGGAACCTCCTCTCTGATTTTATTAGGTCCTTTTCACAGACAGATGAGAGATGAGACTTAACACAAAAAAAGAAAATAGGTGTGATATAAATCCAGTCACCTTGTTATGCCTCACACTGCAGTAGTGGCAGCTCTAAAGTACGTGCAGATAAGGTCATGTGGGCCCATACCACAAAGGCATAGCATGGAGGCACCCAAAACATGAGGCGAAAGGGAAAGTGGAAAGATGCATGGTCTTTTATGGAGCTACTGGGGGTTGGCTTCTCCCCTGGTACTGTTTGGCCAGTGGCAAGGGATTGCAGATGCTGCAGGTATCTGACCATCCCTGTACTTCTGCTCTTCTGCTGTAAAAATGACTGCAAGGTATGATCTGTGCTATTGGTGTGACTGAATGTAGGAATGGTCAAATCTGATTGGAGCAGACCATACTTTGTTCATTTTGCTGAAGTGAAACATGCACTGCCTGCAAGACTCAAAAAGCTGATATTTCTTTCTACCGTAACAGCTCAGAAACCAGTGATCACTGCAGCACAGACTGTCTTTTTTCTATTTCATTTTTTATCTTATTTTCTTCTGTATCTTTTTATTACCCAATGGACCAAAACACATTGCTTTATACTGATCCAGAATACAGATCCAAAATACTGATCCCATGAATACAGTGACTAGATTTACTCCAGACTTACACTGGTAGGACTGGTATCAGAATCTGGCACATTTTCTTTGTGAACACCCTGAACACTTCTTTTCTTTACCCTCCCAGCTGAGTGGTTTCAGAGCCTGGCAAATGAGAGGCACTATTTTTAACATCTCATTCAAAGAGCGACGTGGTAGAAGTGCCAAATAATAGTTGCTTTCAATACAGGAAACAACACACAGCGCCACTGTTACTATTTTATAAGTTATATTAAAAATCTCTTCATATTGATCATTTGTGCCATTCCAGCCCATAAACTTTAATTTAAGAATTTACTACTAATCAACGATGTAGTTAGAGCTTTTTGTGTGTGTGTGTGTGTGTGTGTGTGTGCATATGTCTGTGAATTTTAAAATGCTAAAGAACCTACTCAGAAAGGTGTAAAAGGTGATTTGGAAAATAAGGTTTTAAAGTACTTCAATAAAATAACATATATAAATAACATAATGAAAACCTTACCAATAGGGATGACAAATGAAGCACTAAAATGCTAAAATATTATTTTGCATGGATATCCTTAACCCTTATCCTTAACCAATGTTTTATTTTTTTTTCTGAAATTGGGCCTAAAATAGACAATTTTCCTTTAAATGGCAAAAGGTGTACATTAATACTAAGGCTATTATGCCAGTCAATTTCCAGTCCCTGCTCTGAGATGGAAAGACATTGCATACTACAAAGGTATCAGGAATAACTTTTTAATATGGGAAATGACAAACCTTATCCTCAGCTTTGTTCCAAGAAATGGGATTTGGGCTGATTTTGAAAAATAAAACACTCAAAAATAAAATCAACCAGAGGAAAGCATTTTGCATGGGAACATGGAAATTTGGCAGAGAAACAAGCAAATCATCATGGCTAGGCGTCGCAAACAAAGATTTGGGAAGGCTCTATCCTCTATCCACATTTGTTACAGAACAAGCAAATAGAAGCACTGTTATACTCAAGTGTTGGACAACATTAATAACGGGAGGCTTCAAATATCATATACACAAAAGTAATATGATTAGGAAAATGCTTTTCAAATTAAAGAAAAATAAATTATCAACTGCCCTCTGAGACAGGAGGTTAATGTGTAGGAAGTTATGGTCCTTCATATTCAACCTCCAAGAGCTTTGTGCTTTGTGATGCCCAAGCTGTTGGAAGAGAAAGTAAACTCAGAGATCGATGGGGAACAGGGTTAGGAGGGAGCCTAAAGTCTTACTGAGGAGCGTCCAGCTAAAGTAACCAGCCCTTATTTTCCTGCTACAGAGTGAAAACCAGGCACAAATAACTGCTGGTTGAATGCTCTAGTAATCACAGTCTGGGATACTGCGCGCAGTTGCCTTCACAGATGTGTGTGGAGAAACACACATTTTCTATCCTGGGGTAAAACTGCTTCTATGAGTCAGATCAGGAGGTTTTGCATTAATCCTTTCTTTTTGCAAATTATTAAAGCACTGTGCAGACCTTGTGTTAGCATAGCTGGCAACTATCACATGCTGGGCCAAGCACATGGGGTCTATGAAAACCTGCTGAGAGAATCCTGAAGAAAACCTGATGCTCTGATGTTGACGGTACTTGTGCCAGGCAGAGCTGTTGCAGGGAACAGATGAGTTGTGTGCCCTCTTCACACCTCCACTTTGCTAGTTGTTTCCCTTTTATATTTTTATTTCATTTGAGATGAAGAGGAAGACCCAGAGCCATGAAGGATCTCTGGCAATTAAAAATTCCACAGGGATCTCTTCCCAGAGCTACTTATATCCCTAAGCAGGCTCTTATGGGGCAAAAAGACCCCAAGATCTTCCAGGTCAGCTCAAGAGGATGTTAATTATGGTTGCTATAAATAAAGTGCAGCTCTGGATTGGTTAGTGTTTTTGTTCTTTTCATTTTTATCTCAGAGACAAGAGGCTGAGGAAGTGTATACCCTGTCCCTGACCTACACATTCCTGGACATCTGACTGGAGGAAAAGCTTCAGTGCAGAACAGAGAGAGGTCTGAGGGAAGAGGTAGAGAGAGAAGGGTTGCAGAGCCAGAAAAGCTCTTGTCCACATAGGACCTAAACCATCAACTAGTTGTGAAACTGCTCTTTTAGCAAACAATGCTTTCTTTTTTCCACAAAGGTGGTTTTTTCTCACTGACATCAGGACAGGAGAAATCCTCACTTCACTGTCTGCTGTTTAATGCTGAGCATTCAACCAAGAGCTTACCCTATTTGATGAGGGAAAAATGCATAGCTATTATGCCTTAAAATGGTGTCTGAACCCTTTGACAAAAAGGTACAGCTTCGTACCAGGGGTTTCTTCTTCTTTCTCCAGGCTGAAACTACTATTCTACTATGGAAATTAAAGGGTCTGTTTCCCTTCCCATAAAATCTCCACCCACTTTAAAAGGGAAAAAAATCATTTATTCTTCCTGTTTCTGGTCCTCAAACAGACCCTCGCAGTCTTGTAATGTGTTTATCCAGGAAAACAGGGAAATATATGTATTTTCCCCATATTGCAGATGGAGAACTAAGGCAGAAGCAGACTAAACACCACACTGATTGGAGCCCAGCTCAGTGGCTGCAGGATCAACACTGAAGTCCATGAACTAGAGCTGAGAGCTATGCTCCCTTCTCTCCCCAGAGGAGCAGGGTTGGGCTGTGCACACTCATATCTACAGCCTCTCCTACTTCCCATAAGAGAGCATTACTCTTTGCTGCTTACCTGTCACCCTGCTCCTCCTGGCAAGTGAGCAGAAGGATGGGGTTGGCAGTGGCAGCTCCTACCGCAGAGATGTTTGAGGAGAGCTGCTACGTTTGTGGTAGGGAAATGCGGAGAAGGAGGTGGCTGCCAAGTCAGGGAAGGAGGGATGTGGAGACAGATGGCTGTGTGCATGGGGAGCAGTGTCTGTGTGGGGAACAATGTGTGGGAGGTTGCACAACTTGAAGCTCCTTTCCCCTAAACAGTCCAGGCTGGATTACTGCTGTGGTCACTTACATGATGATAACAATCTCCTTCCTTCTATGACTATGCTAGTATGGGGTGGCCACACAACCCCTGACATGCTGTATCTCTTTTTTCTACCCTTTGGTTTTGATTTGAGAATTTTCTGGAGGCAGCACTCCTTTCTGATTATTCTGGAAGTTCTTGAGGGATTTGTAACAGCAATAATATATGGTAGGTTTGGCTGGGAAAATTCTGTTAAAAAATGTTGAGGCTTGGAAACTTGTTTTCATTCTCTGTTGAAATAAAATCAAAGTCTTCCAAAAACTGTTTTGGAAACTGAGCAGAGCAATCTGTTAGGGTCCCACTGGGAGGTAGGAATTCCTTGTTTGGAGCTGAGTACAACAGGATTATGGGTCTGGGTCTCTGCTCCCCTAGAGGTGGGCCCTAGGCAGGGACTATTTAGAGGTGCTGTGCTTTTGTTCTGGTTCAGACTAGAAATTCCATTCTGGATGTCATTAAGGAAAACCAATAAATTTTCATTAGAAAAATTTCATTGCTATGTATTTGGTTTTGTTTTTTTTTTAAACTCCGGGTCAATCTGAGACTACGCCACAGAAATTAAGTATGCAAGTTCTCAATATTCATTTCATTTTTCTTATAAGCATGTATTAGGCTACATAGCTTAACTTGGTGTTTATTTTTTTACTTTAAAAATGTGCCATTTACAAAATAACAGTATAAATCAAAAACACAGCAGCTGAACTTCTGTGGGAAACGGCCTGGTTTTCCTCTAAGTCACTGCTTGCCAGCTTCACTTCAGAAAGTCATCTGACCCTGGAGCTGCCTTCAGAAATGTGCTGAAGGGATTCCAAGGCATGCACAAGATTAGAAAATCATTTCAGGAGCAACAACAACACAGCTCTCCACCTCAGGGCCCAGTCAGGCTGGAGGGGTAAGCCAACAGCAATCTTGTGAAATTCAAGGAGGATCAATGCAAACTCTTGGACCTCTGAGGGGATAGCTCTCCAAGGGTTCAGGCTGGGGGTGGCTGGGCTGGGGAGCAGCTCTGTTAGAGTCGCTGGTGCCCTGGGGCACCCTGAGCCATTCAGAAGCCAGCAGACACCAGACAGGGAGAGCATGGTCCATCCATCTAGGGATGGGATTAACCCCCTCTACTCTGCACGCATGAGATCATGGACAGATAGAAGTCTGGTTTTGGGCCCCCCTCAGTACAAAACATGGACAAACCAGTGTGTGTTCAGTGAGGGGCCCCCAGCTGGTCAGGGCTGGAACAGTTGTCCTGTGAGGAGAGGCTGAGGGATGGGCTGTTCTCAGCAAGGAGCAGAGATGGCTCCAGAGTGTCTGGCAGCACCCCTCCCGGTAGCTGTGTGGAGGCAGCTGAGAAGAGGGACCCAGTTTACTCACAGGAATGGAACTCTGATTTTGTTATTATTTAGTCCATTCTACAACAAGGTTTTTTCCTATTTTTGATAAAACTGTACACTAACAGTTGTGCAATTTGTCAGAGCTTTGTTCTGACAGTCATAGAAAGAAAGGGCCACTTTATGTGAATGGAAGGACAGGAAATTTCACTCTCCCCCTGGTGAAGGGAATAGTACCGCCTGGGGAGCAACAGGAGACACAGATCCTTACCTGAACCCCTGGCTTTGAAGCCGCCCCACAGAGGAGAACATGCACATATGTTGCATTTTTTAGAAGGATGGGGAAAGTTTTGCTGCCACATACACTCCACTAGAGACCCAGGGGAAATATGCACTGCCAGTATTTTGTTTAAAACTGCAGAGAAATTTTGCACATCCATACCTCTCCACCCACAACTGCCTCAGTCTGCCTCCTAATAACATCGTCTAGCCCTAGGGATGGAACAGATCTGTAAGCTCATCTCATCCATCTCTCATTTAATTCAGAATTGTATCCTATAGCAGGTAATTTCAAATGGTTTGATCTGTCAGGTCTGAAGAGACTCTTGTTTTCCAATGTGTCGAAATACCGATCCCCAATAGATGTCACTGTTTAGTAAATGTCACATGGAGAAAACTACTTTAAGAGATACCACTGTTAAGAGAGACATTTTAGTTGCACTATCTTGTATAGTGCAGGATAAGAGGAAATAAAGGGTACATGCTCCTTTCAGGGTGAGGAAGGATTTTCCTTTACTGTTTTTGTTTAATTTTTACTTATGCTATATATATTACAGATATTTGTAACAACAGGTTAGCAAAGGCATATAGTGCTTTCAGAAAGCTTCATAAAACAGTTTGGCAAAATAAACACTTGAAGAAAAGTACCAAGATCAGTGTTTACAGAGCCATAGTGCGGTCTACTCTCTTGTATGGATCTGAATCATGGGTCATCTACCGCCACCACCTGCAACTCCTAGAACGTTTCCATCAACGCTGCCTTCATACAATCCTAAACATTCACTGGTCAGATTATGTGACCAATACATCTGTTCTAGAACAAGCAGCAGTCACAAGCATTGAGGCCATGTTGCTGAGAACACAGCTGCGTTGGGCAGGGCACGTCTCCAGGACGAAGGACCACCGCCTCCCTAAAATCTTGCTTTATGGTGAACTTGCCACCGGCTGTGGCAAGAGAGGAGCCCTGAAGAGAAGATACAAGGACTCCCTGAAACAACATCTCAGCCTTGGCCATATTGATCACCATAACTGGTCTACTCTGGCCTCCAATCGAGGGGCCTGGAGACACACCATCTATAACGCTGCTGATGCTTTTGAGAACGCACGCAGGATCACTCTCGAGGAGAAAAGACAACGCAGAAAGAATCGTGTCTTGCAGAATTTACCACCTAAGGAGTCTTTCTGCTGTGCCTTTTGCAACCGGACATGCCTATCTCATATTGGCCTTTTTAGCCACCAGCGCGCTTGTGCCAAACGTGGGTAGAGACCTTTCCCTAATCTTCGTTCACGAAGCCCAGCCATGATGATGATGAGTCTTCATGTAATAAATTTGCAAATTAATCCACTGTAAATGAATTTACAGCATGAGCCTTTTTTTCCTGTTTGGTGGAAAGTGGTCTTATCTCACTATCAACCATGTATGACAATCTAATACAAGCCTGATACATTCATGCAGGTGGGAGACCACTTTGCCCATTAGGGGGCATTAATGACATTTATTCCCCATTTCACAGAAGGCCTTTGTCATAGTATCACCTCTAATCTTATTTTCTGTGTCTAACAGGAAATATATTAATACTTGCTTCTTAAAGAAATGTTGCAGCTTCTTCTTGGTGTTGCCCCAGGCTTATCTTCAGACATGTGCAGCTAGGGCTAAGAACATGCTCAGCATTTGGAAGAGAGGAGCTGGGGAGTTACAGTGAGAAATGTTTCCGTCTGAGGGGAAACCAGACTGCAAGACTCTGCTAAAAATTTCAGCCCTCAAAAATTGTGGGACTTGCTGAACTGGAGTTTTGTTTCAGCCCTGGAAAATGAGAGGAATCCATTGTGCAAATTGTGTGCAGATGTGGGGCTGGGTATCACACATAACCCACATTCTTAGCTGTTTGCATGTCGGATTTCATTTGCAGACCATATCCAATTTTCAAATTGCACTCTGTTTCTTTCTCAGTTGCAGAAGTGGCAGCAACTGTGGCCAAATCCCAATGCTTCCTGGCTGGTGGAGGGGGACCCTGTTTGGGAAAGAAGTTTTTTGCTTTGGGAGGAAGGGGAGGAGCGAGGAGAGAGCATGGGAGCAGAGCATACCCAGTTATGTAGGCATATGCTATCCCTTTGTGATGGGTGTTCTTCCCTGCTACCCACACGTGTCCACAGGGCTGGGCAGAGAACCAGCTGTGCTCCCACCTAAACTCCACATCGTGACACATCCATCATATGTTCTCCTGGGCACTACATGGTTGCCTGTGTTGCACGATAAAGCTAGAAAATGAGGCAAAACTAGACTTCATTAGGGTTAGCTGTTTTGTATTTGTATTCTGGGTATGGTTTTGTATATACATAGTGTGTATAGTATGCTATCAGCAAAGCATTCCACTTATCCCATGGAGGGCTGGGTTGTTCCAGTTTATCTTATATAGAGTACATTTTTGTTGTCTGCAATGGATAGAAATGAGCCTTTAGGGAATTGATAAAGCTCATGATGAGAAGTTTTAACTTAGACATGCATAAGGAATAAATTAATTTTTAATACATTTTTTAAAAAGTGCATTTTTTGGCTCAAGACCATCAAGCCTGGTATGTTTATAAAGGCACCCGTAGCATGCTCCAGTTAAGAATCTGTCAGTGTTTCCATTGTAAATCCTATTTTCAGAGGCTTATATTATAATTCCAATATAAAACTCAATCCAGGCAAGAAAAAACTGGCATTGGTGTTGGCCTGGGAGTGATGTTTTCTTTAATGATTTTTCTAATTTAGTTTTTCTCTTACCAACATTTGATTAATATTAATTAATAAGAATGCTTTCATCTTTAATCATTGAAAACCACACAGAAGTTCATTTATACCCCGAGTAACTCATTAGGATATGAAGTACATTATCATTTTAAGTTTAACACTCTTGCACAGCTTAAAAACATTTCCAAAGATCTAGTTAGTATTTTGTAAGCCAATTTTCAGCAATTCACTTCTGTAGCACTTAGGATCAAATATTATCTGAAGTAGGAATTATAATGAAAAAGTCCCACAGAAGCTCTCTAGCCAGGCCCCCAGAAGCGCTTTTGGGCATTTTGCAGTTGGAACTCCTGGCCCTGCCACACAGCTGTTGCAGTCCTGCTGGCAGATAATGTATGGTGAAAGCTCACTGGGTGAAGTTCAGCTCACCAGCAGAGAGCATACTTAATTGGCATCACTGAGAGGTGGAGAAACCATTACATACACCAACCCTCCCCTTCTACATTTTTTTTCCTTCTCTTAAACATGTACACACAGAAGACCTCCACAGAAAATGAAGGGCTCACAATTACATTCACCTATTCTAAAAAAAAAAAAAAAAAAAAAAAATTAGTTTTAAATAAAAAGCTTTATTGTTCAATATTTGCTCACAAAAGCAGAAAAATCCAATGTTAGCCTAACAATGCAGTTACATCCTTATCAGCTTCTTTTTCCCAATAGGCTTTATAAAAGTCTCCCAGCACTGGGCAACACTATATACCATATGAGTTACCTGCAGAACCTCAGCACAACCTCAGCAGATTAAGGACAGAGTTTCTGCCTACCCTTTGAAGATTTATGTCAGACCTTTTAACCTCCTGTGAAAACAGTTTGGTGATTTAATTCTTTTTATGATACTCGACAACAGCTTTCATACTTCCACAAACACTCTGTAGCTCACATACCATAAACAGTCATAAATTCAGCCAGACTTCTCCATGTTGGAGCAACGTATGACAGAAAGGAATGGGGTTCGGGGATTTTTGAACTTACTTGCCTGCCAACTGGGGTTCACAAAACTTGCTGGGTTTGTAGACTTTTCCCTATCCTCTAATCCTCTTTTCACCCCAATTTAAACTGACAAATATACTTGGGATTTTTTTTGTCTTTCACAATATAATTGGACTTGAAATTCAAGACTGACACATATGGAGACCATACACATGGTGACGTATCTTTGTTCCACTAATCCTCATTGGGCTGAAAGCTGCACATGTTAGAAGTTTCAAGACAACCTCCCTAAAAGACATGCCTGTGATATGGACAGATATTGAGCTTTCCAGCTTTTATTCATCAAAGAAGGCGTACCTAGAGGACTCTTAGGCCTCCTATAGTCATTTTCACGTGCCTTACAACCATGAATGGATGTATCACACACTACATTTACTGAGCAGTACTTTTATGGTCGTGGAGCTGATTCCGAGAGAGATTAAATGACTTCGTGAAAGTCACACAGGAAATTTGTGACAGAGCCAAGAATTTCCTGAAAACCAACTTACTGTTTTTAATTATTGATTTTCTAGTTCTTCTTTGGCAGTATTCAAAGTAGAGGTGAATCCTGTATTGAGCATTCACTTCTGTATATATACTCATTAAGAGAAGATCTGCAGACCTTTCTTTAAAGGACATCTGTAAGGAGGGAAAGGAGACAAAGAGTAGGAGAAAGGACTCATTAGCTGCACCTCACACACATGTCTAAAACTAAAACACAGAGCCAGTAATGCAGTCTGCTCAGGCCACACAGGAAGTTTGCAGCAGGGACAGGGAATTTAATCTACACCTCTAGAATCCCAGTCCAGCACTTTCAACATCTTCCCTAACCAGTTCATATTTCATATGATATGCAGTCTACACTATATAGCATTGGAAATGATTTATTTTTTTTACTCTCCCTTCCTCTCTGAAATAATGTAATCCAGGAATATTTGCACTGAACTTTTGAACCTTTGATGTTTAAGTAGGTTCGAAATTAAGCAAACCATGTTTCCGTGTTGTTAATTGGACTCACTGTGCCCGGACCTTTTAGCAGCCTCCACATGGTTAACTTCAAACTCCCATGTCAGCCTGAAAAAAAAAAAAAACAACAAACCAAAACACATCAGGTCCCATTAAATGTGTTAAACATTTTAACTGTACAAAATGTGGAGTGAGGTAGATCTTTTGAAAATTGAATCAGGAGAAAGACAAGCATCTGTGTGTATACTTCCTCCTGCCTGGGCTGAAGGTCATTATTATTTAACTAATAGCTGACCCCTTTGGCCTTTGGAAGGCCATTATGCTTAATGGCCTGAGCTAATTTGTTGTGCTACAGGGTTGGCTGATCTTTATTTTAATCTCCTGCACCTTCTCCTGCTCTTGTGGGGAAAGGAACTGCTCTGATATAATCCAGTTGGCACCAAACTGCTTAAAGGAGGGAACAGGCAAGCTCCTATGAGACAGGACTATACAGTAATTTACCGAGGCTTGACTTTCTTGGACAAAAAGAAAAAAAAAAAGAGAAGCAAGGAAAAGCAAGACATATGCACACATGTGCACACACATACATTTACACAGAGTATGAAAGAGTGAGAGAGCAGGAGAATGAACTGGGGCAAAAAGAATGGAAAAGAGGGAATGAGGGAAATCGTAATAGAGACATACTTTCACAAGCAAATCTACATTTTTAATCCCATTTTACTTTCTTTGTGCCACTTTGGAAGAATAACCCCCACATGATTAGCTGCCAGGAAACAGAAATAGTTTTGTTAGTACTCTTTCTCACAAAATCAAGTACCTATTTGAAAAGCAAAAACCCTTTGCCAGCCATGTGTGCCTATGTCTTTTCCAGCATCACTGAACAGGCTGCTGTGAGTGACATGATTGAAAATCAGCTAAAATAGAAAGCAAACACATCAAGAGCATCAGCTGTTAGAGTCACATTCTCAGAGATGAGGCAAAGTCTCATGGGGTGCTGCTCTCACAACCTTTGTACAGACAGAACTGTTTTTGTCTCCTAGAAACCTTTCTTCAGATTCTCAGCCCAGGGAGGAGCAACATTGCTCAGGTGGAGGATTGGGCTCCACCACCAGCAGTGCTGGGGTTGCAGCGGTTCTGGGCAGAGAGGAAGACAGGCTCTTATCCCATCTCTGCCTTCAGCATTTTCCCCTGCTCCAAACGGCAATGTGTCACAGAGCCTTTCTGTCTTAGTGGATATAATTTTGCTTTACACTTTCCCTTGCTGATCTGGATCTCCCGCACACATCCTGTGCCCTGAGTAAGGGGGGGGGAACACAATGAAAAATGTCAAGTCAGCAACAAACTGAAGATTTTACAGTTTGCAAGAGCTCACATGCAGAGGAGCAAAGCTGCTTTACATATGTGTTTTGTATCTGCAGTTACACATGCATGAAATACCCCAGAAATGTGCACAGCATGACCAACTACTGCAAATCACAGGTCCTTGTTCCTCCCTTTTCCCACTAATTTTCCACGGTCTGCTGGTCTTGCTGATATCTTGTCTAACATGCTGTGGCTGGCTGTTTGGGGAGGCTTGGACACTCTGCTTCATATCTGCGCTATGCAGAAAACCACAGAAGTGACAGGGCCTTGTGGCTGTGTTTTCCCCCATCTGCACCCACTGCAGCTAGCAGAGAGCAGTGCTTCTCTCGGTGCTTCAGTCCTTCCCTCCAGGGCTTCAGTCCTTTCTACACAGCAGACTTCTGGACGTGGGTGCTGAAAGTCACAGACATCCCTGACCCCATCATGCACTGAGGCTGGCACCCCCAGATAGTCCAGTCCTACCAGCAAAGTCAATGGAAATGCAGTGTTTGTTTCCACGGCTCAGGCCTGAGTCCAGGGCTGTCCCTGTTAATGATGTCTGGACTGTCATGACCAAATTAACTACAACAGTAGCCTTGACATTCAAGGGTGGGATGGAAAGCTTAAACTGACATGCTCAGGTGTCTCAATTCTTAAGTATCTGTGAATTATCCTCTTGCACTTACTTTAAAAAAAAAAAAAAAAGGATACACAGATGAATTTTTGTTACATTTCTGGCCCTCACTCAATCTCTGACATTCCTTGGATTTGTCGCAATTCATATTCCAAATCACAGCTACAAAGGGACTGCTGGTCCAGTGGTCCCAGAGCACCATGTGCCCCAACTGTGTATGGAAAGGAATATCCCCATGAAGCAGCTGAAGCTGGTGGCCTGCACTCAGCCATGTGAACCCAAGTCCTCAGGCAGCTTTCCTGTGCATGGGAAATCCTTCCCTGCCCTTATGGGGTAGGCACCAGGATCTCCATTGTTTGTTGGAGTGCGTGCATCTTAGGTGTTAAACTCCTAACCAACCTCTAATCTAACCATCTACATCAGCATGAAAATTTGCAGTATTACTCTCCACAATTTAAGCAATCAACTGGAGAACTAATTTTAAAAGCAATTTCTTGCAGCAACTTGGTAAAAAAAGAACAATTAAAAATCAAGATCTAAAAATTATCTGTCTGAAAAAGCACACGTTGCATGGTTTTGTCATTTGTGCAGCAGGGTTATCATGGGTGTTTCTCCTTTTTTTTTTTTTAATTTATTTTATTAATCCCTTTGTAAGATCTTCAGGTTTCGAATGCTTTGGGTTAAAATGTTCCCACAGAAGCTTCCCCATGGTGCATTGAGTACCGTAGTAAAATAAAAGGCCTCCTGCAGGTGGTGCTACAATGCTGCGAGTATTTTTAATTAGACTAGGCACCAACAAATGTCTCCATTATCATTTTCTCTCACATTATAACAAATGAAAATCTCTATGTAAGAATAACTCATTAAAGGCAGCAAAGTTCAAACTAGCTTCAAATGAAGAAGTACAGGTAAAGCATCTTGGAGACCCGGACCTAACTCACTCTCTCAGTAACACAACTCCACTTTCTCAGTACAACTAGCAATTAGTTATATGTTAAGAAAATAATTTCTTCTCCCTCTGAAAATTCTGAAGAAAGTTGTGTCCTTATTCTCCACTGCCCAATGACTTGTGCATTTAAATATTGTGGTGCAAAATGAAGCTGTAATATATCATATGACAGATAAGTTGGTATCTTACACCCCATATAGCAGTACTAATGTACAAGCAACAGACAAGGGAGGAAAAATGGTTAAAACCCCTTAAATGTCTGCTAATGAAAAAACCCTTCATATTTAATGAATATCTGTTTTTTCACAGACTGGGTAATATAGCTTAGTTTAGCAGCCTAGCCCAGTGGGTCACTTTTGCATAGACAGCCAAGATTCATTTCCTTTTGCCTTTAAATGGCATTGGATGGCCTCAAAAAATGAGGCCATTATGTAGGAAAAAAAGTTAATTGGTAGAGTAAAATACTGCCATTTTAAACCTTTCTAATTACAAAGGACTTTAAAAGAAATTTTTTGTTCCAAAAATTTTCTTGTCTTTAAAAACGTGTGTGGGGGTTGCTTCTTTATAGCCTGCTGACATTTTTCTTCTTTTTTTTTTATTTATTGATTTATTTATTATTGTAAAAGGAAATAAAAGGAAAGCACAAAAAGCAGAAATCTGTGGGGGAAAAAAGTCAAAACAGTTATCTTTTCTGATTAAACATGAACTATTTCGGTTTTAAGTATCCTTTGCAATTGCTTTTGCTTCAGATTTAATTTTTATCCCAAACATACTCGTAAGTAATTATTTTCCTTTCCCCATGAAAATATGTTTTCAAGTGTGTCTGCTTGCTAGTCACAAATTGTTGCAATCCTTTTAGTTAAGATAACCTGGCATGGCATCGTGTGAACCTTTCCCACTTGCACTTGCTCAGGGTAAGAAACAATTAAGCCATCAACACAAATGCATCTAGGGCTGTCAGATCAGAAGATAAATGAAGGCTGAATGATGATGTAGTACCAACATTTCTACAAGAAACAGTTACAATTAAATTAAAAATGCAATAACAGCAATTAAAATATATGAAATATGGCTCACAGATAAGCTTGAATCTTATGCTTTGATATGACTTTTTATTTTTTTCCCTTCCTTATGTACAGCACCTGAAATTTCCCAGGGAATTTAAAGGGAAAGGCATTGATTTGGAGACAATAGCATATTGCCCTTCCATGCTGTTTCAAGGAAAGTCAGTACAGGTACAATATCCATTTATTCTTCAGTCTCTCATTCTTAGAGAGGTACAACATGTCTGGGTTAGCATGGCTATTAGCAGATCAACAACAAATCAGTTTTTTATAATTAGAGAAGAGGTTGCTGCCTGCAAATGGAAAGCATATTAGTACTCACCAGTTGAACAAATAAGATATTGTGTTATACACATCTATTTCCTCACAATGTGTAATTGTGATCAAGAAGATACTCTTTACTGAATGTATTATTACCACTGACACAGAAGATTTTTAATTAATTTTTTTTCATGAGGTGAAACCCTGCATGTAAATATAGTTTTAAAACACATAATCCCAATCACAAAACAACCATGTCTTCTTGATAGATCAGATACACAAAGGGAATATAGAGACATTTTTTGAGCTTTCTTTGAATAGGTCCAATATTTGGATGAAGTTCCTAAAGAAAATAAATGACGATAGAATGATTCCAAGTCTGCATATGCACACCTTTCCCCCTCTTGGGAAGAAAGCTTTGCCTTAGAGTGTTAACAGTTCATTTTTGAAGGCATTAACTTTGGGGACTATTCATATGGATGTTATTTATGGCTTTCTTGAAACACACCAGTGTGTCCTTGAGGGTAAAGGAATGACACCGATCCGGACTCGTCAGTCCAGGGGTTTCTGCAGATAGCAGCAAGTCTCCCTGAAGGATACTTCCTCTACAACTGGTATATTTTGTGGCTCTGTGCCTTTCTTTGGATGAGTCCCAGAGCTCTGGGTGGGTCAGACCACAGAGGCAAGATTAGAGGGGGACACCCGGTTTGCAGAGCACAAGGGGTTTATGTGGTACCTTGTACTTAGATGCTCAGTGCAGTGAAGTGATTTAAGGGCACAAACACACAGATGACCTCACAGACAGGGACACAGAGACTCAAGTTCCACAGGCAGAGAGTTGGAATGAAGCCAGTGTTGGGTTTAGACACTTCATGTAACATTAAGGCCATCATTAGAGGAAATTACCTTTTTTGTGGATTTATTTTTCTTCAGTATATAAAATTACTCTCAATAGTTATTTCTATCACTGACATGTAAATGTCATCACAGAGCTGATGTGAAGGCCAACCAGATACTGATTGCAAAAAACTATTATTACTATTATTATCACTACTACTACTTTGTAGGACCATAATCCTCTTCTAAAATAAAATCTCTTCTTTTGGATTTCATATACTAGAATTATGGAGCAAACTTTCAGTGACTGGAAAATAACCTACTGTATCTTTACCAATGAAGGAAATAGTTGTGCTCTCTCCTTGGTGAAGCTACTTTAAGATACTTCTGGAGCTTATAATTTCATGGCTGTACCAATTTTAAGCAGGATATTTGATACTGACATAACAGACATCTACTTAAAACCATCAGAAAAAAACCCACAAAATCTAGTAAGGCAGAAGGAGCAAGACATTACCTATATCAGCGAACCACAGGCTTTTTATATTTGCTAAAGAATTTCCCCTGACTGGGCAGTCTGTTTACATAAACCTGAAGCAACTGAGAAACCATTTCTGAATTAGTACTCTGCTCAACCGCTGATAGAAAGCAGTAATTCCTTTCGATATAAAAATAAGCAGAATTTTCTTTTTTCATTTGAAACCATCATCAATGTTGTTTAATTTAACATTGCTGCAAGATTAATATAGGCAAGAAGCTTGAATTGAGGGGCTTTTGGTCATAACCAGTTGATCTTGTCTATAGGAAGGTCTGAAATGGACACAAATAAGCAGAAGTTTTAGTCATGCTTCTCGCTTACTACTCTACTACACCTAGAAAGTTTTTATCTCTATTCCCTCTGAAAAGTCATGAACCACCACATCTTTCACCAAAACCTTGAAATGATTTCCATAGAGAACCCTGAGAGTAACTTCACTCTGTAAGGTAAGCCATCTATGTGAAGTCTTCCATAGACCAGTTCCTTATTAACTTGGACAGGTCATGAGAAGACTGTGAGACTAAATAACTCTGTTAAATAGGAACTTATCTGTTGGTAATTGGAAGGGGTCTAAAGGCTGTGTTCAAAGTGCCCACATGAACTAGTCGTAGACCAGAGGAATATATTAGCTGAGTAAATTGGCCTTTCAGTTTCACATATTTCTTGACATACCCAATAATACTGAGAGCAAAGTAGAAAGACAGTAGAAAAAATATAGTATTTACCTTGTGGTCAGAAACTACTCTTAGTTGCACTGACCATATATAAACATTGTATTAATTCTTGTGCAAAGTGGTGGCTGCAATGCCTCACACAAAAGCACAATTATTGTTTCTTCTGGGTAGACATTTACAGCTACATTGTCTCAAAGAGAAAGATAAACAACATACCTACATAATTATTTTCCTACAGTGCGGGGAACCTTTTCCTCTTATTTCTATACACATTAGATAGCCCCTGTCCTATGTGTTTTTGTAAAGAATGGCTTTAGTTTGTAAATTACGGGGTAAAACACTTCAAAGGCATGGCATCAGGAGTATAGATTTTACTCTCCATTTTGTATTAAACATCCCTGAATGTAAGGAAACAATATACCTGGCCAGCAGGTAACTCAAGAGCTTGCTGAACTGCCAGACGTAAGTCGTGTTCTGAAGAGGGTGCCTTTCCTGTCCCAAATGGATTTTCAAGAGTTCAAAATTTCCATTCGAGATCACCATGAATAGCTACTCTCATTATTTTTTTTTTAATGAATTTTTAATTGCAATCATCTTGGGTAAAACAATGCCGACTGGGTTATTTTAGTATTTTACAGTTGCAAAATGCTTAATTTATTAAAATATTTCTCTCACAAAAGAGATTGGTATTGCACTTTATATTCAACTGTGGTTCTAAATGAAAAAGTTCCGAACAGAAATGCTATGAAAATCTGAGGTTTCTACCAATTTAAAACAAAAATTTAAAGTCTGTAGTGCTAAATTCCTTGAAGATATCAGAGATTGAGCCGTGACCAAACTGCATTTTCTAGTGAGATATATTTGGCTATGCATGTCTAATTGGCTGTTTTTATTTCCAACAAGGTGAGTGGACGGGACAGACATAAAGAAGTGCTCCACTTTGAAGGCTGCTATTGTGAACATTCATGTCCATAAGTGAGAAACAATCAGCAGAAGGCCAAAAGCAAAATCAGCCAGTATAACGCCAGGGTTTACCTTGATGAGCACACTTCTCCCTTCTGTTGCAGTGGAGGTACTGTGGTTTGCATTGTGCCTGCATTTTTTCTATATTTTTTCCTCCAAAGCTAGAAAACAGAATGCACCATTAGAATAACTTTTCATAAGTAAATGGTCACATGACATCCTAAGAACAGATAAAATTTATTTTAACTGTCTAGTGTTTATTTTTAAGATTTTTCTGTAGTAGTAGAAAAGAAATCAATAGCAGCTAAAGTAATCAGTTCTGACATTTGAAATCTGACACACAAGGCTGACATATTTTCAATGTTTCGTTTGCTACTTCTTTGCAGTAATATTTAGCTACTGCTAATAGCTTTGAAGTATCCTGAACTTTGGATGTGCAGAAATGGTTCCAAATAATATGTCTCAGAGATGTGAAGGCAGAAAAGCCCTTTTAAAGGAAACTTCAGTGTTTTTCTTCACTGTGAAATTTCGTGTAGGAGTGTTGCTTTTTTTAAGTTCTCTAACATGTGATGGAAACTGATGGAACAGAAGATACAAACTGTAGTATATTCTGGGAGATGGCAAAAATCTTTAATTAGGCATGTTTTGGTTTGGTTGGTTTGTTTTTTTTAATAAATATTTTGGTTTTTTATTTATATATGCTTCCCACAAAGTTATTTTGACCTTTATTAATAAAAAAAGCCAAGCTGCTGAAAACACAAAATTTAAATCTGGAAATATGAATTAAATCCAGAAACATGAACATAGTTATGGTCTCTCCTGCTTCATTTCTCTTCACCCTCTGGTTGCTGAAGGCACCATATATGATGGTTTGTCCGTATGATTATAGTGTTTTGCAGTTTTTCAGCAGAATGGGAGGTGAGAATACATTGCTTGATTTTCCTGGGGGGCTGGAGGGAGTAGAGAGCACCTGTGGTATGATTGCTGCCAGGCATCCACTTCCACTCTGCAAGTGGCAGGAGAGGTTCCAGCCCATGGTTTACAAACACAAGGGAAAGATGATATGCAGACTAACTGACAAGCAGGTATATCAGAACAGCAGACTGTACTTTAATACTGGCATTTTTTTCTGCATCATTAAAGGTGGTTAAACATATATCACATTTGTCTAGTCCACCTGTAAGGGGAAACTATGCTGATGCCTATAATAATTTTCTACAAATTGCTCTTAACATCAAACACGTGAGTTCTTCACTAATGGAAAAAGGGAAATAATATTGTGTAAAATGGCACCTGTGAAGGGAAGAAACAAACTCAAGGGGCCAAAGAAAGAACAGGAAGATGCATATGAAAATGTACTTGTACATGTGCTCTCACAAATGAATAGATGTAGGCTAGGACCAAGCCATATTAATCCATATATTAATGTACACAGCCTTTTTGCATAAATTTTTCTGTTACTGTTCCTAAAAATTGAATTAAATTAACTTTCTAATGGGAAGACTGAAAAATCTGAATTTATTTTTTATTTTCTTTAAATGCTTTGCTTAAATTGATGGTGTTTTCCTGAAGCCCTTAAAATGCTCAACTGAGAGCCATTTTCCAACTCAGACTGTAATGTAGAAATATCCAGAACATAAGCCTGTTTTATTTTCTGAGTGTGTAGAGGTGACTTGACAACCTCCAGTAGTCCAGCAGATAACATTATATTTACTGTTGGCAAAGCATTGAGATAACAGAAGAACTGATCTGAAGTAATACCAAATCAACTTCAATTCAAGTTAAAATTTTTACTGAATCCATTTTTTTAAGCAACTATTTCATTAATGTGTATTTCTTTGCTTTTTCATTTCCCAGTTAGGAACACAGGTAGAAGTTCAGAAAAGCTATTTTTTTATTTACTAAGAGAGGAGATCTCAAAAAGACCATGAGAAAATTGGTTCTTTCAAGAATTTCAACACTCTGAACAGATTCACATAGTCTTCAGGAAGGGTGTTTATATTCTAATGCTGTTAGGTAACTGCATTTACAGAAAAAAGTTTTAATTTCTGGATGCAGTCCCAGTGAATGTCACATGTATTTTAGCAATATTGATACAACCACTAATAGAAGAAATGTACTTTCAGAGTGTATTATGTTTGAAAATTCCTCCTTCTCAGTAAGGAAAAGATCCAGCTGGATGCAAGGATTTCTACTCTACACCTGCATTAATAAATTCAACATACCATGTCACAGCCTTTATATTATCTAGTTACTAGGACCATTTTGTCCTAAGCAAACTGATGCTCTCCCAGGAATGTTCTAGGGAGAGCTCAGAAGTTAGCGTGGAGCATAAACCATTTCTGGCAAATAATCTGGATGCTGCCACCCTGTCTTGCAAGGTGGGACACTATAAAAGCATGGATGTGAGCCAGGCCCCACACAACCAAACCCAGAGAATGGGCCCTGATACAATGTCCTCTAATGGGGTAGATGTTGTTTTAGAATTTTTACTGCCTGTGACTGTGCAAACCAGTGAAGAATGGTGAAGTGAAATAGAATACTGAACCTAAATTTATGTACGTTTGGGGCTATAAGAGTAAATTTTCGGTGACAAAAGTGGAGGCAGGGATTGTTACTTTGAATTCATGCTTTCCATTCTTCTCCTGCTCTAACTAGAAACAGAAGACCTGCAAATCACAATACTTACTTAACTCATGATGAGGTCTCTGATGGGTTCTGGTTTAACCATACATGAGACTTTTGGCAAGGTTCATTTTCAAAGGATTCAGGAAGCCAAACCAAAGCCTTATTGAGGGGTATTTCTGCCCTTGCTATGTTGTGGTCTCATCATGTCACTCAGGAATGAGGCACTTGCTGTTACATTAAACACAAAAATAACACAGGAAATTGATTTATGTTGGCACAGTTTTCCTATTTTAAATTATTTACCTGAAATCCAAACCAGAACTGCAGTCGAAGTACAGTTCAGAGCTCAGATTTCTTGGGCTCACATGTTAGAGAACTTGGCATTTGATCCAGATGGTCCATCTGCCTTTGATTACTGTTTTCTGGTAAATAAAATGAAGAGGGTACGTACATTCACTGCTATGTCGGAAAAAGCTAAAATAATGTCAAGAGGTTTATAAAATAAATTAATAAAAGTAGCCAGAAAGTGAGAACAAATATGTCTACTTTTAGTACAGATCTTTAGTATCCCCTTTAATCTACTGATCTTTGTGTTGGTGTTTGGAGCCATGACAAAAATACATGAAGATTCCCCTCACGTTAGTGGGTGAGAAATTCCACTCACTCTACAGCCTTTGCAATCTTTTGCAAATATGGACTGAAGGGGAAAAATATTTTTCATTTTTTGTGAAAGTGCTTTATCAACGGAGATAGAAAACTGTCACATAAAAAAGAGGCAGTTGGAGGTCAGAGGGCACCTTACCTATCAGGCTGTCAAGATGGGGAGTATGTTAAGATATCACATTTGATTGAGTTCAGGTTGATATCGGATTTTAAAGAGTGTCTGCTAAACTGTAGTGCAAGTATTAGTGAGAGCATTTTTGAGATAGGAGAGTTTTAGTTAATTTTCTGATTATCATTAGGTTTTTCTCCTCATTCTTTTGTGCTTTGGGTCCTAGCCAGAACCTGAAAAGGAAATAACTCTGTACCCTGAGAGAAATTATTTGTGAAGAATTTCTGGCTTGACCTTAAACAGGAATTGTCTGGAATTACAGGAAAGACTTTTTACAAGATTTCCCTCCTAGCTTTGCAAACGCAAACCATTCAGAGGTATTGGGTGCTTATCAGCAGCCCCGGGAAGCATTTAAGGTTTGTTCAGTTTATAGTTAAACAGGGAGAGGTCCTTGCAAAAGTCAAAGAATAGTGCCATTTTCTCTGAAAGTTGTTAGTTTCCTGACTATGGGTTGGGTTGGAACAGTATAGAAACAACAGTAGAAACATGTAGGCAGAATAATTTAACTTTCGACCTCAAGGTGTTTAGCGTGACCATTCAGTGCTACCATAGCCAAGAAAAAGGACTAAAAAATGTAAATACATATGTGTTTTATTCCATTAATATTAGTTCTTTAAATTAAGGTCCCAAAGTGGATCTTTCCTACTGTGCATGCAGAAGGTATTGCCTCCCCATATCCAAACAATCTAAAGCAGCTTTGTGTTACAAAAAGGTTTATTTAGCAATAAATAAGTAAATAGGTAAATATCTCCACAAAACAGTTTCCAAATTCATAGTTATGACTGTCTCTGCATTAGACAATTAAGAGAAAATTTAAGGTGCTCATCAGGTGTTGATGTGACTGAAAACCTTGCTGCTTATATTTGCTGTGTGTATATATATGCTGTATATATTATTTGCTGTGGATATTTACTACCAATTTGTTTTGAGGAGGGTTGCTTGCTGTGTGCATTTACTGGGTGAAGACTTTGGTCACTTCATCTGAACCTGAGTGAGAAACTGAGAGAGGTGTTCCAGTCAAAATTATTTTCCTTGTTCATTTTCATGAATGAAGATTTGTGCTTTCTTGGGGAAATCTACAAGTTCTTCTATTCTCTCCTTCAAAAAGTAGAGGAAACAGTCTCCCAAATTGAACTTTTTGGGGAATGCCTTTATCACACAATTTCAAGAAAAGAGGATCTGCTCCTCATCAGAGCTTTTCTTTGTTAATATATGAGTTTTGTTTTAATAGGAACACTACCTCCTCTTGAAATTTTATTGTTGACAACTAATAAATACACTTATGCATGTGTTATTATATTACACTGAAGGGATGTTTATTTGAATCTCAAAATTATTGAGATATTAACTGAGATACAGTTTAAGATCCCAAAGTTAAACTAAATAAATATTCAGTGATTTTTCATCAATTTTCAAACTTTCTAATGGTGATTAGCTGTAGACCCTTTTCAGACCTATCTTCAAGTCTACAAGGTGTTGTTATTATACCTTAATACTAAATATTTTTACCTGCTTGGTTAGACACAGTGTGTCCACGGGGGATGCTTTTGCTCTAGGGAACTTACAATGGAATTAGCTCATGTTCTAAAAAGTCTAGTGACATTTAGTTATAGAGTAATAGAATAGCTTGAGTTGGAAGGGATCCTAATGATCATCTTGCTCCAACTGCCCTGTCAGGTGTTCTCCCAGGAACACCTTCCACTAGACCAGATTGCTCACAGCCCCATTCAGCCTGGCCTTCAAAGTTTCCAGGGTGGGGCCTCCACAACTTCTTTGGGAAACCTGTTCCACTGTCTCATCACCCTCATAGTAAAGAATTTCTTCCTAGTATCTAATCTAAAGCTACTCTTTTTTAGTTTGAATTCATTCCCCTCTGTCCTGTCACTACATGCTTTTGTAAATAGTCTCTCTCCATCTTTTTTGTAGGCTCCCTTCAGGGACTGGAAGGCTGCAATTAGGTCACTTGAAGCCTTCTCTTTTCCAGGTGGAACGATCCTAATTTTCTTAGACTTTCTTTGTAGGAGAGGTGCTCCATCCCTCTAATATCTTGGTGGCCCTCCTCTGGACTCGCTCAAACAGGTCAGTGTCCTCCTTTGTAGATGACCCTGGAGCTGGATGCAGTACTCCAGGTAGGGTCTCACCAGATCAGAGTAGAGGGAAAGAATCACCCCCCTCGACCTGCTGGTCACGCTGCTTTTGATGCAGCCCAGGATACCATTGGCTTTCTGGGCTGCAAGTGCACATTGCTGACTCATGTCCAGCACTCATCCACCAGCACTCCCAAGTCCTTCTCGACAGGGCCACTCTTAAGCTGTTCATCAGCCTGTGTTGATACTAGTGGTTGCCCTGACCCATGTGCAACACCTTGCACTTGGTCATATTAAACCTCATGAGATTCCCATGGGCCCACTTCTCAAGCTTGTCTGGGTCCCTCTGGATGGTGTCCTGTCATTCAGGTGTGCAAACCATACCACTCAGCTTGGTGTCATCAGCAAATTTGCAGAGGGTGCACTTGATCCCTTTGCCTATGTCATTAATAAAGACATCAAATAACTATGGTCCCAATACAGACTCCTAAGAGACACTACTTGTCACTGACGTCCACTGGGACTCTGAGCCACTGGCCACTACCCTCTAGATGCAAGTGTCCAACTACTTTCTTATCCACCTAACAGTTCACCCGTCAAATCCATCTTTCTCCAATTTAGAGAGCAGGATGTTGTGGGGGACTCTGTTGAAGGCTTTTCAGAAGTCCAAATAAATGAAATCTGTAACTCTTGTACACTGATGTGGTCACCCCATCATAAAAAGCCACTAGGTTGGTTAGTCAGGACTTGTCCTTGGTGAAGCCATGCTGGTTGTCCTGAAGCGCCTTCCTGTTCTCCACATGCTTTAGCATAGCTTCCGTGATCTTCCCAAGTAAGAGAGGAGTCTGACATGTTCTTAGTTCCCAGCGTTCTTCTTTCTACCCTTTTTAAAGATGGATAGAATGTTTCCCTTTCTCCAGTCTCCTGGGATGTCACCTGACTTTTCAAATACCATAAAGAATGGCTTGGAAACTACATCAGCTGTTTGCCTCAGGACTCTGGGATGCATCTCATCATGGAGTAAGACTGTGCTAACATGACTTAATTTAAATTTGTTTGACATAAGAATTGAATCTTTAAACTTGACATAGGACAGCAAGATTTTTACTGAAAAGTCAGGCCAGCTCAAGCTGATATCCTACTTTACCAAGGAGTTATACTTCCTAATACAGCCTAGGCCTAAGCTGGAGGCCATATTGTCTTTTAAAAGTAACAGCTGGTCTAAAGGTCTAGATATTCCCCATGCATCAGACTTGTCTCTAAATCCCTCTAGAGTTTGTTTCCATCTTTGTCACCTTGATTCCCCTTTGACATTGTCCCCAGTTTCTGAGAGCTCGGAACTTATTCATAGCCTTCATTTTTTGCTTGTTTGTTCATCTGCTTTTCCAGTTCCCATAAGTTTCTGTGGTAGATGCATCCCACCACCTGGGCTCAGACACACTGAGCTGCTTTTCTTCAAGGACCCTTCTCTCTACTGTGCAGATTGGCTCTTCATTTTGTAAAAAGTGCTTTATCCCAAATTGGGTTTGGTAGAACTCAGAAGGCATCCCCGGTGATGAAAGTACAACATATGTAAAGGGACATTACACTAGACAAAAAAGGTTCTATCATTTAGTACTTTGCCTAAGGTAGCTTCTCAAGAGGTAATAAATCAGATCCAACTTACCATAGATTTATTTGAAAGAAATCGTATATCGACATCTATACATGATACTAATGTTGCAGGAAATATCAGACATAGACTTACCAGAGGAGAAAAAGGATTGTTTGTCACTTTTTCCTGTTAGTCATTGTCTGATTGAGACATGAGGGGACAACTCAGCTGAGCTGAGCTGTAAGGATCCCTGAAAGCATAGCACCTCTCTGTCTTTCATGCTCAATCTGACAGAAACTCACTATAAAAACCATCCCGTTTTTAATTCTGTACTAACCTTATGCTAATCTCTTAAATGTATATATCTAAGCTACTAAAAGTGGCCAAATTCAAGCACTGTTTCTTTAAATATTGATCGGTATCATACTATGAAAGATTCTTCAGCAAAAGATAGTTGACAGCTCAATCGCTCTAGCATGCATGTCTTAATGTATTTCTTGTTTTGTTAGTTAAGCATGTGTGGTGGGAAAAAAAAAAAGAAGTGTTTTTACCCCTGGAGTTAAAAAAAAAAAATGGTAACCCCTGAGGGGTGATGTCCCTTGGGGTTGATCCAATCAGTGCTCATGCAAAATTTAAACATATCACAACCGGACCGGAAAAGAAGGATGATGAGGTAGTTGAAGAGGAGAGTGGCCATTGTTCTGAGAGCATGAGGAGAGAGAGAGAGAGAGGGGTCCGAAGCCCCACTGGGGGCTAGGCCCCCCCCAGCCCCTGGCTGGGGGGCTGCAGGAACTTGGAGCAGTGTTAGACTGGGCCAGGTGTCTGTAGCTAAGAGCTGGAGGAAGTTTCTCCACTGTGAGTGGGCAGCAGAAGATAGAAAAAGCGGCGGCGAAGACAGCAGTGGATGGAGAACAGTGGCAGAGAGCCAGAAGGAGATAAGGAGCAGCAGAAACAAGCACACAGCTAAGCAGAGAGACAGAGATCTCTAATGGAGAGAGAGAGAACTAAGCTCTACAGAGACAGAGTTTTGGGGTAAGAACTGAGCCAAACCCCTCAAAACCCTTTTGAGTCCCCTCCTTGGAGAAGGAGATGGACTCCTACTTGAGTGGAGTCTTGGAGTGCTGCAGCACCGGAGAGAGAGGAGCTGAGAAGCTCAAAGACGTCCTGGAGCTGGACTGGGATAGCCAGATGGAATGCGGAGGGGTGACCTTGGCCCTCCCACTGCTGCTGCCAAGCTGGCAGCTGAGACAGAGCACAGGAGCTCTAATGGAATGCTTGAGGCAAAGACTTTCAGCTGAAAGCTGCCCTAACATTCTGACTCAAGGGAGCTTGACCCCCCTGAGGAAAGGGACCGTCACAAAGACCCCCCTGCACTTCATGATATGATGTGGTGAAGCGAGCCTGTACCTGCTTACACAGTCCACGGAATAAGAGAGACCTTCGCTTGGAGTTGAAGGGCTGAGAGGGGCAAGAGAAGACCTCCCTCGTGTGTAATGGAAAGAGATCCAGCTACAGCTGCTGCATCTAAGAAGAGAGGCTGCTGATTTGAGAGTGGAAAGGATCTTTCCTTTTCCCTTATGGACTTTTATTGGAGGGAGAAGAGATTGATCCATTGTAAATACTGATTTATCATAGGAGATATAGTTAAGATTGTATATATAATGTATTATAATATTTATTTGTGTAGTGATTGTAATATAATTCCCTTCCCCCCATATTGAGTCTTATGTTGTGTCTGGAAACCCATCTCACACCGGGGTGAGATGTGGGAGTGGGGCTTGGGCTCGGGAATTGGATTTTAGGGGTCTCAAACCCAGACAGCATGTTGTCTCCTACCCACTGAAGAGATGTATTTTTAAACACACAACCAGAGCCAAATCTAGAACTTCCGTACAATAAGCAGTTGAATATATTGTCATTAATTCACCAGTATTTTTGTCTCAATGTTTTATATTTTTAAAGCAAAATCTCTGAATAGTGGAAACTAGTTTAGTTTAGTATCTTGAGCTAGGCCATTCAAGTAATTTTTTTTAAGAAAAAAGTTAAATGTCTTAATTGTTTCATGTGTGGTTGCACACAGATGTCATTGCAGTGATGAATGAGTGGTGAAACTATTGTTGAAACTATGAGGTCACTGGCAGAGCCCCAAGTGGTGAAGGCCAACTTTCCTCTTGGAGCAGCTCTTTCCAGCTCCTTCCATTGAATTCTTTAGTAAAAATTGCTCCAGACTGATAAACCACACAGTGCTGACCAAAACAGTGCTGCTCCAGGGTTGCATACTGGGAGGAGGCTGCACATAAAGAGGTGGCCATTGCGTTACACTCAGCTTGCAACTGCTGCAGGGGGTTCCTCTTAAGGGTATTGATGATAGCCTGGCTGGTTTTAGAAATCTAGCAGTATTGTTTGGCCATGCATACAAGAAATTTTTCATCTAGTATCTTCGTTCTGGAAAGAAACACTTGTCAAGCAATCCTCCATTTTTTATTTGATTTACAAGGAAAGTAATATTGCCAAATATTACCCCTCCCATCTGGACTTTTTCCTGTCTGGACACCAACCTTTAACTGAACATTTCCCACTTTTGATAGATTCTGAATGGCATCTGTTAAGTGCTGGAATAATTATAATTTATAAGAATGCCATTTTGATATTATACATATTGTGTCTTACCTAATAACAACCTCTAAGTACCCACATTATTGGCAATGGTACATGATACTAGTGGTGCCAATGACAACCTGTGCTAGTGACTAGAACGTGGAGTAGTGTGTGTTCCACAAATTAAGAACTATTGCATTCTATTATGTAGTATATCTAATATTTTATTTTATCATGTTGTAATTAGAATTTCTTCTTCAGTTACATTTGAAACCAGGCAAGCTGCAGAAATAGCTGGGCTAATGAACTGTTTTTGTCAGAGGAGAAAGCTCAGATTTTGTGTTAGATATATTCTACTTTTATTTTGCCCACATGATCAAATACAAATGCTTGTCCGTGGACTTCAAGTAAACATGGCTATTCTTGCTTTGCTCTCATTCTCCTTTGTGGATTCACAGAATGACAGAATGATGAGACCATTCCATATCATCCCACTCACTGTAAAATTCATCCAATATTTTCAGTAAAGGAATATTTTTTTCCTTACTGGCTGATCCTCTGTTATGAAATTTAACCCACTTGGGGGTGCAGGGAGAACATCTCAGTTTTCCTGCTCCAAAATATGTACTTTTGTGCCAGAATCAACAGGAAAAGACTTACAGGATCTAACTGACATAGTTTTGTATTTCCCTGATGCCCAAACAACCAGAAAGCAACGGGACCAAAACATTTCATAAATTTCTTCCTAGGTGGTACAGACACTAAGGCAGGATGTTTGGGTCTTTGGCCAGTCCCAGAAGGAATATTACAATACAGGAAAATTTTGTGCACACTACACATATTTATGAGGAATGTTTAAAACTTTTCTGGACAATACATTAGTGAGTATGCTTTAGGGAATGGTCCTGATCTGCCGTGCAGTTGAACCACTTTATGTAGAAGGCTTTTACACTTTCTAATCTTATTATTTGATCCATTGTTATTGTGTGGCTCAGTGGCCACACGGGTGGTAAATCTGTTCCCTTCACCACCTTTTTCAGTTGCCTTAGGGAATGAATCAGGTAATCCTTATCTTTTCCACTCCTTTCAATGTGAGAATAATAATTGCTGCAATAATAAAAGCTAAAAAAAAAGGAAAAAAAATCCTAGCAAGTAGGAGAGGCAGTTTTGTAGAGAGAGAAGACACCAGTAGATATTATGCACAGATGTTCCCCTAGATATTCATGTCAGTGATTTCAGTTCCACTTTTGAAGGAAACTAGAATAAGACTTAACTCAGTTTCTTGTGTTATATGCATGTGATTAATAGAATGTTCACTGATGTTTCTTTTTGCAGTTAGAAGGTAAACAGTACTGAGTGGCCTACTTCTGTTTTATACATTAATAGATTTTTATTAGTTGATACTAACCTTTATGTTCCTCTAGACACCTCTTTCTGCTAGGCTTTGTGCAGTCACCAGGTAAAAACTGTCTTTTTGATCCTGTCTCAAAGAGCTTATGATCTAAGTGGTTATGGTGAAACCAGAGATATAGTGACTTTTTCTAGGTCACCTAATAAGCAGAGGATAGAAACAAAAATGAAACTCAGACTTCTTGACCGTTGGTCTCCCTCTTTGTTTTCTGAATTACACAGTTGGAAATATTCTTTGAAATCTGTCTTCTTTTGATGTAAAAAGAAATGTGGCATATTATGTTATTACTTTGCACTGTTCATTCATGCGAGTCAAGATGATGCACTCTTCAGCTGGTCAAGCTGTTTGTTTTTGAGGAGGTCTTCACATTAGAAACAAAAACTAAAAAGATTTTGCCTGGTATCAAAGCTATATTTATTCTGTTTGGAAATAGGTGTGAATTTGAACAAAGACTGTGTGAGGAAGGATAAATTCCCAACTTTTGAAATATTTTTTAAGTACATAATCTCTTTTTCTATACAAAAATTCTGATCAATTTGAGGTTATTAAACATATTGACTATAGTTCTTCTGCACCTTCAATCTTTCGGTAATTTTTGTGTAGAATCCTTAGCATGTTTTCTGTGCAGATTGCTTCAAAGCATTGCAGCACACAGGATTTTACTGGATTATGTAAGAACATCAGAAAATCGTTCATGATGTTTTGACCCATCTCTTCTAAGTTCCACAGTCTCGTTTCACCATCTGTTGGTCCTGGAATAGAAGCCAGTCATGTAAACTGTCTTCCTGGTCAACTCTGGTTTGGGTTCTCCAGGAAACGTGTTGCCTGAGTTCTCTCCACTGACTACACAGATGATGACAATAGTCTAGATAGCAAATTTTTCCACTCAATAGGTTAATATCTTAACAACAATTAGAAAAAAATAACTGCAGTTTGGTGATGGTACAGTAGTTTATAATAATTCTTCATTCTTTTAATTCTACCATGACGACTTTAGTTTTGTTGTGGCGTGTGGCACTCTTCCATGTATGGTAAAATTTCAAAATATCCCAATTTTTGTCTTTGAGCACTTGAATATGCTTAAAAGGCATCTATGGAATTAATCAAGCACTTAAATTTTAAGCTTCGTCCAAAAGGCCTGCTGAGTCAGGACCCCTGTTCTTATCTACAAAAGAAGCCTGCAAGTTCACAGTAGTTTACTCCTCTTGCTTCTCCTCTTATGCTTAGTGTCTTCAGATATTCTAGTGAATGAAATTATTGATCATAGTTTTTACAGGAACACTGAATCTTAGGAGATAGTAATGGAAAACTAATTTTGGTTTTGTTTAAGGCACCTCTGTAGAAGGAAATCTGGGTTCTGAAAGCTGTGGTCAAAAGCTGAGGAGGAAAAGTAATGTTGTGTGATCATTGTCTATAGTCAGATATACCTAGAGTGGCTCAAACTTTATATATTTGGAAGGATCTGCTGGAGTACAATTGACAGACTACAGAATATTTGCAAAAAATAGGCATCCAATTTTGAATGACTACTGTGTATGACAAAATTGCAAACTGCTTATAAAAAATCAAGCAGAACATGTCAAATGATATTCATTCCAAGGCTTCCATCCATTCCCACTGTTTCATGTTTGAATGGCAAGTGAGGACTGAAAATATTCCTTCTAAACTAAGTATCACCCATATCTTGCATGACTACAGTAAATTTGAAAGCCACCAATGGCTGGAACCAAAACCAAAGGATGCTCTCCTTTTCTATACACGTAAAGCAGGTGAAATCTTGGTTCTTAGAGGATGTGGAGTTAAGTAAGTTAATTATGGGCAAATGATGATGGAGTCTAGGGCCTCAGTTTAGAATAGCACATGGAACATTTATGAAGAGATTTGTGCAGTGGGAAGTGACTGTAGTGCTCTGATGCTGTGGACAGCTAATGAGCTAGTATTGCAGTCCACAGTGGTCTAAACCAAAAATTAAATCCCTAGAAATTTTGTGATTGGTTTAAAGGTCAAGAAATATTTCAGACCAGTACTGAATATCACAGGATTTGTGATAAAATTTCAGGAGCTATCAATGTGAATATAAGTTGCACTCAGTTTTTTTTCCACTAAAGAAAAACCACTTTTTTTTTTTTATCTTAAAATTGGTCCATACAGAGAAGGTTCTTTCATTTAACTTAAGTAAAAAAAAAAAAAAAGGAATTTTTCAGTAGCTATTGCAGTTAGCAATGTTTATACTTCTACAGTTTCCCATTGTTTATTTCTAAGTGTTCTCTAAACAATTTTTTGCCTTACTATATCATGAATATGACTGTCTCTATGAGCATTTTGTTGCTAAGATTTATTTTGTTTCAGATCAGTTCAAACAAATGGATTTTTTTATTTTCCATAATTACTTGCCTGAACTAAAAATTGGTTTTGAAGCCTGGGGAATGAGAGCAAAACCTGGGCCATGTTTCCTATGAACCCTTCTGTGTTTCTCCTGTATGATTTCCCAGACAAAAAACTGCTGATGACAACAGGAGACCTCTGTGTCTTTGTGACTTTGTCACTATTGAACAGTCAGTGGTGGTAACTACAGGGAGAAAATGCAAACACGAATGCACACACACCAATCATTAATGCATTTCCTCCATCAGCTGTTGCATCCATTAGAAAGCACTTTAACAAACAAGGAGTTTAGTTTGGATAAGGATTGTGCAGTTTGATAAAAGAGTCATACTAGTTTTGTTAGCAAAGTCTGGTCTTTCACATAAATTTGGAGAAAATATTTTTATAGGGGAAACAGAACAGAGCATTTTTCTTTAAAGAGCTATACTGCAAGACAGAAGGAAAAATAACAAGAGATTACTATCTGAGCTTTCAAGCACAGTCTTTTCAGTAGGCCCAACATAATTTATTACCTCCCTTTAACAAACTTGGAGCTATTATATTCCTGAACTATCAAACTCTTGAATTTTCTAAGTCCTGCTCTTTACAGAATTCTGTTATAAGGGAAGAAAAAGATGAAGAACAGTGTACACTACTCATGAATTTTGGAATTATGAAAACTGGAATTTTACCCTGATTTGATTAACTCTGAACAGCATGGTGGTCGAAATTGTCTCGTGTCTACATACTCTGTTTTTTCATTTCATCTTTCAGGTACCTTTGTTATTTAAATTATAAATGTATGTGTATCTGTATAATGTCCTTCTCTGCAGGTCTTAACAAGATCTGCTACGAGATATTTTAACAAAATTAGAAGTCTACGCAAAGCATCAATGCCTGTGTCGCTCTGTGACCCAAATATTCTGAAAGGAAAGGACAATTTAAAGACTAGTAATGAAAATGAAATCATACAGTATTTATAGGAATTACATGATCAGTAACTATATTTGGCATACTTAGATGGATGTTTTTTATTTCATATAGGACTTTAATATGTCTTAGAAGTAGTTTGGAGATTGATTTGGACACATTTCATCAGTATTACTGAAGATCCAGTGAACACTGGTAAACCAACAGAGGTCTTCCAACAGTTTTCTCATGAAAAGACTGACATTTTTACTGAAATTTGGTGTCCAGTCCTGTCCAGTTGGATAAATCCATTGCTCAGATTTATAATACCCTCAGAGGCAGGCCACCTGCTGAGAACCAGAGGAGGCTGGAGGGGTTGCTCATAGAATCACAGAATTGTTTGAGTTGGAAGGGACCTTTAAAGAGCATCTCCTTTCACTTCTCTTGCCACAGGCAGGAACATCTTCTACTACTAAACCAGGTTGCTCAAAGCAGTGATGGGCACCCACAACTTCTCTGGGGAGTTTATTCCAGTGTCTCAATCTCTTCATTGTAAAGAGTTTCTTCCTTATATCTAAGCTAAACCTAAGCTCTTTTAGTTTAAAACTGTTATTTTTGTCCTATTACTACATGTTCTGATAAAATAGCTCTTTGTCTTATAAGCCCCCTTTAAGAAGGCTGCTATAAGTTCTCCCTGGAGCCTTCTCTTCTCCAGGCTGAACAAACTCAACTCTCAGCCTGCCTTCAAAGGAGAGGTGCTCCAGCCCTCTGATAATTTTCATATCCCTCCTCTGGAACCATTCTAACAGGTCCATGTCTGTCTTATGCTGAGGGCCCCAGAGCTGGATGCAATACTCCAGGTAGAATCTTATGAGAGTGGAGGAGAACCTCATGAGAGGGGGAGAATCTCCTCCCTCGACCTTCTGACCACACTTCTTCTGATGAAGCCCAGGATGAAGTTGGTTTTCTGGGCTGTGAGTGCCCATTGCCAGCACATGTCCAATTTTCCATCCACCATTAGCCTCCAGTCCTTATCCACAGGGCTGCTTTGAATCCGTTCATCGCTCATCCTGTACTGATACTGGTGATTGCCCCAATCCAGGGGCAGGACTTTGCACTTGGTCTTGTTGAACTTCACGAGGTTTGCACAGGTCTACTCGTCAGCCTGTCAAGGTCCCTCTGGATGGCATCCATTGATGGGTACACTCAATCACACTGCCTATGCCATTAATAAAAATACTGAATAGTACAAGTCCTGTTAAGGACCCCTAAGAGTCACCACTTGTTACTCATCTCCATTTGTACATTGAGCCATTGACTGCAACTCTTCAGACACAGCCATCCAGTCAATTCCAGCCAATTCCTCATCCATCAAATAGCCCATCCATCAAAGTCACATCTCTTCAATTTAGCATCAAGTATGTTCTATGGGACCATTACAAAGAGCTGACAGAAGTCAAAGTAGATTGTATGAGTTGCTCTTCCCTTATACACCAATGCAGTCACTCCATCATAGAAGGCCACCAGACTAGTCAGGCCTTTTGTGAAGCCATGTTGTCTGTCTCTAGTCACCTCCCTGTCATCCAAATGCCTTGCATACCTTCCAGGAAGTTCTATTTAGTGATCTTATTGAGCACCAAAGTGAAGGTAACTAGCAGGTAGTTCTCAAGGTCCTTAATTTACCCTTTTAAAAAATGGGTGAGATGTTTCCCTTTTTCTAGTCACTGGTGACTTTGCCTGACTGTCATGATTTTTCAAATCTGATGGGGAGTGGTTTAGCAACTGCACCTGCAACTGTTCTTTCAAGACCTCTTTCTCATTTATCAGAGAGGGGTACAATTACTTTTGTCTTCTTTTTCTGAGTAGTGTACTTCTAGAAGCCCTTTGTATTATTCTTCACGTCTTTTGACAAGGTCCAGCTATGGCTTAGCTTTCCTGATCCCACGGTACACTCCAGAGATATATCCCTATATTCTTCCTGGGAAGCATAACCCTGCTTCCAGTGACTATTTCCTTCTTGTATTTCAGTTTGACCAGGGGGTCTTTACTTAACTGCGCTGGTCTCCTGCCTTCCTCCTATGTTTCCTCACCAGGCTTGCAGTGTTGTCTTCCATATGTTCCAAATTTTTGGCCAACAGCACATTCTCCACAGCAGATCTGTGGAGCAGTAGAAGTAATTTCCAAGCATTTATTTTCTTGGAAATAATGATAGTATTGAGTGCTCTGTCAAGGGGACTCTGTAAAGTCATACAGTATAAGAGAGAAATTGTTCCCCTTTCTTTTAACTGAAATTACTTTTGTGGGAGGCTGTTGTCCTGCAGCAGCAGACTACATTTAATGATGCTTTTCATATTTAGCTGAAAAAACCACCCAAATTTTCTAATGTTGTCTCAAAGCTAGTCACATAACCAAGGCTGGTAAAAAATTTGAATTTGGTATAACCATTCACACTGCATTTATTGAACTATTCATTCAACTATGTATAATATGCTGTCATTTAATATCTTAGAAATTAGTTTTTCCTAATTAAAAATGTGGTTAGTTTTCTTTAAGTCTATTTTAAACTTTTCTCAGGAATAATCAGTCATTTTAAGTTCAGAATATAATGACAGGGAGGATATCAGCTGAATATTAGTCTCACTACCATACTGAATGTATGCAAGTAGTCATCTTTTCATCTCTATCCATGTCATTCAGAGTCCAGCTCTCAATAAACCCAATGTATGATATGTGATGATACTGTACACATACAGTACATATTTTTGTCTCATGGTTTACAACAGAACTAAGCCTGACAATACTAACAGGGGTTTTTTTCAGCTACCAAACCAAAACTAACCATTGTGTTAATTACGGAAAGCTGTATGCTTTTGAGTATGTATTTTCAGCAAACAGAAATGCATTTTTAAGACTTAAATAGCACACTGATTTCCATGCTTAATTTGTACATGGTTATCACAAACCTTTAAGAGTTTTCCACACATAATCAGTTGGATGTTATTTAGCAATTTGCATGAAAAATTTTCATTGAGACTTAGATTTTCCCTGTCTGCTTTTCTATATATACTCTCTGCCTAACATAGTTTGGCATTTCATTATATTTAGGTAGTTTTACCCAGGATGGGTCCAATGCCATCCAGAAAATCGCTGCAGTTAGGAAGTGTTCAGACAGGGATTCTTCAATTGAAGAACTCTATGAAGACCATTTTATCACAATATCACATGGAGAAAAAGTGATCTAAAATCTTTCTTTGTTTTTCTAAAAACTCTTTTCAAAGTTCCTATTGAAGAGCTGTGTTTTCTGTACAGCAGATAAGATGAAACTTCAGAAAAATCTGGAGGTCATGATGACTGCCCATCTTTCAAGATAACTGGAAAAGCTCTTAAGCTCCTGTGTGGAATAGACAGCTGAAACAGTAAGAACCACTTCCCAAAGCACATTTTGTTTCTGAGAAATTGGTTAAGATTCAGATATATAGTGTGAGTTATCAGTCATCCAAATGCTCAGCTGGGGAAGCCAGTGTCAGATGACAGGAGTGTTTGTGTGCAGAGTAATGAAATCACTAAAGAAGCACACAAAGAAACACCAGAAGCACAGAGTATTTCTGTGCATCTAAGTGAAAACTAAAGAATCCACACTTAGGTAGCACATTTGCTGTTAAAAGTAGATGTGCTGTTAAAAGACCTAGTACTATACATGAATAAAGCACTGCTGGTCGTAAGGCCCTAAAGTGTATAGAATTGAAATTTTTTATATGGCATTTATAGCCGGGATGTAATAGAGGAATGCAAGAGAAATATCTGACTTGATGATTAATTTCTTCCCTAAAGGAAAAGAAAAATATAAACCCCCTGAATATTAAGTGCCGCAACGTGTTGTAGACTGCTATGAGTTCTGTTATCTCCAGAAGTATTTGAGAAAAAAATGTAAAGATTCTTCTTTAAGAAGAGGAGAGAGACTTGATTAAGGAAAAAGGGAAGGCAGGTGCTTTGTATCTCCAACATCAAAAGTGAATTGTATCTACTTTTACTACTTTATCAGTTGTTAGCAGGCACTAAACAGAATGGGAGCATCAAGTAAGATGAAACTGCTTTGAGCCCAAATACAAATTTCATATTTGGTACAAAAGAAAAACAGTTTTGTGTAGCCTCTCTGATTGTGAACTCAGCTATATGGGAAGAACTATCATTGTTTCATCTGAAACCAGATTTCTACTCCAAAAGCTCGATGAAAGGAATGTTGAACCTTTTTTTTTTTTTTTTTTTCTGAAGGAATTATAAAGTTTCTGCAGCTGTGCTCTTTGGGCTCAAGGGGAAGCCCATAGGCTAAGATCAGCCTCAGATCATTTGTTTGTGCACTTTTAATACTTAAAACTAGAAACACTGAACCAAAGGATTTATGTACTGGCCTGCACAGTACAACCAATACCTTTGAATTTTGTTAGGTTAAAGATCACTGTACTTGGCAGGAAGGGGGAAGAAGCCCAAAAGAGCTCTATTTCTCTTATAGTCCCACCTAATCCAAAAGATTTTCGCTGGGTGAAGTCAGTTATTCTGAAATATTTGGTTCTTCCTCAGCAGCTGTGTTTGGTGCTTGCTTATCCAAGACCTCAGCTGAATGAATAATGAGACAGAAATTAAACAATATAAGATTTATTTACTGAAAAAAACACCCTGAATTAATTAGTGATGTCTTACAGGTTTCATGGGGAGCTTCAAGAGGTTTACAACCTGACCTAATGATAGCTGTCGTCCTGGTATTGATCAAAATTTTCATGCAGAGGATCAGAGAAAGATTATGTCATATGAATCTTCCTTTCACCACTGTTAGTATGGGTTAGCTGGAAGGTTAAAGATGCTCTTTCCACTGTTAATTGCCTTGGGAGAGTTTTGTGCTGTGCATGTCTGAGCAACTGCTCATGATCCAGGCTATGTTTCTCACGCTTACTGCTTCTTGAAAAACTCTTAAGCGAAAAGGCCTGAAATTTGCTCACATATGTCTATTCTTACAAGATTCTTCCTTGTACAGACTCTTATGGTAAACCCCCTAATAATCATCCACTCTGTAGTGCTACTGCAATAATATTAAACATTTCAAATTATTGCTGTAAAATTTAATAGTACTTTGTAAACATGATAAAGCTAAAAAATATATGTTCTTTGAAAATATATGCACCAACCAAGAGCCCTCAGTAATTAATTAACACATAATTGAATCCTGATCTCAGGTCTTTCAACATGAATGTTGAAACTTGCTTCATTGATGTCAATAACATTTATTCATAGTAACACTTCTGTAAATAGAGTCAGTGGTTGATCTTTCATATTTGCAATTTCTATTGGTAGATTTTTAAAATGCATTTGTTTCATAGCTGCCAGAGGTATAGAAAATTTTCCAAGTAATTTGTAAAAGGTAACTAAATTAAATGGATGAAATTCCTTTAATATTTTAAAAGATATATTGAAATTTTACTACATATATTTCTTTTGGTTGCAACATCACTTTATTAAACATCTTCATAAACATGAAATACATAATAATAGATGATCATGATAACAGTGGCTAATCTGTACTGAAAGACTGACCTTTGCAACTGGAAGGTTGTCTTGGGAAATTTTTTTAGTAATCTAATTGCTCTGAATCTTTGTTGCCAGACCAATTCCTTCTTAGAAGGACTGATTTTCTTGTTTTACTGCTTTAAACATCAAAACTATATGATTTATTTAAATTTCCCTTCATTTTTTTTATTCTTCTCAGAAGGAAAAAGAAAGAGTGAATATATTTTTTTCTTCCTTTGCGGTTGTCAGGTATATTGTAATCATAGAATCATAGAATATTGGAATGGTTTGTGTTGGAAGGGGCCTTAAAGATAATCTAGTTCCATCCTGCATGGGCAGGGTTGCAACCCACTAGATCATGCTGCTCAGAGCCCCATAAAACCTGGCCTTGAACACTTCCAAGGATGAGACATTAAATGCTTAAAAAGGATAGTTCTTTATGCAATACTACGAAGCACCTGGAGAGGCAAAGTTGGTATTGGGAATAATGCATCAGGTGATCTGGGCAAATTTCTAGCCAGATATATGGAATTTAAAGAACTTAAATAACACTCACTAAACTGCATCATCAGGATCATGAATTAAAGCTTGTAAACATCTGAGTTTCTCCAAAGGAACAGAGATTTCCCCGTGACACTGAAACTACATTCTCATATCTTATTTTCACTAAACTAAGTGAATAAATATTAAAATAAAAGAACCAGATGCTTCAAGTTGGCACAAGCAGATATATTCTGTTAAAGTTTTGTCAGCAAGGTAGGGAAGAATGTAGAGAAAGATTGATTTGGTGAGACAGAGGCTGTGGGAAGAATTTAGGAAATGAAATCCAGGTGGGCGGTCCGGAGAGCTCTCATTTGAGGTTACCATGCCTTTTGTTGATGGTCCTTCCCGGGACCCCTGCATAGTCTCTCCTGCTTAGCACCATGATTCAGAGGTGACCTGGGCAGATCTCAGATGTCCCTGCCATCTAAGAGAGCTCATACCCACTGAAAGGGTATTGCAGCCCCCGGGCCTCTCATTGGAAACCCTGGCAAGTGTCAGTGCTGCTGCCTGTGGCCAAAAACTTGACCCATGGAGCAGAACTGTGTACATCTGCCCCAGGAGCTGGAGGGGATGCTATCATTGGAGAAGAGAGTTGGAGGAGGCCACTGGCTTCTATCTTACAGAGTGGAAGGCATAACAAGAGAAGTGTCCTCAGTATCTTCTCAAAGAGTAGGCCTTGCTGAGTTAGCTCCTGCTCCAATATCTTGTGAAAGTTATGAGGCAGCTCTGAGTTCACATCCTCCAAAAGCCCATTTGTTTCCTGGGACCGAGTTACAGATGGCTTCATTGTCTGAAAGACTTCTTGTGGAAACTGTGCACTGTAAGCGACTGTTAGAAGCCTTTTTCTGCTTCTTAGGATCTTTCATCTAGAGATAGACAGACACTTTCAGGCATTTTAACAGTGATGCCCCAAAAACTAGAAGTACACAGGGCGATTGCTTGCGTCACAGTCTTAGTCTGTGAGTTAGCAAACTAACTGTACAGAGGTCAGGCATGTTTAGTGAAAAGAGGGTGCTGTTCCGTAAAATATCATTGTATACTATAGATGTTTCTAAAATTTTTTAATGGCTCTGTATGATTTTTCAGATTTCTAATGGCTATCTTTGCCGCAGTTTGCATGTAATTCACAGAAGCAGAAATCAACAATGAATGAAAAATGCATGTGACAGACGAAAAATTCCCTCTGAAAATAAAAAAATCCCTTAGGAAACAGTTGCACCTATTTGAAACAATGTCTACACACAGATGCAGAAATGTGCTGCCAATCACTGAGAACTGTAGTCTTTGGGACCAAGTACATTTTTCTGGGGTGCTGATTTCTGCTGACTGAGTGACTGGCAAATAATCAAAACTGCCTACCAAAGAAAAGCTTTTTTCAGTTTCAACAACATTTTGAGTCCAGCCTCATACTAGCTTCACATTGAGCCTAGGTTCAAACAACATTATTTCAGAGTGTTTACTTCTTTCTGTAACACTTTGATGTTTGCACAGACATAAACTGAGTTGTAAAGCTTGCTCCATTTTGATTCTTTTGGTTTTACCATGGATACTAGCACGTGTTTTGATAGCTTCTCTTTCAAGATAAGACTGTTTTATTTCAATTTTGCTGGAATGTGGAACTATGAAGAAAAAGCACTTAGTTTTTTGGCCAACTGGTTTTCCTAGACTTTCCAAAAAACAGTAATCATTGTCACGTTCTTGTCTGTCACATTCCCGCCCACCCCTTTCTCTGCCTCCTATTGCTGTCACCATTTGCCGTGGACATTCATGCCTGAGCAACAGCCAGGAAAAAAGAGCATGCTGAAGTAATTTATCTGGAAAAGCAAGAAGGGTGATACACAGTGTTTAACTTCCAGACTGTCTCTTTACTTGCTTTGTTTCCTGCATGTAGTACCAGGTGATGCATGGCAGCTGCAAGAGAGATCAGTCTCAATGTTTGGGCTTAATCTGAACTAAAAACTCAAAGTAAAGGTCAGGAGCCATGACCCTAAATAGATTAAACTAAATAGAAAGGTATAAGGAAACCCTGCCATATGAACTGTTAATCTGAGGGGGAAAATCACTTTGCATTTGTCTCTGGACAGAGGTTAAACTGATTTTGGAGTTGTGTGCTTAAGCTCCACATAGAGTAAATTAATATGTCTGCAAAACTGATTAGATGAGAAACAATAATGTATTCATCTTAGATGTTCTTATTAAGTTTTGAAATTAACTATCCCTAAAACACAGCATCTTTCAGCATTTGTTATTTTTGTTTCCTTTTAACTGACTCAGTAAGGTGGCCCACGGTTATTTCTCATGGAAAGATTTCTTTGCAAAAAAAAGGTTGAAATGAGATTACACAAAGCATTAGCATTCACCAAGCTTTTCAACTATTTTTAGGTGGAAAATAAATCTCATAGCCCTAAGACTTGTCATTTTTTATTTTCTTAAAGATTAAAATTTTAAAAAAGCACACTTTTTTTTTAGAAATAAAAATCCAGAACTTTAATTAGAGACCAAAAAACAAAGACTAAAAGAGAAAGACATTGATAGATGGACAGAAAATGCTGTTATGCTACAGAAAAAGGTTGTTTCAAACTTACACCAGAAGTACTTCCTACAAAACAAGGCACTCTTAAAGGAGTTGCTCTGCTAGAAGCCTAACACAATGAACTAGTGAACACTGATTCTGAGTTAAGACATTTGGCTTTTAATAGATTACTTTCCCTACACACTGCTGCCTGTCTTTTTCATGCTGCTTTGCTGCTGATTACATTATCTTGAATGGGAGTGAGAAGCAAGTTCAACGTATGTGTTCTAGGTACAAAAAATCCTGAATAAATTGTTTTATTGCTGTATCAATATGTTTTATTTGTGATTAAGTATGGGAAATATAAGTTCAAAGTAAATAAATATATGTACCTTCTATGAATGTATCCTGCATTCTTGATTAATATATGTAGATGCAGGAAAGAGACTTTTATAGACTATGATGAAATTTTTTTTCTTGTTTCACAAATTTATTAATTCACTTGTTTGCAGTACATTTCCTGGGCTCTGAAAATATGAAGATCATGTGAAATCATGTGATAATCCTGATGCACGGGACTTTTTGAATGTATTTTCTGAATTCAGAATTTCTTGTTGCATACATTTTTTCTGTTGAGTTTGTGCTAGTATATAACAATATTTGAAGAAAATGGCTTTGCTTTCCAAATTTCCATGTATTTGTACCATTAGACTCACATTATCATCGAAATAACATGAATTTGTGATCAGAAATAGTAATAACATCAGTCTTATATTTAACATGTTACGCTACAAAACTAAGACTGGTTCAAAAATGGGGACAAGTATGATTTTCGTGTTATTATGAGGAAAAAGTAACAAATGGAAAAATAACTTATGTCTGTTCTAGATCTTCTCAAGTTTTTTTCTTATCAGACAATATTTCTTCTGAAAGAGATATGTTGTGAGCACCTGGACTTTTATAGGAACAAATATGTATGTCCAAGACTCGGCAGAGAAGGTTTTTCAGGTTTTGTGTGAGATTGTATGGGATTCAAAACCAGAGACATCAGTGTTAATAGAAGACAGTATCCATTTTAAATATCCAAGAGTTGTAGTATGAAACACATATCTGGGAAGTAAGAGACTCCAGGAATATACATACGAAGGAGAGGGAAATTCTTTCCCATCCAACTCCATTTCTCACATCAGGTCCTGAGCACTAACAGACAAGCAATATAATCTGAAGTAATGAAAATGATATGTCATAGCTACAATGAATCAAGGATGATGACATTGTGTGCAGAAACAAAACATTATCTCAGACCAAGGAGTGGAGCTGGGAAAAATGCACCTTTTTTTTTTCTTTGGACAAGTCCTCCCTGCTTAAAAATATGACATGTGAATATAATTCCATCTGATCCCAGACACATTAATTTCCAAACTAAAATGTTACACGTGTGTTCAGTCTTTAAAGTCTTTTAATTAATTTGTGAATGCGTTTGTATAATTTGGTTTTCTGGCTAAAATATGGGTCTTTGACTTAAGATAATCTGGGGTTTGAATCTTCCTGACATTTTACTATACTGCTTATTAGAAGACAAGAGGAGTATGTACAAGTTACTTCTTTTCTTATTAATGTTATTTTGCAAATGAAATTCAGAAGGCAATTCCCCCCCTTATTAAAGCTGCCTTGGCTCCAAGGTTAAAATTCCTGGGTGTTTCGAATTTGGAAGGCTTCCCATGATAATCATATTCTGTATCAGAGTGTGGTCTGTGTGCTTGGCGTTGCCTTATTTAGATCTGTCAGGCAGCACTGACTAGCTGAAACCAGTTTAACTTTCAGCAGGAGAATAGTAACAAGAGCCCAGTGCCAGTCTGGAATAAACCAGCAGGAACTCAGCAAGAAGCTCTTCTCAGATAAGCAAAAGCACTGTCCTATGGAGAACTTGTCTCTGCTGAAAGACTGGAGATACATTGTTTTAATGAACTTGCCTCAAGCTGTTGAAATCATTCGAGGGAACAGATTTGGGTTTATGAATCTCCTAAATCTCTTTGATTTAAAAAAAAATCATTTTGATTTGTATCAAAATTATTTCCATTCTTCCATTATCCCTACCACACACATGCACTCTGCAGGAGTGGCTTTGTGTGTGTCCATGGGTATTCTCTTAGGAAGATGAGGAGCTTTCAAATCAGGATTTGATTTTTTTTTTTTCTGTACACTGCTTAGCTGTAGATATAAAACTAGCTCATAATTTAAAAAGAGATAAAAAACATTGCTTAATTTGCCTGGCAACAGGAGCATTCAAGTCTGTGTTCTTTTGCTTCAACTCTAAAGAAAGCTTCTCTTTCTTCCCACAGACCAAGATAATTCTGGTGTAAGATTCCTATCTTTCATGTAGCCTCTCTTTCCACTGTCGACTTACTCTGCGAGACCTCATATCTCTGTTACTTCTGTGCCCACTTTCCTTCAGTGCAAATTTCAAGACTGAGGACAGCAGTATGTGTGGGAGACTGCTGGTGCCTCCTGGCATACAGCTGTAGGGGATAACAGCTTGGCTGACCATCCAGTCAATATTTTGGATAGCAGTCTGAAATTACTGGTACTTGAAATTACTTGTACAAAGCTGCTGCTTAGACTCTAATTCTTCCTGACTGCATTCCTTGTGTATTTAATTCTGTTTTTATTAGTGAAATTGGAATTCTAGCTTAAGAAGGATTGATTTTTCCTTTAAACCTGCTGCTTTTGAGAGGTGGGCATACAACATGAAGGACTTGTAATCAAACTCCCAGCAGACTCAAGGAATCAGTATTGTACCCTCTCTTGCTATTCCTTGTCTGACCACTGCTGACTGCCTTTAGCACATTAGATAGATATTGGATGATTTAAGTGTTCGTAGTTTGATTGCTATTCTTTGAAAAAATGACCTATCCTGAAATTATTTGGTACAAATGACCCATCTGAAAATGTATAAATTTGGTATCATGAAGCTATGGATTTTGCAGGAGGTGGCAGTCTGATGGATCACTGTACTAGCTCAGTCATACCATGACATACTATCCTGCCTCTTAAAGTAAAGGGTGATGAAAAAGAAAGAAAAAAATGTCCTTTGCCCTTGCCTGTTGACATGTGGTTCAATATGTAAATAGATTTATCTGCATTTTTTACAATTGTTTCTCTGTCCAATTTTCTCAACACCCCTCTTCCCTTTTCTCAGAATGAAAGAAAAGTATGAGGCTGGTTTGCAGGCTTGCCTTCCAAACACTTAGAAAAAAATTAATCCGATTCGGAGCTTTGTGATTAAAATCCAAGGTGTCCCATGCAAAAGTTACCAAGCTGTGAGAAAAACAGAGCTGGGACGGAATCTCAGATAAAGCTTCTGCCTTATGCAAGTAAGCCTGAGGCTTAATTAGATGCTCACTTCTCACATTCTTATACTGAACCCAGTTTACATAGGCTGGCTATCCCTGAATTACAGAGCTGCATGAGGAGAGGCTCTGCCTGTACTGCTGGGTGTGATGCCTCTTCCTGTGTGGCCGCTCAGGCACACGCCTGTTTGGCACTGTGCTCGTGTGCTGGGACTGGCTTTTGCAGGTTGTTTTCATCTATAGCTCCCTTGGTCCTCTATGATCCCTAAGAAGAGATGCTGGTAAATCAGGGGGTATAGCTCCACTGATGAGGGGGAAAGTGGCAGAAGTTTCTCTCCTATGCCCATGGGGATTTAGTTTTCTACATGTCTGTAGGGAGGATTTGCAAAAGTGCACAGTCTTGGTGAGTGTGGCTTCAGGACTGAGAAGATAGAACCTTCTCTTTTCTTGAAATTATTTAGTTTTCTGATGCCATTGAGACAAATAAAGGTGGAATTATTTCTAAAACCCTTACCTAGGAAAATCAAGGTAGCAGAGAAAGAGGAAGCATCCCAGTTTCTGGCCCATGGGCTGTTCCTAACAAAATGGAATGATGAGATCACATCCGTTTTTACTTATCTATTTGTGGATATAATAACAAGCTATAAATAAAGGCATTTATATCTCTATTATGTAGCAATTTTGTTATAATAGAAATTATAAATATATATATATCATATTATCTTTTCATGTGGATGTTTTTGGACATTTTAAGACAAATTCTAAATAAAAGAAGACTTCTCAATGAAAGCTTCCAGAAAATTCCATAAATATAAGTGCTGAGCAGAAGACAGAGACCCAAATCAATTCCTGACTAATGAAAAAGTCAGACAGAAGACAGTGCTTTATATAGCCTCGTGGGGATGAATCGGCAAAAGAGCTTTGGGGACGCAGGTGGGAGATAATGACATAAACTCATTTTATTAATTCTACTTCAGAAAACAACTTATAGTTTATATTGAACCACTAATTCTGTAAAATACTATTTTCTTTCTATTGCATATCAACCTCAAGTGCCCTCACTGCCCAAAGCTCTTCAGCATCAACGAAGTGAGGTATGCCCAGACCAGCCATGTTCCTTACTGTTAAGGGAAGAAAAAACTTACCAAAACCAACCAGACTCATGATGATCTAGGGGAAATTATGGCAATCAGTTTGATGCACTAAACTGGGGAGAAGAAGTAATTTACCTCTAAATCCATTATTATTGTATCTCATGTTGTGGCCAGTTACCCAGACTGGATGTCTCTATTTCAGGTGCTTTTGCAACCTTTTTTAGTCTCCCTCCCTTTAACTATATGAGGAACTTTGGCTCCTAAGCATAGCAGTCCTGAATCTCAACTTTAAATTTGAGACATATTTAAAATAGTGTGAATAATACTCGACTTAATGTAAAGTTGTAAAGTTATATAAATTCTCAGGGTAATATTGATTGTCCTGTCTTTCTAAGATCAGTGAGAGCAAACGTTTAGCAGTGCGAAGGAACCACAGTGTGGATTTAATGGTCAGAAGTTAGAATTAGCAACTGACAGTGTTTCTGTGTCTGTGAAAATTATTGCATAAATGATTACAAGTAAAGCCTTACTATATTTAACCATCACCACTGCAACAGATCCATGATAGCTGAACTATTACAGGGACTTTCACCTTGAGTCCTGAAGAATGTCTTTCCTGTTCAAGGAAAATGTGTGGTACCAGGAACACTAAAGGAAGATTACTTTACCACATAGTTTTACTGTTTCTCGTGTACAGATAACCCAGGTTTCATCTGCCAGAGTTGTCAGTCTACCACCTTTTATGAGAGCTACATTTACTACAGTAATGAAAATAAAATAAAAAATATTGAGGAAAAAAATGATTGTTGCCAAATACAGTATGCACAGGAAAACCTAGACACATATTATAGGGTGGAAATGAACTTTAAGTGTGATAGGGATACATGGATATAAGCCCACTTACATTATGGAAAAAATGAAAGTAGCTGACCATGCCTTAAGCAGGAGATATGAAAACCAGATGGCTCTTAAAACTGAGTAGAAATCCACAGCATGTGTAACAAGGGCAACTAGTGAACTGTGGAAACAAGAGCCATTGCAAAGCTTAATTAGCTTTTTTATATTTGATCCAGGATAAAACATTCTGGTGATCCTGTATTGAGGCCTCTGTCTTGTAAAGAAGTATCTCTCCTTGTTATTGCTGCAAAGATCTCCTCTAGGTACAAAATCACTGGAAACAGAGATGTGAACTCAGCTAAAGAGTTGTACTGAATAAGGTAAAATGGTAAGAGACGTTCAAACCAGAAAAGCTTCAGTACAGTTGCAGACAACACATTTTGCAAACACTTAGAAATAAAACTAACTGATGTATAAAAATACAAGCTGTGACAACAGAGCAATGAAAGTTTATCAACCTCACTATCTACATGTGCTTCTGAACTGTAAGCAGTGATCAGAAAACTCTGGGTGGAAAATAATGTCAAATATAGAGCTGTAACTGGTAGCACTGGAATAAACAATGTATTATTGACCCTGGGATGAGGACACTGAGAGGAGAATTGAAAGATGTTTGTTCAATAGATAATTCCTGAAATATAGAGGTAAAAGAACATTTTTTCAAATTATAATATTTAGAATAATTCTTAGCTACCCTCATCATTCATTGTTTACAGTTAAATTTAACTTAATACTTTAATCCCATTTTTCAGAATGGGTTTTCATTATTAAAAGGAATTTGTTATCTTTAGGTCGTGCTTCATAAATGTAGCTAGGAATTTCTGAATACAGCTCAAATGTTATCCCAAATGTTATGTTATACCATGCAGTTTTGTACCATCATTTAATAACCCCTTTTCTCACTGTTACCAGTCTATTTTGATGACTCTTTAACACCCATATACATAAGTAACTGCAGAGGCTACCATCCTGATTTAAGGAACAGCATAATGAAGGTTACCTCTTGGGCAAACTTGGACATCCTCCTGTGTGTGTCTGCAGTTGTGCAGATAAAAATTTTTATGTATTATCATTTCCTAGGACCCTTGCTTCAGCTTCTGCCCAGCAGGGCTGGGTCCCACTTAAGCGGATGTTCACCATTCGCTTTCCACCTCCTCACTGGTGTCAAGTTTAATGCCTGAGTTTCTGAATGGTTCTGAAATTCTGCTCTGGAGACAGAATTAATGATTTCTTACCTTCCTATCTTTTTTTTCTGTTTCTCATCAATGAATATCTGAGTTCTTCATGAACACCAACTACTTTACGGTCACAAAAATGCTACTCAGAAGGAAGAATTCTTTTTTCTTTTGTATTTTGGAGAAAATAGACAATGGGGAATTAATGACTGGATTATTCATGTCCATCCTGAGACGGAGAAGATCTTAATTTTTTCCTTTGCATTATTAGCAGTGCTCTGTAAGTTAATTTCTACAAATCAGAATTGAGCTCTTAGCTGGGGGAACCAGAAACTGAGGAAAACTCTATTTTATGAAATCTTTCGGAGTTCGTATTAAGTGACTCAACTTGCTACTGCACATGGATTCCTGGCACTTCCAAACCATGTCACTTCCTTCAAGAAGGCTGATGTGAGGCAGAGCACAGAGCAGAGAAGATTCTCTCTCCTAATAGCTCTGGCTCAATTCACCATGCAGACAGCTGTCATACTTTTAAAATGTTACTATTTGCAGTGGTTGATTATTGTCCTGCTTCTAGATGGTACCACCAGAACTGACAGAATAGGATTTATAATAGTACTTCAGCTTCCTCTCATCTTCCTTGTTCTACCAGTCTGACATGTTTGCACAAATTGGCCTTATGTGGCCTAATCTGTTTGATTTAGCATTCTAGAAATAGTTGATAGTAAGTTTGACTTACAAGTTTAGTTATGAAAAAGATATTCTGAATCACAGAATGATTATTAGGAAAAAACCCCACCCTGCCCCTTCCCCCAGTCATTGCCTTATGTTTGCATTCCATTGTTAATAGCTGGTTTCTAAGGGGTTTCCAACAATATTTTTAAAAAATCCTAAATTTTGAATATTTATATACAGAATTCAGCATCATAATAATAGAATAAGCATTGTCAGTCACTCAGTAATAATGTAAATGATGTATCTAAATTATTTAAATTCTGGCATTGTTCCTTTACTTACATATTTTTGCTCTAAAATTCTAAGCAGTGACTTCAGTTATACAGTCTTTGGTTTATATCAAGTTTGACAGCCAAGTAAATCAGTATCAGTATACACAGTGTGATTTTGGAGCAGATTTTGGTCTAGCTTGGTACCTTGCATCCCCTTTTTATTCCAGCACAACAGGTCCCCTTCTGCATGAACCAACTCATTTGTACCACAATGACCTGTGATTTGTTACTAGATTAAATGATAATAATTTTCTATGTTCCTCCTCCACGGTTTCTGCCACCAGAGTCCTCTTAGTCTCTTAGTGTTTAATAAGGCATATATTAAGTAAACTCTGAGTGCATTAACCTTTACATTCCTCTGCCCTTCCTACCGACCAGATGAGTTTATTTGCTGAAGATCTGCTGCTGAGATGCAGGGAAAATATCTGAGAAATTATTTCTTCTCACTTCCCTATGCCAGCAGAGACCCCCACTCCAGGATAAGATTCTCACATGCCTTGGGTGACACCCACTCCACTCAGTAAACCAGGTAAATCCTGAAGATTTCTCTGAGTCTCTGAGGTTCCAGGCTCTTGAAGCTCATATTTAGCTAACCAATGAGTGTGGGCTTTCACTCTAGCTGTGAGGAATATTCTCCTCTCCTATTCCTATGGTCTGGAGCATCTGGAGTCACCAATTCCTGGAATATTCCTGGCACTCATCTAGTGTTTCCCTGCATCAGCGGGAGCTGCAGGAGCAGAAGAGACTGTCATAGTTCTTGAGTTTAGTGTGTCTTGAACTTTTGAAACGTAATTTGATTTTTTTTCTAAATTTGGATATACCTGCCTAGTCCATTCCTGATGAATACTGCTGCCCTATATTCACATAATAACAGAATAATTAAGGTTTGAAGATACCTTCAATATCACCTAGTCCAACTGTCAACCTAGCATGACCAAAATCTTCCCAAAACCATATCCCCAAGTGCCACATCTAGATGCCTCTTGAACACTTCCGGAGATGTTGACTCCACCACCCTGGGCAACTTATTCCAATGCCCCAGGCAACATATTCTAGTGCCTATCTACTCCTGCAGTGAAAAAAATTTTCTAATATCTAATGTGAACCTACCCTGGTGCAATTTAAGGCCATCTCCTCTTGTCCTTTCGCTTGAGACATGGCAGGAGACCAACTCCCACTTCACTACAGCCTCCTTTCATGTAGTTGTAGAGAGCAATAAGGTCTGCCCTGAGCATCCTCTTTTCCAGACTAAACACCTGCAGCTCCCTCAGGCACTCCTCATAGGACTTGTGCTCTAGTCTTTTCACCAGCTTTGTTGCCACTCTCTAGATTCAATCCAGCACCTCAATATCTGTCTTGAAGTGAGAGGCCCAAAGCTGAACACAACTCCCAAGGTGCAGCCTCACCAGTGCCCAATACAGAGGGACAATCACTGGCCTGGTCCTGCTGGCCACACTCTTCTTGATACAGGTCAAGATGCCATTTGCACACTGATGACTCATATCCAGCTAGCTGTCAGCCAGCACCCCCAAGTCCCTTTCTGCTGAGCAGCTCTCAAGCCCCTCTTCCCCCAGCCTGTAGCAATGCATGGTTGTTGCAACCTCATTGTTTTAGTAGGGTGCACACCAGAGCTGTCCTTTCCAACAACAACCAATAACCTTTTTGTTTGTTTCCCCAAAACCACAGTAAGACAGTGCTCAGGGTGAAGAGCCAGGTTCCAGAGACACTTCCTAGTAAAAAGAGGGCTTTATGCCTGACGTGGTAGTAAAAAAACAGTGGGCATTGGGATGTTCAGGGCTGATGTGAGATACAGTGCCAAGGCATCAGATGGTTTGGGAGGACAGCATTTTGCAGGACACAGTGCTCGTCTGCATTGGACACTTCTTATGCTCAGAGGGGAGGCAGGATGGGAAGTACCAGCGATACCAGTGCTTGGACCATACTGGTAGTCATGCGTATTCTCACTCCATATTCCAGACTACATCTCCGGCCACTTGGTTACTCCCTGGCTGTAGAGCTGGTGCTTCAGTCATTCCTAATAGAAGGAGCTGGTAAAATGCCAATGAGTTCTGTTCCTGGATGTCTGTCTCTGCCATGACAAATGCATTGTTCTTGATTTACATGCAGAAAAAAAACCTCCTAAGACTAATGTTGGAAACTCCCATCTCTTGCCAGTGGATGGGAGTCTCCAATCCTTGATTCTTGACTTTATTGTTGAGCTGAATTCTGTTCTGTCAAGTTCCTTTTGGCAATGCATCTTTGGGTTAATCTTTTACAATATTACAATTTTTTTTTTTTTTTTTTTCACTTCTACAGTGACAGGAACTTGGAAAGGAAGAAGAAGAAAATATGAACACATTCTCCAGCACAACTAAAAAAGATATTTTTTCAGGCATACACATTTTCGGGACACCAAAAAACCTCATTATCTTACATATATAATATATATTCAAACATATATATATATATACACACACATTATATTATATTATATACATAATATTATATATTATATATATTATATGATAGATATATAGAATCATAGAATCATAGAATCATAGAATCGATTGGGTTGGAAAAGACCTCCGAGATCATCGAGTCCAACCCTTGGTCCAAATCCAGTCCATTTACTAGATCATGGCACTCAGTGCCACGTCCAATCTGCGTTTAAAAATCTCCAGGGATGGTGAATCCACCACCTCTCTGGGCAGCCCATTCCAATGCCTGATTACTCTCTCTGTAAAAAATTTTCTCCTGATATCCAACTTAAATTTCCCCTGGTGGAGCTTAAGCCCGTGCCCCCTTGTCCTATTGCTGAGTGCCTGAGAGAAGAGACCAACCCCCACCTGGCTAGAACTTCCCTTCAGGTAGTTATAGACGGTGATGAGGTCACCTCTGAGCCTCCTCTTCTCCCGGCTAAACAACCCCAGCTCACTCAGCCTCTCCCCATAGGACTTATGCTCCAGTCCCTTCACCAGCCTTGTTGCTCTTCTCTGGACCCGCTCCAGCACCTCAATATCCTTTCTGAACTGAGGGGCCCAGAACTGAACACAATACTCAAGGTGTGGCCTCACCAACGCAGAGTCCAGGGGAAGGATCACTTCCCTGCTCCTGCTGGCCACGCTATTTTTGATACAGGACAAGATCCCATTGGCCTTCTTGGCCACCTGGGCACACTGTTGGCTCATGTTGAGCTTCCTGTCAATTAGTACCCCCAGGTCCCTTTCTACCTGGCTGCTTTCCAGCCACTCTGTGCCCAGCCTGTAGCGCTGCAGGGGGTTGTTGTGGCCAAAGTGCAGGACCCGGCACTTGGCCTTGTTGAACCTCATCCCATTGGAATCAGCCCACTCTCAAGTCTATCCAGATCCCTCTGCAGAGCCCTCCTGCCTTCCAGCAGGTCGACACTCCCTCCCAATTTGGTGTCATCAGCAAATTTGCTGATGATGGACTCAATCCCCTCATCTAAATCATCAATAAAGATATTAAACAGGACTGGACCCAACACAGACCCCTGGGGAACACCACTGGTGACCGGCCGCCAGCTGGATGCAGCTCCATTCACCAGCACTCTCTGGGCCCGACCCTCCAGCCAGCTCCTAATCCAGGAGAGGGTACACTTGTCCAAGCCATGGGCTACCAGCTTTTCCAGGAGTATATTATGGGAGACAGTGTCAAAGGCCTTGCTGAAGTCTAGATAGACCACATCCACAGCCTTCCCCTCATCCACCAGGTGGGTCACCTCATCATAAAAAGATATAAAGATATATAAAGATATATAAAACAATGTATATAATAAATTATATATATTTATATAAATTATATATTTTATATATTATATGTATTGTATACTATATTTTATACTTATAAATATGTATAATAAATATATTTTATATGCTTTATAGCCTTTAATAGCTTATTTGGATTATGATCTGCAGAAGTTTATATGTGCAAGCTGGAAATCATTATTTTACTATTTTTATTTGTCCATCATATCACAGATGAACTGCAAGGACATCATTTCAGAATTGATAATCGAGGTTTGCCTATGAAGTGAAATGTAACAGTACCCTGCCCTAATTGTGATAGCTTCACCCCTTATACCAAGTGACAGTTCCAGTCAGTGCAAATAATGCTTGAGTACATGCGCTTATTTAAACCTACTGTGGTGTATATTATGTTTGATATGAGAAGATTTTTTCAGGGTAAAGAAATGCCACATTGAGTATGAAATAGTTGTATTGATATACCATAGTAAAAAGGAACTAATGAGATTACATTCACTTTTTCACTACAACCCCCTCTTCAGAAATACTTATAATGTTCTGAAAACAATACTAAAACTTCAGGGAAGTTCCAAAGATGTTGCAAACGCCAGTCCCTCAATTTGAAGACAAAGAAAGTAGAAAAAGACAGAAGGGAAATGATTATTCTTCTCAGTTGTGGGAAGAATTATTGCATTAAAGACAACATATTGGGTAGTTGTTCTTGGAGCAAGTAATAAGGTGCTGCATAGTCACAGTTTAGACTGTCAAGAAAACTATTCAAGAAGTTCAAAAAGGCTCTATCTGTTAAGGTGATTCCCTTATGTTTTCTGTGTCACATGACTGTTCTGAAAAATAATGAGTTAATGATTATAACTTGCAATTAAATAATCTAATTAGTAATTAATGTCATGTTTGCAAATTACTTTAGAAATCATGAGTTCTAAGTGTAATCTTCATCTATAACAATGTCTCAATGGTAAGTTATTAATTTATTCTCACTGAAGTGAAAAAATCCATACACCAACAGTTTGCTAGACATTTGTGCATAGCTAAAAAATAGCTTAATTTGAGCTCTTGTTTTTTATTCTGTATTATGAGCAGAACCCTCTAGCTAAAGAAATCTCAATCATTTAAAGAAAGGACAGTCAATTTTCAAAGCTCTCTTAGAGAGACAAACAGTTTAACTGGGAGGGTGAAAGGCTCCAGTACATATAAGGTGCATAGCTATTATGCATCCTAGAAATACATATGTAATTAAGGGAGGAAAGATTCTAAAAGTCTGACATGTAAATGAGGCTTGTTACCTTTGAATTTTATCTGATCTTAACTACTGGTGTTAAAAACAAGGCTGCTGAAATAATTAGTCCTCAGGCTAGAATTATATGCACAGTTAGAAAACCGTAAATTGCATCTAGAAATGCCTAATTATTTTGTAATTAATAAATAGATTAATATATTATTAATAACTAATGAAATAAAAGTGAATGGATATAATTAAATCATGAGCCAGGAAAAAATCGAAACATGGTAAATGACAAATCATATCAGAAATTTATTTGTTTTCCAGTATTGTTGAATAGTAAAACCAGTGTGGTCATTGTATATGGAAATATGTGTGAAAACCTAGCTTCAGATGTACTTCTCTGTTTCCTAGCTGATTGTACAAAATTATTTTTTGTTGAAGGATGAAAAATATTTAAGGTTTTTGTAATGCTCATCAAGAAGAGATTTTCCATACCAGTGAGAAGCACATTCTCGATACTTCAGCAGAATATAATGCATGGTTTTAAAGCCACTCAAAAATATAAAACAATATATAGAACTACTTTATTGAGAACTGTAGAAAAGACATACTACTTAGGCTCAACCTGGTGGGATTGCTGGTGCTAAAAGGTGTCCTGTGTGCAGGGGATCTTGGTAAAACTCTGGCACCTTGCTGCACTGCCTGTGTCAGCTAGTGCCACAGGAATAACCTCTGTCTCAGGTACCAGCAGAAGTATTTGTGGTGTGCCTGGAATTCTAGAATCTAAGACAGCCTTCATTCAAGCTCAAAATAAATTGCTTTTGTTGAACATGATATTCATTTGACTGTGCCATTTTGGGAGGAAAAATAAATGACTGTGGCTATTTCTCCAGCTGAGCTTGAGAGCCTTCAGCAGTTTGCCTTCATTCTGTGAGCACTGGGGATTGCTATGTACAAGCAATTTTGAGTTAAGGAACAACAGAACAAAAGCTCAGTGAATGGTAATGGATTTTACTCAGCATTATGGTAGTTGGTAAAATATTTGTAAAAAGGCACAAGGAACTGTGAGCAGAAAACAGTAGTGATAATTCATATCACTTCAACTCTAGCTGGTTTCCTCCCTGAGACAAAGGAGGCTCCATGCAGCCTGGACCCTTTCTCCTCCTTGCAGATCTAGATCTTGCCTTTCTGTCCCTCTGGCTACCTCCCAAGCCCAGTCTGCAGCTGTGGTAGCATCTTTACCTTAGCCTTTTCTGAAGCAGGAGGCAGCTCAGCTCTGGAAGCAAGACTTTCCAGACTGCCAGAGGAATGGGAAATGTCCCACATGGCATTGCTTACCTGCAAGGCAAAGCAGAAGGCGGCTTCATTCAGAGTTCTTTTATAAATGATGTAGGTCTGTGTTTTTGAAAAAAAGCCTTTATCTTTCCTATATATCCCACTCTTTTGAATGCTTGCCATTCACCTTACCCTTGCCAGTTTTCAGTCCTGAGCTCTTTGCTAGCTGTCTGATATGTCAAATGGTAATTCCCTGTGGATAGAGATGCAGAGCCATTTTGTCTGACTTGCTTTGAAATCAGTTCCTGTTACCTCAAAACAAGAAGTTGCAAAGAGTTTGACATAACCTAGCCCAAAGAGGAAAAAAATATGCTCTTGCAAGGAAAAACTGGAAGAATAGCCTTGCACAGGAGAAACACTATGCTCTGGTTTATGTTACTTTGAGGTTGTTTATATTAACATTAAAAGGCAAACTCTAGGAAGGACATAAGTTTACACAATATAGAATATGTGCAGATTCTGATTGCATGATGGAAGCAACACCTGCTGAAAATTTTAAAACTTGCATATATGTACAAAACTACACACTTACTTTACTCCTACATCCCAAGTATTATATACATCCCTTACTCTTCTTTGTATTCTTCAATGAGGATTAAATATACAGGATGCCAATGGAAAATGCAGTCTCCACATCTCCTATGTAAACAAGAACTTTTAACATTTACCCTGAGTAGACTTTTTAAATAAATACCGTATCACTCAGCAAATTTTGCTGAGGCTTGTGTAAAGCTGGAGTTGTTCCATTTTACATACCATCATTATGAACAAGCAATTAGTTCAGAGTGACTGGATTTACTGATTACAAAATCTTCTGTGAATGAATATCCACCATCCCTTTCAAGATCCCACCACGCAACACATAAATATTTCTTGTCTCTGAGCATGTTCTGATGTCAGAACTGACACCTCACCTACTGAGAATAATCTCCTCATTCAGCCAGGTGAAGAGAAAATAAATGGGAAATGTGGATTAAACCCCAAGAGCGCATGAGCTGGAATTAGCAGGATTGATGCAGATAGCTGCTATAATGAAGACTCACTCCCTCGTGCTACATAATATTACACACCTCTTTTCCTCTTTTTATGGGCTGCCTAAACTATGCACTATTGTGAGAGTGGAGATAGCCTGCTTCTTTATTTCTAGTAGAAAGATGAGAACTGGGCAGTGACTTGATAGCAGATCTGAAATGGCATTAGCAATAACCTGCACTGGCACAGCCTATTTCAGCCCGAGCATAAGTGAATAATCTGGGTATCAAAATGTGTGTGTACTCTGCCATCTCTGCAACCATCAATTAGTTTTCCATAGAAACAACATAATTTCTTGTCAATAGCATCTTCTGCTCTTTATCCTACCCTTAAAACTGGAGCTGGACTGTCTTAAAACTGAATTTAGTCCTCTTCAAAACTGTAAAATGCCACTAAAATGAGGAAAGGCAATGTGGAGAGGAGCAGACACATAGTAGTTGCAGCTCTCAGGCAGAAGAGTTGGTCTTTAAAATGAGGTATTGTCTTCGGTTCAGCTTGTCCCCTTCACTTTGTCTTAGCTTTGTCCCCTTTTTAGTTGCACTTCACAGACCATAATTAAAGGGTGTGCAGAAAGCAAGTCTGCAGTCTACAAAGATACTTAAATTGTATAAAGTGCTGACCTGTTGGTAGCAACAAAAAGCCTTAAGGATATTCTATATTGGAGAAACTTTTAAAATATATTATTACAGGTGGTTTGCTCCATCTCTGGGAACATTCTGTTAATCTGTAAGCCTAAATGCAATGTGCACTTGTGGTTTTATTGCACTTTCATTAGTGCATAGGATTCACGTAAATACATGCAAGAAGCAAATTTGACCCAGATTGCTGCCTTGAATACCTCTGAAAATACTTCCTTCTCATGCTTAAATACATAAAGCAACCTATTAATTTAGCAATATAAAGATTATAGGTAGAATAAAATAGGATAGAGTTTCAGATTTGGGTAATGTTCCCAAACTCACATTTGATACAGATTCAGATATAACTGCCAATGCTGTGCCTATTTCTCTTCTGCAACAACAAAATGGATGAGGAACGCACAGGGAATTTATTATTTCCTTGAAGGTTACCTGGAATACAAAAAAAGATGCTACTAGAATTAAACTACTAATAAAAGAATAGCTAGAGATAATATACTATGTAGAATGCTCAGTACAATTAACAACTAAAACTCTATAATTTAAGTATTTTTCAAGGTTTTCTGACTTTTGAGTCCCTGAAGAAGAAAGAGATATTGAATTCAGACTAGTCATGTATCTGATCGAGTATGTTGAAAACAGATGCTGACCAGCTGAAGTTTGTTTAGCTTGTTCTTTTTCAGGTCTCCTCTGTGGATGGGGTAGTGAGACCATTAGCATTTTGTGATAAAAAGCAGCATGTTCACAAGGCTGTGGAAACAAGCAAATGCTATCTACTCTAACTCAGTTATATTTAATTGTGTGTTCATGCCCTAAGACTTAGACCTATAAAAATGAATTATTGACTTAATTAAATTTCACTACATGATAAGAGGCTTAGTTTTTTCAAGAGTTTTGCATAGTATCTCCATGACATGAGAGGAATTTATTCCTACTGTTTATTTTAATAGGGATGAGGTTTATTCTGAATACAGTGTGTATGGAAAATAGCCAGTCTGCATGTAATGAAAACACAAGGACTTGTGGTACATTTTGACAAAAGATAATGATTTCATCATGGATGCCTAGAAGAACTCTGTCTATAAACATTAGATATTTTATATATATAGAAAATAAATAAATAAAAAATAAATAGATAAATATATATATAAATACATATATGGCTTTAAGCTGAAAGAGATATAGATATTAGAATAGATATTAGGAAGAAATTCTTTCCTGTGAGGATGGTGAGACACTGGGACAGGCTGTGCAGAGAAGCTGTTGGGTGCCCCATTCTCGGAAGTGTTGAAGGCAAAGACAGATGGGGCTTTGAGCAACCTGCCCATGGCAGGAGGGTTGGACTAGATGATTTTTAAGATCCCTTCCAACCCAAACCATTCTATGATTCTATGATTTTTTGGTGTAATTTAAAAAAAGGAATAAATGACCTGAATACCCTAGGCTATGGATCACCTAAGGAGATATTTCTAATAGTTTTTCTTTCCTCTCTTTTCTTTTTTTTTCCCAATCACAACATATCAGGGCTGAAAGGGCATAGACAATGAAGTCCTTCGATAGGTAAAGTGCTCTTAGCCCAAAATACATACCCAGGTTTTTCTTATGTAATATTATTTCCCTGAAATAGAAATGCATTTTACAAAAAAATGCAAGAAAACCCTTCCATTCTTATTTGTGAATGTGATTGCAGATTTGCATTGCTGGAACCCTTCACCTAGGATCCTTTACTGGACTTAAATACCATGGTAATGGGTAATGGAAAGCGTGAAGATCTTGGTCACCAACAGCTTGTCTGTTTGTTTTCTCTAGTAAAATTTTGTCTTAAAAATCTGTTCAAAAGCTTTAAGAGCATTGAGACTGCGTGGCTTTCACTGAGGTTGTAATTTGAATACCATGGATTTATTCAGATGTGACAGTGGCCTAATTTGTTTAGAGACCCTTTATTGTTAGTGATGCAAGAAAAGAAAAGAGCTCAAAGCACACACTGAGTTCATTGGTGGCAGTTAGGAAAAGAAAATCTTATTGCTTATAAAGAGAACATATGTGCCATGGAATCCCTCAAAGTAAACGTTGAATCCTGTGGTGTTTTTTCATAAAGGGTTTCATTTCAAAGAAGAATTGTGCTTTAAACTGTGTTTTGGTTTTTTTTTTTTTGTTTGTTTGTTTGTTTGTTTGTTTGTTTTTGTTGTTTTGTTTTTGTTTTGTTTGTTTTTTCTCTTAGAAGATACAAACATCTTAAACACATGTTGTCAGATCCATACACATTTGGACCAAAACCACAGGCATTCATATAGTTCTAAATAATCTAATGTCTTTGAAACTATTGCTATGGTATGAGAATCACTTAAATCAGTGGGTGCAAAAGCAATTCTGTTTTACCAATAAACGTGGAAAGAAGAGAAAGATCAGTTAGGCTCCTTTATAAAACCTGATTACAGAATTTTTTAGCCTGGAGAAGAGGAGGTTCAGGGGAGACTTCATCACTGTCTACAACTACCTGAAAGGAGGCTGTAGCCAGGTGGGTGTCAGTCTCTTCTCCCAGGCAACCAGCAGAAGGACAAGAGGGCATGGTCTTAAGCTCTGCCAGGGGAGGTTTAGGTTGGATATTAGGAAGAAATTTTTTACAGAGAGAGTAATCTGATGTTGGAATGGGCTGCCCAGGGAGGTGGTGGATTCACTGTCCCCAGAGGTTTTTAAGATGAGACTGGATGTGGCACTTAGTGCCATGGTCTGGTAACCATGGCAGTGTTGGATCAAGGGTTAGACTTGATGATCTCAGAGGTCTTTTCCAACCCAGTTGATTCGGTTATTCTATGCATTAATAGCAGTCTCTGTACAAAATATAGATATGCATCTTTGTCTGGAACCAAAAGATATGCAAATCTTACATGGATGTAAGACTTTGCTGAGTTCTATCTAAGGATATATAATAGAGGTCAGCAGTTTGAAGACAAGATTGTTAAGAAGAATATAGAATTAATATTTCTTCTGTCTCTCACTTAAACAAAAACAGTTTCCTTCTGCTCAGCATAAAACTTGGGTTCATCCTGAAGAAAGAGTTTCAGTTCTTGCAAGAAAAGCAAACATAAGTTTCAGAATTTTATGAAGAAATTCCTTCCAAGTATAACAATCCTACCTTCTTGGTCTATATCCTTCTATTCAGTAAGCCAGAGGGTCAAAAACACCTTTTGACTCAGAGGCTGGAACTTCCTGGAGCACGATGTACGGTGTTTGGGTTCCTGAAGGTTTAAGTACAATGGCACAGTGTGATAACATCACGGGGAATTCTGATGGTGTTTAAGTACCCTTCTACAAGGTCAGATGGTTTGGATTCCCCCAGCAGAAAACTGGAGTTGCTGACTGCTACATCTTTCCTGAGAGCTCTAAACACTGACACAGTATGCTGAAGGGGATTGACACACTACCTGTTATCAGAGACTTTTTCCAGCTGAAAACTATGCGGTCAGGTTGATCTGAAATCAGGATCCCTTTTCTGGCTGCCAAACCCATGTTTTTCAATGAGTTTCCTCATTTTTCAGCGAGTTTACCAAAATACCCTCAGAATAGAGATAGCCTTGACCTTTCAGTCTCTCATCTTCCAAACGGCCTCTGAAACAGACTAGACAGGGACCTCTACTCCAGGGCTATGAACTATAGTTGCCATAGTATGTCTTGCAAAAAGAAAGACCACTTAGGTCAAGAGGAGCTTTTGTGCCTTTAGGGATCTAACCTCAGTGCAGCAGCCAGAGACCACAGAGGCTAAACTAAGCCAAGTTCTACACCTGTGCTGAGCTACTGGTTCACTCTTGAAAACCTGCCCTGAGGGCTGTATGGGCTGTGAGTGATGTAAATGCATTCTACTTCAAGATAAGGGCAATACTTTCATAGAACAGTTTCAGTATAGAAAACCAAAATATATTTTTTAAATGGCAAATTAAATGAGATACAATGAAGTCTGATGTGGTTTACTTCTCAAGATAAGGAAACATGAGAACAAAGACTCAGTAAGCTGGAACTGATTCTTATTTAACACAGTAGTTTAAATAGCTAAGTATGTTGAATGTGAGACTAACCAAGTTTTCATATTTTGATATGGAAAGACTGTTCATAATCGACATTTTATACAAGAAACATTTTTGCTTAAGTAGATATAGCAGTTTAATTTCTTGGTTTGGTGCAGAAATATAGCAAAACCATAATCAAAAAAGTGTAAAATTGCAACTAACAACTTATTATTATTTTGGTTTGTAGACTTAAACTGCAAATATATAAGCAGTGGCCATGGTTCTCACTACCACAAAATATTAATTTGAAATGGTTGCATTAGTAAGTAGGATGTCCTCTTGAAAGTTTTTACAACATTGAACTATAATTACCTGGCTATGTAGTTTTGGCTAAACATCTGTAAATAGTCATTAATGAAACCTAAAATACAAGAAAAATTACTAATGTGAAAGACATTGTTTAAATCAAGTTAATTCCTTATTTTTTTTAGAGATCAACTGCTTATTTAATACAAATCTTCATGCAAATTAGGCATAGTATACTGATTTTTTTTCCTCATCAAATTATAAAAGAGCAATGCAGCAAAGCAAGAATTTTCCTGCTTTTAGTAGTGTTGCTCCTTAAATAGGGATTTTGTCTGGATTATACTTGTAAATGATGCTAAAACAAGGAGAGCTAAGACTACTACATTATACTCTGATAATTTCTTAGGTGGAGATTTTGAGCAAGAATAGGTTGACAGGAGGAGAGACTTAGGAAATCACCACTAAGAGGCAGGCTTTTTGTTTCTTTCTGGTTTAAGCATCTAGAATCATTGAACAAGAACACGTTACAGACCTACCTATTGGCTCATACCCATGGTTTTTTCTTACTCAGAGGGTCAATACTAGGAACCTTGACCCCAACTCTTACGGATGTCCAAGGAGCTATGACAGACCATGGATGTATCTGGATCCCACTTTCCTCACGCTCAGACTGAGACACAAATTGCAGTGCAAAGGATTGCCAGATCCGTTGTATGCTTTCAAATTCCCTCATCATCCCATTTTACAACTATACTGTCCACTTTCAAAAAGCCGTAACACCAGCATCATGTTTAAGGCCATAATGAATTAGTGTCTTCTCTGTTGTTAATTGGGACGTTAGACTTTGTTCTGAATAATTAGCAAAAGATCATGTCCTTTCTAGTTTTGTATTGAACCTATGTGCAATTGAAACCATCAAGCCTTTCTATAATCAAAGCATAAAGTGATTTTTTCCTATACTTTTCAAATATAATGTGAATTTGAAACCATTACATAAGGTGCATCTTCTGCATCTCATATGGTGTGCAACTCAGACTGTTATAATGGCGAAGAAGAATTATTGCCTTTTTTATTTGCAAATAAGCTATTTTTTCCTTCTGTTACTTATACTTACTTCTAATTCTTATTATAGAAAGATTCAATAAAGGAGATTCATTTTACAATTACTCAAACAGCAGACTAATTTTCTAATTAACAATAAAAAAAATCATGATATAATAATTGTTCCATTTCCATAGCACATAAGTTACACAAAAAAAGAAATCCTGATGATATAATTGCTTCACATATATTTTATAGTGCCATGAGTGAATTTCTCTTCCACTCTCAATTAAAAATAAAGTTGTTCTATATAATTAGAACTTATTTCCTTCTTCCTCTTTTACATGCATATAATTAGGAAACAGAAAAGAATATATTTTTGAAAGCAGAACATAATAAAAAATACACTTTTCTTGCATTCTTATATGTAGCAAAATATATCTCACTTGAAACTCTACAAATAAAATGCTCAAGTTATTAAAAAATAATGAAGACTATAATACAGTTTAAGGTGCTTAATTTTTATTACGTTTTACCAGTATTTTTATTTGTCTGAAAATTTTAACTGGAAGTGTGGTTTTGCTCTACATCTTATTGATACACAGGAACACACACATATACATTCACATACAAACAAAAATACAGGAATTTTATCTAGTGACACGGAAAACAGAAAAGCATATTGTTTTCTCAGTAATTTTTCCTATATTTGTAGTTTCTAAATTTCTTAAAAATCAAAAAATATACTTATGATGTTAAAACTACACTGTTTTCCATATTGCCTAATCTTTTCCAGGAGAAATACATCTATTTTCCCAATGAGTAGGAATTGCATGTCGTATTCTCAAGGAGACACAAATAATTTCACATAATTTCTGGGATATAGAAGTCCTAAAGGGCAGCTGTTTTCCTAGAGAAAGGTCTCATATGTCCAATCTGGGTGTAAACCATAGTACGGGTTATGTAAATAATATTTTTGGATGGAGCCTCTGCATAACATCCGTTAACTGAGATGAATGCAGACTTTGCTACCTGTTTTACTGTTATGAGTGCATAGCTGGTGCTCCCGCAGGTCTGGCAGGCTGCAAGATGCAGCCATGGCACCATCCTGGGCAGGTGGGACCTGAGCATCAGAGCTGGCTGCAACCCCACTGCAGAGAGCAGCACTTTGTTGCCCCAGCCCCAGCCTGGAAAGGCAGCCAAGGGACCACTGCTCACCCCAGCTGGTGAGGGCTCTTGAGAGGTCTACCCAGGTTGGGGAATATGAGGATGGTGGAGGAAGGGAAGAGAAGGGACCATGTTGACTGCCTGACCTGGTAAGTTCTTTCGTCCTCACATTTGAGGCAACAGTATTCAGTTTTGCTTACACAGCTGAAAGGCCTTAGACTCCAGCTCTGTTGATATAGCAGCACCAGGCTTCTCACTGTAGTTGGACTTGAGGCAGCTGGGGTAAATCCTTGCCCAGTATCAATGATTTCCAAACAGTCAACTTATATTTTTACAGGGGAAAGGAGAGAATAGTCTTTCTTCAGCAAGTCTTCTGAACAATACCCTAAGGTGTGGCATGCTAGCTTTCAATAAGCTGTGCTGGAACAGAATAACAGTATTTTTTTCACTTCCAGTAGAAAATACTGTGACATATTTGGGTAACTTCTCCTCTCATACAAAGTTCAACAGATAAACTGCAGAGATTTAATCCATTTTTTCCACCTCTATGTCAGGATTGTGTGCTTCAGTAGCCCCAAATTTCCTTTTCTCTCAGTCTGGAGACCCATTTACATCCCAAGTGAACAACAGAGGTGTCCAGGAAGTTTGGGAAGTTGCACTGAATGAGGCAAAGTTTGAGGCTTACCATCTGCAGCCAGTTTTATTTTGTAGTACCCACCATGGTAAAGTACAAAACCAGTTGCAGGATTATTCCTTCTTGACATGTTTTGTGGTCAGGGTACTGGACAACCGAGCGTATATTTTTATGTGGTGCATGGATGTAACATTTTGCCTAGATACTTTAGAGATGCACAAGATGGAGCACAGCAATTCAGACAGATGTTGGGATGGTGACTCTGAGTCACAGCCCTTTTGACTTGCGGGAATCCTTGAAAAGGTGTAACTTACTCCACTCTGCCCCTCTTTTGGCTGGCCTCCACCTGTCTTGAAACATAACTGAGCAATTACATTAGAAGTCTGAAGTATTTAACTACAGGTTTTGCATTTCAGCTTCACTGGTTCTGCAGAGTTAGCACCCACAAGGCACCAGCTGGGTGCAGATCTGACAGAAGAGACCAGATCTTCTATAGTATTATCTCTATTTAGCTAAATATGGCCAAAGGCATAACTGTCTTTTTATCTGAGGCATGTCAAAACTCTACATCGGGTGTATTGGAACTCCACATCACTAATTTATGGATAAACATTTCTAGCCTTACCATGTTGAACTTCTATATGGTAAAATTGCAGCTCTTCTTTCAGTCTACTGCATCTGTCTGAGTTTGACATGAGCTATTGGGTTTTGCTGATGTGAGTGTGCTGATCTAATATGTGTACATGCAGAAATGCTTTGCATCATCTATGGTCTGTGCATTACTGGCATTTAAGTCTCACTCGACTGTATCTCACCTGTTTAGTTCCTCCCTCAATGACAGCAAACATTTCTGTGCTTAGCAAGTGTGTGTTAGACTAAGAGGCATCATCAAACTGTCACTCCTCACTAATTCTCTATTTGTCTCACAAGCAGCCACAGCAAACACACTCCTCAAAAATTTAGAAAATTGTGCTTTAAGTGAAAATGTCCACTCCAGGAAAGGCAGATACTAAGTCAGCAATCCAACTTCCTTCCCAACTGTGGCTGTATGACAAAAGTGCTGGCATCTCATTCACTGAACACCTTGCTCAAATAGAAGCCAGGGGCAGCTGCTTCACTGGTTAATGCTATGTGAGTATTCTCTGTGCCCTTTCTCTCAGCAGAAATCTCACTTGTCTCCCCTTAATATCTCAGTACACAGGCCAAACTATGCTTGGAAGACTCTGAGGAATTTGGGTTTGAAAAGAAATAGGTGTTTTTCTGCTTTTCCTCTATAACCATAAAGCAGTACCTAATCTTGCATAGTGAAAGAACAAGTCTATCCTCCTCTTAATAGAGAAATGAGAGTAAAGCAAAGACATTTTTTCCAGAATCATAAGGCAGCAGCAACACAGGATGTAAAATTTAGATATTCCAATTTCAATTAGCGTCCAGGCCATCCTCTGGGAGTACTGAAAGTGCACACATATTATTTCATTACATCTACCCATTTGATCTCCCATCAGGAAATTGTTTGCACAAATTCTTTCTTACAGAAAATAAAACTTTTTAAAGGACAATAGTTATTTTAATTTTGGTTGAGAGTATGGCAGACTTGAGCAGTGTGTCTTTTTATGAGCTATAAGATCAATCAAGAGTGCTTCTACTTAATATATTATCAACATCGACGTTGAAGAAGCTTTTGTATTTCTCTTTCTGCCTTCTATCTGCAGCTGAAATTTCCACAAAAGATGGCCATGGTATATCTGTGCTGGATTGGACTGCTACAAAAATTAAAAACATGAAATTAAAGCTAGAATAGCGTTTCTCAGAAATTATGAGAGCAAAAAAATGGGCAAAAAAATAACCTGGCAGGCTCACATAATATTTCTGTATTGCTTCTCAAAGGGTTATTACAGGAACATTTTCAGGAGCACCATTTGCGCAATGTTGTTGTTGCTGTCTGTAAGGAAGCCATTGTTAGAAAGTATGATATTGCTGGCTACATTTTTCACTTGTAATATTAGTTACCTCCATCTTTTTTTGACAGTTTGGTTCCTGCACTCTTCTAGTGCATATCTACACGGGAGGAAAATAATTAGGAAAGTTATAATTATGTTGTTAGGTTTAAATACAATTCTCTTGGCTCAGTCACTCAGCCCTTGAACACCTAGGCTTCCTGCATCAATAGGGGAGATTTGTTTTAACATTTCAATCTTTGTGGCATTATTTCAACTATTTGCACTTAGCAGTAAGTGTTGTTTTTGCTCCCATTTGAAAATTACTGGCAAGGGTGAGAAGTAGGGGCTTTCTGACATGAGCCAAGGAAACATTTTACACCAGAGGAAAAGAGATTAAGGTTTTGCACTGACGAGTGAACAGGGATTGTTCTGATCTGCACTGTATGCCCAAAAAATCCTGTGCACATGAATCTTGTGTGGTTTGTGGTTTATTGAAATCCCATCGTTTAACTATGGAGTGTGAATTTATTCTTATGTACCCAAGAAAGTCAAAGCGTTTATGGTAGCAGTACTCCTTCCAGTTTGGCTGACTTTGAAGCATTACATATATTGATTCTGTATGTGTCCTGTTGCTCCTGTGAAGAATCCTTTTTTGTTTTTTTTTTTTCCTCCAACATAAAATGATTTTACCAACATAAAAAGAACACTATCCACATTGCTGGTGTCACATCTTCCCCTCAGGTTTTGGTCTGACGAGCCTAACATCCTATCAGCCTTGTGTCCACGTTTACAAAGCCATGTATTTCAGAGAAGAGAGAAAAACTTACATATTGTAGGAAATGTGTAGGTTTCCTCAGTGCCTGGCAATATGACTGCTTGCCCTCCTCTCCCAAAAAAAGTCAACCAGATGAGATTAAACCACTGATGGCTGAACAGAATGGTACTGATCTCCAGCATTTCTCTCCCAATAACATGCAACACCGGGTCTGTGTTGAGTCTTTTTAACTTTGCCCTACAAAAATGATTGAAATATACCACTAAAACTGTGTTGCAGTTTTTGCAGCTACTCTCAGATGGGAACTTACTCCTAACTTTCTGTACAGCTTGCTGCTGTTTCATGTAACCTGCTCTGATAGGTTCACCAAACCTGCAACTGGGCACCCACACAGCCACTTGCTTCCAGCTTGCTCCCAGCAAAATAGGAGAGGGAATCAGAAAAGAAAAGCCAGGATGGATCTAGATAAAGACAGTTTAATAAGTGAAGTAAAGCTGTGTTCACAAAGAAAACAAAATAAGGAATTTATTTACTGTTTGCTGTTGGCAGGCAGATGTCTAGTCTCTTTCCTTGGAAGAAGGGCCACAGCATGTGCAATGGTTACTGGGAAAGAAAATGCCATGACCGTGAAGGTCCCTCCTTCCTCTATTTTTTTCCCTGAGCTTTTATTGCTGAGCATAATGTCACCTGGTGAGAAGTATCACTTTAGTCAGTTTATGTAAGCTGTCCCAATTGTGTCCCCTCCTAGATTCTTGTGGACCCCAAGCCTACTTGTACAGCTGGGTGAGGTGAAAAAACCCTCAAAATATATGAAAATCTTGATGCTGTGTAAGCACTGTTTATAAACTGACAAGTCACCGGTGTGTAATCAGCACTGTTTTAGTCACAAATCCAATCCATATGAAGAAAATTGACTTCACCCCAGCCAGAGCTGGCACACCTGCCCCCAAGTTCATCAAGGAACATGATTGTCTTCTGATGGAAAGATCTCTAAAAGTTTCAAGCTATGAGTCAAGAGAAAAATAATACAGGCCATGGGATGTTAATATTCTGAATAGTCAATGATTTCAGGGATAAACTTGCTCTTAGACATGATTCAAAATATATAGATGTGTCCAGAGGAACCATATTGGATATAAGTAGGATTCACACTGAAAAAGTTCTATGTCTAGAGTAAAAGGCTTGAGAACAATTCAAATATTCAGCTATAGATTGCTTCCAATTTAATTTCTGCATGCATTGAAGGGAAGTTCTTTTTTCATGTAGAAATCTCCAGAAGGAACTCAAATGTACCATCTTAGCCAATTAAGTATGCGCGCTCAGAAACAGAAAAAACTGGATACTTTCGTTTCCATGAATGTAATAATTTAGATACACAGAAGGATTAAATCACATTGAATACTTAGGATTTTTTTCTTGACAAGTTAGGAGTTATGAAAAGAAAACAATTGCTGCTCAGAAAATTTATCCAAAATATGAGCTATACCAAACCTTTAAGAGAAACAGGTTTGTAAAAAAACAGAAACCACAAAAAACTTTTGATAAATAGGTTAGATTTGTTTGTTTGTTTGTTTCTGGTGTGGGTTGTTTGTTCTTTTTTTGGTTGTTGGGTTTGTTGTTTTTTTTAATATCTCCAAAATTTGCCTTCCTTTTAACAGTTACTTTGAAACAAGATTTAAAACACTTTTTGTGACTAGTCCAGCCTGTTGCATGAGGCAGGAGGGATCATGAAACAGATTCTGAGCTGTGTGGTGTTTATCACAGGTTCAATTCACTCCTGTGTTGTATGTACATCATGTAACATGCTCTCCTGGTCAATTTGAATCCAAAAAATTATTTTTTGTGGGCTGCTCTCTCTGCATTACAGGAGTTCAGCACCAAAACCTGCTCCTTTGTGTATTGCTGTGGAGACATGGGATGCCTGAAGAGTTACCATATGTCAGCATGAGCTACTTCTGTCCAAGCAATGCAATGCCTTATGATTTTTAGCCATGACGAATTTAGCCATGAGCATTGAGTTCAGACAACCCCAGAAAAAAAACGGTACTTATATGTCACTATTTTTTTGCCTAAAATAAAATCTAGTTTCTAGTAATACAGGGAAGGAGACTAAGGCTGGGCGTCTGAGATTCCATATACACCCTCACGTTCCCAATCATGATGTCAGAAGATGACATCGTTTCAGTGGTGAGGAGAAGAGAAAAAATTAGGGATTTGTATTGGGTAAAAGTAGTCATTGAGCCTAAAGAGACTTTGTTCCTTTCTAGGGGAAGTATATAGCAGGAAAATCTGTGGCAGCTGTGGAAGAGATTGTGAGTTGAATCTATTTATCACCTCAGTGACTGTACACATACCTGTATGCTTTTGCGCACAAACACACACTGAGGCACACGTACATGCACACAGTGACTTCAGCCTCCTATCATTCATAAATACAGTAAATAAATCAGTAACAAGACAGCAAATGTCAATATGGAGAAATATCTCTTTTTCCTTACACTCTCTTACAGAACACACAGAGCCTATCCAAGCACTCTGGAATTGTAATAAATAAATCCAAGGTCTTTTCAAATCGTTGATATAATAAAGGACACATTCAGAATAGGGCAATAGATACAAAAATCCAGATCCATTCCAGCATCCAGACTCCTGACTTGCCAATCTTATTGAGACATTCAAAGCTTATAGAAGGATTAGGAGCTAAAATTCTTTATTGAATTTCAGCCAAAGACATTTCAGCCCATTTTTAGAGTAACAATAAGAAAAAGTTTTCCAAGCGGGAGTTCAGTGGGTGCAATTAAAACCTTTATGGGGAATAAATCATGCTATTGTCCAGGTCTGTGCTTGTTTTATTGACATGAACTGAGGCAACTCATGTACGCTTTAAAATTTTCTATAAAATCTGAACTCAGATTCACAAAAGATTTGTGAGTTTTTTTCTCTATCTGTGACTACACACACAAAAAAGCTTATTGTTAATATCTCCCACAGATAAAAAAATATAGAAATGCTTTTGGGGAGTTCCACTCCTTACAGGTGATCAGGGCATGACTCAAATATTTCTAGTAGGCAGTGAACAGACCACTGTACAATCTGAGCTGTAAGAATTTTAGTTTACTTTTTTTATTTTTCTTTTTCAATGGTAGTTTAACATTCATCCAAGTTCCCAGACAAATTTAATTACCAGTGACATGAGCTTAGTGAAATACTGTTAAGGCCAGCATAACAGGTCTGCTGTTATCCTGTCAAGGCCAATTAGATAAAAAGATTTTTTTTTCCTATGTCAATTCCCAAAAGACAAAAATAAAATGTAACTCCATTTGACAAGTGCTAGTAACTACTAGGAATCACTGAATGGAGACATTTGTAATGGTAGTTAAGTTGGACAAAATCAGGAAATTAAATTTGGTGTGTTACACAGGGCAGGTTCCAGGTTTACTTATGGTGGAAATAGGAGGAACTGTAAACCATCTCTTAGAACTGATAAATAAGACAAACTATAGAGTTGCAAAGAACATTTTTACAGATCTGCCAGAGATGTTGATCTTCAAATGAGGAAAGAGAACCTAAAGCAAAATGTAAAATAAATTGAAGTTTTTTCACATAATCTACATCATTGGGGCACATGAATCAAACACCATTCATGCTTGCATCATACTTTGAAGGTCATGGCTGTTTGAAAGGAAAAGAAACATTTTTTTAGTGGTCCATATTAATACTACTTCTATCACAACTATTATGTAAGGGAGCTACTCACAGAAGCGTGTAGGCATAGGTTGGAAGAGGTCCTCAGGCAAAGCTGTGATTTTCTCCCTATATTAGTCAGTAGAGCTTTAGGAAAGGTTAATCCTGCACTCAGTCCTGACCGTCAAAAGTTATCTCCCTTTTTGCCTACAGACAGCTGAAGAAATGCTGTGCCCCTGGAACACAGTACAACCACTGTAATAGGTATGTCAGTACCCACAGTAAATGAGGAAAAGGTACAGTGTGATCTGATCTGATGCTAATTCATAGTCCTGTTTATTCATTTTATATAGAATCTGAGGAACTGAAGAGCATATTTCAGTGAAATAGATAGAATCAAGTATTCCATATGACTGACATTACATTACTAAAATAATTTAAAGGGTCTGGTATTTCTTCCATGGAAGCAAGATAAAGTTTTTCATTGATATTAAGGGCAGAAATTAATGCAAACTTGGCATCATGAATCTTGACTATAGACCTTAAAATGCTTACTTAGGGAATATATGGCTAATGTATTGTCTACATGAAACTTGTATCATGCAATAATTGTCATTTGAGGCACAGAGGAGCCTGGTAAACTTCTATTCAAGTAAGCAATGAAACCCTTCTCATTATATTGCTAGTAATGTTAGCATAGTAACATGAGAAACTGCAAAAGGACCCATGAAGAATTAGGTTACTGCATATAGGCTGGTTTCTGTCATTAGAGCTAGAGAATGAAGTGTGTAAGCAGGTGCATTGTCAATAACACAAACACTCCAGGATATCAGTACCAGATACAGTGATTAGCACAGATACCACAGTTAAAAACTCTTAAACACTGTGAAAAATATACCAGAAACCCCCATAATGTTATGCCTTCTAAGAGGTAAAACATTTCTTCTTCTAAGAAAAATGCCAAAGAGATGAGAGAGTAACTCACTCCAGCCTGAGCACTGTGAAGGAGCCACACCTCTGTTTCTTGGGAGCCAGCAATTCATGCTGAGATGTGAATTCTCATGGAAGCCTTGGCCGGAGGCTGAGAGTGTGGTCTCCCTCTCCTCTTGCTGTGTCTGATTTGTGCTGTGACCTAACTCAACCCTTTGCCAAATCCCTCTTCCCCCACTGGGCTGTGACCACTCACCTCTAAAACCCATTCTGAACTCTGGGGGTTTAGTTCCTGAAGAGATGAAAAGTTGTAGGAGAAGCAGGAGAAGAAACTTTCAAAGGCTCTTAAGAAAGTTACAGTTAATGACTTTCAAAGAAGTTTAAGCTCCTAAATGATGTAACATCCTCTTGGAAGGAACATTCTTATGTCTATCAACTTACTAGGAATATTTAAATATCTGCATATTTCCAGTCAAAGTATTTCTGCTCAAGTGTGGCAAAAAACTCCGGATCATCCCAGCTTGCAATTATTTATTTCCTTGGATACCGAGATACAATGAGTAGCCAACTTAAGAATTAATTCGCACAAATTTTACATGAATTTATTAAAAGATATACGTCCTTGCACTCCCAAATTAAAGGGGAGATTGAAAATTACACCTTCTGAGCAAAGCAAGAAACAAAAGTCAATATCTCTATAATGTTATGATTGACCTAAGCTTTTAAGTATGTATTAAATGGCATGTTTCTCATTATCTGTGGAATGTAAGTTCTGCCGTCCTTTATTTGATTTAACATTTTACACAAGTAAAAGGACTAAATAATTTGATAAAAAAGCAAAGCATACATTGGGCTTTGCAATAAATTTGCGTAGCTAAGTTTCTACATAGCTTGTTTTATTGTGTTGTAAAATAGTGTGTAAACGTACAAAATTTTATTTACCCTTTTTTTCTTCTTTACCTTCCTAGCTATCTGTGAATCTGTTTGATTGATCTAAGAGTTATTGGCTGACATATAATTAACATTTTCCACTTTGGGAAAGTTTTTTAAGGCAAATAAAAGCCTTTTAATAACTGTGGGTTTCCTTTTTTGCTTCTAGCAGTATACACATAAAATACAATCTTCTACATTCACTATTCCCAGGTTAATTAAAAAAAAATTGTCTCATTCGGTGACCTTTCGAATAACCTATTTAAGACAAATGACACCCCAAAGACTGTTTATCCTCACAGTACGTAGATGTGTACTATGATAGACTGTACTCTTTAGAATTATCATGGGCAGCAGATTTAAAGTTAAAGCAGGCTGGGAGGTACCAATAAAAGAAGACTAAATATGCCCCTCTGTTCTTTCAAAAACAATTGAAAACAGCTTTATGTCACTATGAACTGCAAGTGGAAACTTATTCTTTCTTGCAGAGACAGTTTTTTGTCCTTCATTCATTTTTTATAGCAATAGAGTCAGATATATCTATGAACCGATTTTGGAGAAGGTATTTGATTTTCTCTGCATTAGGGAGGAAACACTCTTGCAAAGCACAGCTACATGTCTGGATAATTGATACACAAGGAGAGATGGTCTAGGAAAAAGCTAAGAGAAAAGTGGTAGACTAAAAGCCCTTTTCTCCCTCAGCTGTAAGGCATGTCATTACAAGGCATGCCATGTAAGGCAGAACACCAGTGGCTGGTGTTCTGTTGGTGGCTACAGCTCCGCATTCCACTGATGCAATGGGGAAGAACTTACCACGGCAAAATCCAATTTTATCAGGCCTGAGCATGTAACACTCCCCCAATGCCTTACACATTCATGTTTCCATGGCAAGCAAACCTCTAGGGTGCAGGAGACCTACAATAGGTCCCCCAGATAGGCAATGACTGACCAGGGCTTCAGGATACTAAGCTGACTGCAGTCTATAAGAGATGATCTAAGAGAAGAGGGATGGCCTACATGCTAGTAAATAGAGACTGGAGAGTAAGAGACAACAGAAGAAGAAAATCAAAACATGATGAAGAAAAACAATAGAGTGCCAGAAAGTTTTGGAGTGGCCTGCTTTGCCAAGATGTCTGCAACTTAAGGATTCTGAAATCCAAAGAAAATAATTATTCTGCCTGCTGCTAATGGAAGGCATCAACCATAGTTTGGAAATGTGAATCTGCCAAGCCCTGTGTCTTATTTTACCAGTACAGAAGATGTCTGTTTTTGTCAAATATCACCATTACATCTACTGATCTCCATCTAATCTCTCACTCTAAGCCAAGCCACTGAGATAGTAGCAACTGCAGTTCCTTTACATCTAAAACCCTGTCCTGAAGCAAAAGAGGCTGCCATGAACTTGTGTTTTGTTGTTGTAACCCCAACAGATATGGAACAATTTTTTTAAGATCACATCAGTGGTTTGAATCACTGGTAACTTAAGCCAAACTGCATCACTGATTGCATATCAACACACAATAAAGAAAAAATACATCTATTCACTTGGACCAAACACTTGACAAGCACATGGAAAAATTATGAAGACAAACCTGCCATAAATATTCAGACCAGGTAGGAATTTCACAATGGAGAAAGTAGTAATTTTCCACCTACAAGAAACTTTCTGCACACTTAGGCAAAAGTTTCCTGTTAAAAACATGTCAAAAAGGAGAGACTGAAATCAGTAAAAACATAGAAAAATTCACAGACAAAACCCCAGCCAGTACAGAAAGTAAAGAAAGTTTCTGCTGTAATAGATCTTTAACTGATTTAGATCACCATGGATCTAGAAATATCCAGTGAAATTTTGCTGGTTTATACCAGGCAAAGATTAAAATTTTGAACCCAAAATCTAAAACTCAACTATCCATTTTCTATAGTTACATTTCCTTTTTATATGAGAAGATGAAAAAATAGTTATAACTTTTTCCTGCCAACTGAAATTCATCAGAAAGACAAATGGAGCCATGAAGAATACACATTAAGTTGTACACAGTTTTTTGACACATTTAACTGACTCCTCTTTAGCCAAAGCAAAGGCTTCTAAATACAAGTGAGGGAGAGAGCAGGAACTCCTTTTTCAATACCTTCAAGGAACTCCTTTTTCAATACCTTTAAGAGCTCCTAGATACCATGATAATGAGAGCTTAAAATAGCTCTAAGTTAGAAATATACATTCTAATGACTACCTATTATGCTACTAGTTTTCTAAAGATCTTTCATTAAGACTGTGGGAGATGGTCTTAGTGATAAATTATAGTGTATAGATAGAAGAAGGACTTAATTATCATCTTCTATTTTTAGTGTTGCATGAATCTAAATAACACTAAATGATAACCTAATTTATGTACTGGCTGCAATTCCTGCAAATAACATGTTCAGAAGAAGATGTTCATATCTTTTGCTCCTATGGCTAATGCAAGCTCTTCTCAGTATTACAGCAAACACTTTGTGGCTATTTTTCAGTGCCGAGTAGTCCTCGTTGTGTTACTGTTCAGAAGAACATGACAATACCTTATTTCCTTTGATGGCTTTTCCACTTGAACTTACAATGTGTATATTTTTGCCTTGTCATTGTTTGGGTTGCAGTGACAGAGGGACTTGTGCCTTTGAATCTCTTTTCCTCTTTTAATTCTTACTGAAACTTGGCTGTTAGGCAAAAATATTTTCTTCAAGCACCAGTAACAGCTACACAAGAGCATCTCATTCCACTAAAAACTGAAAAAAGATAAAAAGTGTGATTAATAATGAGATGGTGACAGAGTGTCATTTTACAATAAATCTTCCATGAAGGACAACTGTAAGTCTAGAGTAAGGTCTTCTCCTTACTTTAACACATGCAGTGATCACAGTTAAACAAGGAAAATGCTTATTGACATCTCACATTTTGGTCTTTATCCTTTTAACACTCTCTTGAAAACTGCATTTCTTTTCCCTCAGGCAGAACAAGTACAGGAGATATGGGGCCTAAGTCACTCAATAGGGAATATCTACTGAGTATTTGTGCTAACAAATGAGAACTCATTTGAAAATTATCTAATCTTCTCCCTTTCAAAACAAACAGATAAACAAAAATAGAAAAGGAAACTGCTATGAAACACTTTTAATGTGAGCCTTCTCTGTCTATACTGCATAATTACTAACATTTCATTTAGGAGGTCACATTCATCAGTCTGTTTAAATAAACAGTACCAACTGTGTCATGTAAAACTGTGGGCAGCTGGCACTGATGCCTGCAGTCTTATCAGCCCCCTCTGCAAAACAACTCTTCGCTGGGCTTGGCCTTGTGCTACGCCTATTTCTTCCTCTCAGCATCAGTCTCTCCCACCACTTTGTCAGAGCTACTGTTGAAACAGAGATCCCATTTCATTTTCTGTTACAAATGAATGAGAGTTTGAAGGTAATTTTGAGAGTGTTTATGGATGGACTAACAGGGGATTCCTGAATAAACAAAAATTTACTTGGAAACAGTCAAATATTATATAAACAGAAAATATACACTGAGTAAACTAAGTAGAAGTGGACCTGTAAGACTCTCAGTTCATTAAATGGGTGTTAGGCAACCCAATACGATTTTAACTGAGATGATTCTGGTCATATTCCACAAATAAGACAGGAGAAATATATTTATGTTGAAAGCTCTACTGTCAAGGAATCTTGATTAGATGTTGATTGCTCAGCCAAGGCAATGATTTCACTAGAAACTGTGGTGGAAAAGTTTAAAAGAAGCAATCAGAACACCAGAACAAATGTGGGCAATAAGTAGCTATATCTTTTATATTTTTTACCCAAGGTTTGGAGATGCAAATACAGCACTTGTATTTTTACATATATTTACGTTTTCTTGCATAGATTTCTTTGTCTCTACAGAAATGAGTAAACTGGGAAAGGTAATAGCATTTGTTACTAAGATAGACTTTGATCCTTCCTTCATTCTTCAAACAATCTTCTTTATTCTCCTAATGTTTCCTTTGACTTCACCAGAAGTGAATGACTTCACCTCTTCATAGAATGAAACAGACAAATGAGAACACTTAGAAGAGGATCTAACTCCTCAAATACACAAGACTTTCAATGATGTTGAAATGCTCAGGAGAGCTTTCAGGCTTTGTCTCAATATTTTTGCATTTCAGTTTTTTCAAAAGAAATTTCTTCCTTTAGTGCTGGTTCTCAGAGGGGAGGAGATCAGAGTGAGAATCTGTTTGCTATGTTGCCGCTGTTTTTTGGTGCTGAAAAATTCTCCAGAGCAGTTAATTAGGGGTGAGATAAGAAAGGGTTTATTTACCAAGGCTAAGATGTTACAAGACGCGCACAGGCCGTGCCTGAGAGGTTACATTTTATAATACCATCCATCCAATCCCAGATGTGTCCACCCTGTGGCCTTTACTCTGGTCCGCCCCAGGTCCACCCCCTTAAAATGAGTCTGGGGTGTATTTCGGAACCCCCAATTCATCCCATCTTTGTCTTCATCAGAGCACAAAGGGTACATAGTTACCTAATTCTTGACCGTATTCTGTGGTTTAGGCCTTGATATGCTGTTCTGCCAACAATCTAGGCCTTGCCTTGACAAAAGACTAAACATTTCTATTGGATTTGGGGTTATGAGTGATATAGGGAGCATAGAATGGGGTGAGAGGGTTAAGGAATGTATAAACAAGGGTGTTGGAGAAAGGGAAAGGAACAAGGGACAAAAAGGGGGGGGAGGTTGCTGCTTTTAAAATCTACTTCCACTACTTATAAAACTTACAAGTCTTACAAATATTAGAAAAATAAAAAAATAAAAAAACATTAGGGGCTTAAGGCATCAGCTACAAGGACAGAGAAAACAAGAGAGTTTTCCTGAAGTTCAGGAGATTTGATTCCTCTCCTGAGTAATCATAGTGTAGACTCACAATTGAGTGTAGCTTTGTGATGGGATTTTCTATGATGTTTCCCATACTGAGGTCACTGCTGTTGTCAGAATTATCACAGTTGACTCACAGTTTACCACTAAACACTTTATCATTGTTATTTTGTAGCACAGAAGAATGTGACCCTCTGACATTTGAAAATGCTAAAGTAACAGTGGCTGTTTTCTGAAATTCCCTTAAGATAACCACGGCTTTTGCATTAATTGGATGGTTTTGTTGGTCACTGAGATTATCTCCAGATATTCTTTCTTACTAAAAAACATATGTGTTTAGCTTCCTCTGCAGAAGAATTGCAAATTCAATTGCAAGAAGAATTGCATGCAGACAAATTATGGTCTACACCGCTACATCTCTGGGAGGATGAGAGTATGGGTCACAGGATGCTCCTCTCATGCACTGTAGCATAGCATATTTGAAAAGGGAAAAATGTTTTCGAACAGTACTTTCTATGTCACTGTTTTCAAATGGGATATTTAAGCAAGAATTTTGATTAAGTAGTTGATTTGATCTGATTTAAAATACCAAGGAAAATGACATACTTATATTACATATTATATACATATTGTATATATATACTTATAAATGTAAATTATATATACTGACACATGTACAATATTATATTGTATGTGTATATAATACTCTAGATGTTACTTTATAAAATACATACTTTATAGATATGGTACATTAAATAAATAAATATACATCTATATTAATACTTTAAAAACCCTGTAGTTGGCTCACACTTAACAAAACAAGCTAATAAACCATCACTGTTCCAAATAGCCTCCTTGTGACACCAGTCTGTCTCCTGACAGCCTCTCAGCTCCTGCCAATTTTCCTTCTCTAGCTAGATCCAGTCATATTGTTTACAAATCAGCTTTTAGTCTATTAGTCATTTAACAAGTTTCAAAAGTCCTGTAGCATAACTAGCTAATTGCTTACCAGTTAGGAAATAGTGATTATGATTTTTTCCTTCTACAAATCCCTGCAGACATGGTCAGGCTTATTTTATATTTAGGGGAATTGATAGGTAGGATTTAAACACAATTTGAATATTTAGAGGGGGAATCTGTTTTTACAACCTTCAATGTCAAAGTCTGCTCAAGAGCATACTTCTGTACTAGAAGCATATCTTTGTCATGTAAAGTGTGGTGTGGCTTCAACGTGACACAAATGTGCAGCAATAAGACAAGCCATAAACACTGCGACTTTCCAGCTCCTGGCAGGTACTGATGCTTGTTTCCATGGCACTGAATCAGATTCCTGCCAGTTCTGACCTGCAGATTGCAGCTATTCCTGCATCCAGCTGTCACTGTATTGCAGAACATTTTCCTTTGACATTCGAGTACTCAGTGTTTTAGCCAACACTTTCCATGTCTGGAAAAACAGGTGTATGTATTTCCCCAAAAAAATTTTGCATCTGATCTGTAGTTTTAGTGTGCATGCAAGTGTGGAGAGAGAGAGAGAGAGAGAGAGAGAGAGAGATCCACTGCTGCAGACATATTTGAGTGGGTATTACCGAAACTCCAGGAAATCCTCACTGCTGCTTGCCCCACTCAATGGTAGGGGGTGTGAGGCAAGCAAAATAGAGCAGAATATATCATCATTCATTAAGTGCAGAGTCAGAGCTAAGGAACTAGACATCAGACATTAAGCAGAAAACATTACTTGGAATTCAATGCCTATTTTCAACAAATTTCAGGATGTTGCTTGGGTATGAACTTTTTGAGATAATATAAACAACAGAATAAACTCACATGCTTATTCTTCAGTGCTGGAGGCCTCTCTGAGCCAAAAGAAGAAAGATATGGACTTCTTGCAAGCCTCTATCTCTGCTCATGTGAAACTAGCAGAACTCTTGGAAGCTCTTAGAGGCATCTAGAGAAGAGGCAGAGGAGAGCAGTTCTTGGAAACATGCAATAGCAGTCTTTGAAAAGGTAGAGTGAGTTTTAACTAAAACCAAACTCTCTTACAGTTCCACATGCCCATCATTTAGGAGCTGAGCCAACAACAATCTGAGCATGGTAAGGTTAGAATTTAGCAAGAGATCTGGATTTCATATCTGATTAATCCATCATGAAGATATGCCTGAAGTTAAAGGTGTTTCTTGTAGCAACTGCAATCAAGACAGGTAAAAGGCTAAGTCTTCTGCATTGCTTTTCCAAATGCATGCCATGTTAAAGTAAGTTAAAAGAAGAGACTTAGACTGTCTTGTGATTTCACGGTATCTGCAACAGTTAAATAAGAACAGTCAAACTTGGCTCTGCTCCGTTTCCTCTAGGCATGGCTGGAATGATGCTCCTTTTGTAGACTCAATGCTCAAGCAGCAGGGAGAGATGTTAAATGAAAATCTCCCCTCTCTCTTTCCCCTTGATCTGCTCCCATTTGTGGAGTCTCCTCTGAGCGCTGGTGTTGTGCTACAACACAAGACCTTTCAATGAAAGGGGTAGAGGTGGAGAAAAGGATCCTTGCCTTGTGCTGAAGCTTGAAGCTCCAGAGAAGCTGATCCCAGCTGCTCACACAAGGTCACACTGGCTCAGGAGAAGGGGCTAAAGAGAATAGAGAGAATTCATCTCTTGCCACCCATAGAATAATAATACATATATATGCATACATTTAAATATACATCTTCTGAGGAAATCATGTGTCTCTGTCTCTCTGTCTTTTGGGAATTTAACTCTGTGTTACAGGTGGGGGGCTAAGGGGGAGACCAAAGGAGAGGTTCATGTTTCAGAAAATCTGAGCTATGACCAGTGACAGAAATGAAAAGAATGCCTTTTCTAGTATCTCTTAATGCCCTTCATAAACATTCATCTTTCTTACACAGGCTTGCTTTTCTGTCATGTTTGAGTATCCTTTCCTATGTTTTCCCAGATGTGCAGTATGCTGTAGGTCACTTCTTTTCCTGCCTGTATGCTGCTGCAATAAGTTTCCTAGAGTATTTTTAGGTTCCCAAAGAGTACCAGAACTACCAACAGTACATGAGGTGAGATGAATTACAATTATTACTTTAAAAAGTGTAAACTGAGTCAGAGAAACTTTCAGATAGGGCAGTTTTATGGGAAGGAAGCCAGGTCTCTGGAATTTCACTTTCCTGCTTTAACCCTTAGAATACAACCAGGAACAACATAATGTATTCTGGAACTGAACAATGAATTTTTTTGGTAAGTGCTGTAAGTCAAATGCTTTCTGTATTCACTAAAGCCTAAGCTAATGGCTTCCTTGAGCTTTGTGTGCACACTCCTCAGGGGTGTGTGCACAAGCCAAAAAGGAGAGAAAGGAGATTGCAGCAAATACTTGGCTCCAGTATGTGCATTACATCTCTCACAAGGGAAATAGTGAGAAAGGTTTGAAAAATGCAAGCCAGTACATTTTATGCAGGCCAGAGGTAAAGAAACATTTTCAAAATCTCCTTTTAGTGGTGCTTCTGCAAGAGATCTTTATGTACATGCAGAATATAAACATACAGTTAGTATGTTTACATACATAAAATAAATAACAGGACAAAAATAAATAAATAATAATAAAGAACTGTTAGCCAATTTAACCCTTATATAACTCATCTGGAGTTACCCAAGATGGGAATATGACTTCAGAAATCAGCAGTGGCCTCACTGAAGAATTGCACAAATTTATATTTTCAAAAGTAATTTTCATAATAGCGTAAGTTTCATTATGTTCTGGAATAGAATGAATACATGTTGCAGAATAAAAGCTGGGATGGAAGTGATGGTCTAAACCATGCATCTAAAGGGAAAGTAAAAAAAAAATAAGGCCAGAAGAACACACTACTAAAATCTTGCATATTCCTCTTGCTTTCAGAAAGGTGATGAAGATTTAGAGGTGACAGTTTAATGCAACTTTGCACTGGCTGAGTCCAGCTCTTTGCCTGCCATTAAGGAGCAAAGAAAGCAGATAGTGCAGTCCTCAAAAGAAATAACATCACAGATTTTATGACTAATGTCTTACTTATTACCTTTGTTCTCATTTGGGAATCAACCACTTGACTTTAGAGACATGGAGACTAAAAACATTAAAATCTCCTGCCATATTTTCTAAGGCTCTGTTTGGAGAACCTGTGGTCCAGGCCACCCCTGTGCTGTATGCAGTATCATCAGCCTGAGGTAGGAACTTGAAAAGCAATTTTACTTTCTCCAGAGCTGTGTTCCATTTTTAAGTGCAGCAGCTACCTTCCTTTATGTGACATTTAGCTGTTATCTGCATGGGCAACTCATTACTGGAGCCTAAATGATGCTCCTTCTGCTCCCAGCAAAGATCTGTCTCCAGCAGATTTGATTGACTGGAGCTATGGGAGCATGATAACCATAAAGCATGAAATTTTCAGGATAGCAAATCCCAGACGGTGGGACATTTAACAGTAGCAAAGACTTTTCTCAAATCTTTAGGGAAGTAGGGACAACTTCATGAGGTGTCAAAACAAGACCTGGCTCTCATTTGCAGGAGATGTAAAAGCTAGGTAGATAAAAGAGAGTTATGTTGAAGCATAAGTAGAGCACTTAAGCAGTATTATTCTATCTGTAACGAAGTGAGACTGGTTCATGGTCTCACTCACAGGATACTGAAAGCGCTGCCACACACCCAAACTGGCATAGTGTTTTCATACCTGGTGCAGAAGATGCTCCCACCGTTTCATCATTCTGTGATTAGAAACGCTCAGAGCAGCCAAAGAGGTGCCTGAAGAGGATGGCTGAAACATAATGAAACTGTGCAAAAGCAGTAGAAAAATGGTGAGAGAATACTGTGCTCAGAAAAATTAAGTAGAATGCATTCTCTCCCTTCCTTTCACAAGAGGGAATGTCAGATCTTTGATACACCCACTTCCTGCTTCTTTAAGTTGGGCAAAGAGCAAAAAAAACAGTCTTATGAAAACAAGAACCAAAAAGTACAATGAATTTGAGGTTGCATCAACAGCATTTCGCGTGAAAGCATGCTTACTGTTCGAGGTTCAACCAAAACTCAGATAAAAATGTATGCGTAGAAGAATTGGTTAGGGAAATAAATTACTCTTCAAAACATGAATGCTTTTACCTCTTTCTTTGGAGAGACATGACATATACAATTACTGTAAGTGTACCGACTGAAAGGGGACCTCATTAATGTGTATAAATATCTAAAGGGTGGGTGTCAAGAGGGTGGAGCCAACCTCTTCTTGATGCTGCCAACCAATAGAACAAGAGGCAACAGGCAGAAGCTGATGCACAGGAAATTCTGCCTGAACAAGAGGAAGAACTTTTTACCATGTGAGTAACCATGCACCAGAACAGGTTGTCCAGAGAGGCTGTGGAGTTTCCCTCACTAGCAAAGTTCAAAAACTGTAAGGGTGCAATCCTCTGCCAGGTGCCCTGGGATGAACCTGTCTGAGCAGGGGGGTTGGACCAGAGGAACCACTGTGGTCCCTTTCAACTTGACCAGTTCTGTGGTCTTGTAAGAAAGTCAGAACACATATCTATCTAAATGGAGCATGTTTGAAAGTTATCCATAAAGGACTGTCTCAGGTGTTGCAGTCACTCAACACTCAGTATTTAAGATGCACAGTCATGGTATACCTGGAATAATTTTTGTTTGTTTGTTTCCTGATAGAATTAAAAAGAGATTCAGGTACCAAATGTTGCTTATTACTAACCATTCTGCTATAAGTGTTTGTCCGTATTTGTGAACACTATGGCACTCTGGGATTCTCCCCACAGGATGTTATTTCTTATTACAGAATATTGCTATTGCTTTTTATTGGTTGTGGTTCATTTTTTCTTTAGGTCAAATTGGAGAAATGAAGGGGGGAAAAGGATCAAGATTTTAATTTAAGATAAAACTGTTTTCAACAAAAACTGGGGGAAAGCAACAGTCTGTAAAGAACTGCTGTTGTTGGTGGCCCCCACTGACTTTCTTCTATCATTACTATCATAATACAGCATTGCTCCCATATTCTAAAAGAAAGGATAGATTTTTTTTTTTATTTTTTCATTTCTGTTGATGACAAAATTATAGGTTAAACAATTATTTGGTTGTTTTAATAATGCTGACATCTAGAGAGCTGTGTACAGAGGTGGGCATATTACAACCTGTGATCTTTGTAAAGACAGCTTCTTTTAGATGTGCTTCTTTTAACTTTATCATTTTCCCTTTACATCATATTCACTTTCTTGCATTTAGGAAGCGTAATGAAAAGGACAGTTATCTATATTTAGAGTAAGACACTGAAAAATACAGTGACACCAACAGTAGCTGAGGCTTTTGGGACAAACTGATTAGGAAGACTAGAAATATTTCTTTTTCATTTAATCCTTCTAGTGAAAGTTATTTTCATAAGCTTCTCTGAAGATAAAAGATTGATAATGTCAACATCTCCATCTCTCATGAGGAAACTATATTTGACCTGCTAATGCCACTACTGACTTTTGTTTCCAAAGGCTGGTCCCTCCCAAATTACCGTCCTCAAAAGTTTAACATTCCCCTTGTTTCCTCTCTTTGTGCTTATGCATAGCAGAGGCCTCTGAAGGATGACGCCAATCCTTTTCAATACAGGAATGTTCCCAAGGAAATGGATGGTTCCTGGGCCTGAGAGAGACAAGGAGCAGAGCAGGATGTGTTGCAGTACACAAAGCTAAGTCTCTCTAGTAAAGGTTACGACACCTGCAAGAAAGAGATGGACAGGATGTGAGTGATGCACAGGAAGTGATGCAGGCAGGAAACATGAAAGCCAAGTAAAGAGATTTCCAAAGTAAAACAGGAAAATGGTTGAAAGGAATGAAAACTGAATGACATGGTAAAAGATGATGGGGGTTTGTTGTGTTTTGTTTTCATTTGGTCCAGTAGTAAAGCTTTGGCAAAACAACTTATGTGCACTTCCTAAACTGATGTAGCATGGAGACCTTTGCAGCTTAGGTGTGAGGTCTTGAAACAGCCTTGTAAGTTGCAAATGTTTTGTGTGCATTTGTATGCAGTGTGCACTACAACTGTATGTGCGGAAAGCACAAGAAAGCCTATATGTGCTCCAAAAGGGTCATTTTAAATAGACAGTAATCTCAAATTTCCTTTCCCTACCATAAAATCCCTTCTGTGACAAACTCTAAACATAAAAAGAAAGATTCTATCTATCTTTTCATACCAGTGAATTCAGCAAGTTTGCATCCAAATTGCACTAGTGTCTCTGGAACTGGAATCAGGCTCACTCTGTTTTTCTGGGACATACTTTGACAGGATGCAGACTGGATCTTGACATATATGACACTGTATTTCTGGAGTTTAAAGCAGCTCAGAAGTCTATTTATTCCTCAGTTTATTTCCGGTGTCACTACTATGTAACATTAATTATGCAGTTATTCTATCCCCATAGGGGAGACTAACAAAACTAAAACATTTTTAGAACTATATGTCACTGTGGTTTTCAGGACCTTTACTACCTTAGAAATATGGCATCATCATTTGCCTCACTTCCCTCACATACAGTTTGCAAAAACCTGTTATACCAAGAATATGACATAACTAGTGTCTTGAAAGTGTTATTTACACAAATGAAGTCAGTTACATTAAGCTGCTCTGAGACTTCACATAAGAATATTGTAAAGAACTGGCATTTTTGTTGTCATTGTAATTATTATTAAAAATAACCAGTGCTATTAAAAATTGTACTATTAGTTTTCATAGTGGTCCAGGTTCATTTCTTATGATGAACTAAATTCAAAGGGACTACACTGATGGACCTTTTTCTGCCCCACTGTTTTTCAAGACCTGAACTGCTTCAAATGTAACTTTTGGATTAGTAAAAAAGCAACAACAGTGCTTTCTGTTACAGCAAAAAGGAGATGACAATTACAATGTATAGATGCTAATACAAGCATATCACAAGATGGGGCCAAAGAGACTCGATAGAGGAACTGAAATTAAAAGTTTAAGTCTTCAAACAGTTATTTTCCAGTAGTGCTATAATTCATATGTCCCAGAAAAAATCACTTTCAAGAAAATAAAAGAGTGCTGAAAAACAATTTTGTCCTTTGCAAGAAAGAATATCAAATTTTGGACTCTACATTGAAAATAAAGTAAAATACAGTTGAGTCTCATTAAACAAAATGCTAAGAAAAAATGTTTACTCTTCTCTCTAAGAAGAGAATAGGCTAGAATCTAGCAAAATGAGGGAAAGAGCTTTTAACCTAAAATGCCTTGGGGCCTCTTCATATACTTACTGAATTCATTTGTGACTTCAACAAGGTATGGGATAATATAAACTCCAATCCTGCAGTTGTGATTAAGTGACGGTATGGCTTTGTGCACTTTGACAATGAAACCTGATGTTGCCTCCAGTGTTTACACAGCCTATTTCTGAAGTTGCTCTCTTTCACTAACAAAACAATTCCATTCTGGACTGACCCCCATTCTGACTTAAAACAACTCATCATGGAGTTTATGTGGCCTGCAACTTTTGAAAGGGCTAAGGAGTTTTCCAGAAGAGAGGGAAATGAGTGGTAGGTGTGGCATTTCCAGTGGAAGAGGTCCTGTTTGCAAAACACACATTTTAGGGGTTTGTTTGCTTTGGTTTTGTTAGTTATATGATAAGCATGAAGTGAAGACAGACTTTACATATTTCTATCTGATAACGCTATTAGGATAAAGAAAAAAAGCTATGTGTGTTCCTGAGGAAAGGGATATTTTTGCAATTCATGAATGACGCCTCCAGCACTGGCAGAGGACACCAGTCTTGGAGATGGTGATGTTAATCCAGAGCCTTTGTGCTGAAGTGCTACATTTTCTAAAATTGGGTTACTTTGGCTTCATGTGTTCAGATTGGTAAGGATCAAAAGTAATGTTTGATGACTTCTTATCAGGTTCTACAAAATGGATTTGATAGACCACTGGCATGGTTCTTGCCTTGCAAAGAGTCACAGTGTTGAGGGTGTTTTTCGTGCACTGAACAGATGATGCCCTTACACTGGGCAGGACCCCTAGCCATATCGCACAACCTCTGAAAAAATATAAGCTCTGCTTACCAGATCTGTGGATCCAGATCCTGAAGGAATTCCTAATTCTTCTACATGTTTCTCGCTCTCGTTCCCTGCAGTGATGGATACCTGCATGTTCAAGTGCTGTTGTACAAAAGCCAAATATAAAACAATTTCCCTTAACAGAAAGCTTATTAAAACCAGAGCAGTAGCCTGCAATCTGGTGCTCACAGAATCATGTTCCAATTTTTGCTGAAACTAACTGATGTCCAGTTTGTTCAGTGACAGTTCATCCTGAGCTGAAGGTAGATTTTCTTTTCTGAAGGAAAAAACAACCAGTGAAACTATATTCAACTGCAGCTCCCTGGAGCAATATTGAAGTTACTTGGTGGGGGCTACTTTGGCCTAATGTGTCTCTGGCTCTGTTTTTACCTCTGTGACTGTTCCTTCATGATTCTTGCTTACAGAAAGCAAATGGGTGGCTCTAGCCTATGCCATGAAGCAGGTGCACTACCCATGAAATTGGGCCAAAGCCCAAAACTAGTCCCTTTCCTGGCACAAAAGACTCACAGCTTGTCTTCTCTGGAGCTCAGGGTTAGATTTACTTCTCAGAGATGCTAGGGAGCATTTGTTTGCTGGACTTAATTCTTACACCATTTCTGCTGAATCCATTCTTATCTCTGTGAAGATGTATAGAAAAAATGCTACCTCTATCTTGATATGGTACCAAAACAATTCCTGATAGAGTTATATAACTCACACTGCATTTCAAGGGTGTCCCATGTGGGCAATAGATTGGATACAAAGTTATTTTTATTTTCACATATCCATCTGCCACAATTCATGTTTTATCAAAGCAGTTTACATGATTTCAGGCAAGGCTGTTAAAGAGCATTGGTTTCTGCAGTTGCCATGGATACCAAGCAACATGTTTTCATTTTATGACATGATAATATTTTACAATTCTGTGTTAATTTATTTTTTTGATGACACTAGCTTCTCCATCCAACTCTCAAATACAGCTTGTGATAAAACCTTGACAGAAGGAAATTAGTGGTGTAAAAGTAAGGATTGACCTGCTTGTAACCACAATAAGGAACCAGGCAAAACTAGACCATTGACATGTCCTTTTAATTAGGCTGAAATCAGGGAGCACTAGGAGACGGTGTTTTCACGGGCCACTCAAGAAGTTGTCTTCCTCTTCAATATTATGCCATACTCGTTAAAGAATTGCCTTATGCTTTTTGAGAGAGTATGATTTTTTGTTTATGTTCATGTCAGGAGGTCTCTCTTTCTTCCGGATTCTGCAGTGTGATGCAGGAGAATTATTTGTCAGCATGCCTCTTTCCTTTACAAACTCAAGTGAGCTCTTTGCTGATGTGAATTAGTATTCCAGTTTATAACAACTAAACTTTCATATGTATCTAGTATCACACAACCCTTTGCTCCACAATACCTGCTGCCCTCTTCTCTCGGAGGGTAGCTTAGTGCATTTCAGTGACGTTGTGCCTATAGTAGCTGGACACTGTAAAGCACTTTGGGGTCTATCCTGACAAACACTGCTCTGTAAGTGAAATCTATTACTAACTGTTAGGAGAAGTATTGTCCTTCTAAAATTTCATCTGCTTCTCCCTTAGCCAGCTGTAAAAGTTTTTTAGAGATCTTTTTCCTTACTCTTTTTCTTGCCTTTTCAGACCAGATATGAGATCTGTGATTTATCAGCACTGAGATTTCGTTGTTGTACAGCAATATGTCTTAAAATATGTTCTTCCAAAATGTGCTGCAAGTCGAGTTGTGACAAATCCAGTGAAAGCTGAGGGCAAACAGGTTCCTTCTGCAGAACCTGACTTTAATATTTGAATAAGCCTTTCTGTTCAGTGACATGAATTCTGGACAGCTAAGAGACTTGAAAGCAGATATTTGCTTGTGTGGGAAAGCTCAACCCCTCATTAAACCCCAGATTTAATGAAAGTGAAATGAGGAATAGTCAGTGAATCTTCACTGCTGTCATGAGAAGTTGTGACAATTAACATCAGATTAAAGCTATAGAATTTGGCAATCTAAAACTACAACTACAATTTCAGAAATAATTACAAATAAGCAGAAATAAATGTCTATACTCGGTGGGATTGTAACAGAATGAGGGCATGGATATAGTTAACAACCAGGCTCTTCTTGGTGGTGCCAAGCAATGGCACAAGAGGCAACGGGCAGAAACTGATGCACAGGAATTTCCACCTGAATATGAGGAAGAACTTCTTTTCTGTGTGGGTGACTAAGCGCTGGAATAGGTTGCCCAGAGAGGTTATGGAATCTCCCTCCCTCACTGGAGATAGGCAAAAACTGTCTGTACCCAGTTCTGTGCCATGTGCTCTAGGATGACCTTCCTTGAGCAGGGAGGTTGGACAAGATGACCATCTGTGGTTCCTTCAAAGTTTAATCATTCTGTGATTCTGTGAACATGGATGCAAAAAAACCCTTTGGATGTGCTATCCACATGTAGCTCATGTCCATCTGCACTCCCTAGCTCTATATCTGAGCTGGTGTTTGTCTTGATAACACTGGGCCTGGGGTCACTGATTAATTCATAAAAACTGTGGCAGCTAGCATGCACCAAACAATTTTCTATTAGCGTTACCCTAGCTGGCTACATCTGTGCAAGTTCAAATCAATAAGTCCAAAGTAATCTGTATGGTGTGCTCCTGAATCCAGAAATGGATTAGACTACCATTCCCAAAGATGAAGCCAAAATTCTTTCTTTTTTTTTCAAAGAGAGTAGCACTATTGTATGATTGAGTGCTCCTACTAGCATTAGGCATAAATAGTTGAAGGGGTGGTTGGAGTCCATGTTTCTTGTGGTCCACTTGGCCTGGTTTACTCCAGCTACTCTGCCATGTCTTTGCTGTAGTTCACCTATTCAGGTTCACCTGCTACCTGCCTCTGTGATGGATATTCTCCATGGACATGCATGATGTTGCGTAGCTTTCTTTGAAATAGGAGAAGGCAGCTGGGATTCACATTGCCTGCATTTTGGATAAAAAGAACACCAGTGTTGGGCATGGGTTGGCTTTGGAGGCCTTGGTGAGGACAAGTTGGAGGAAGAATTAGAAATGGCCTGGAAAATAGAAATAATGGAATAATAGTACCCGCTTTGTAAAGAAAGAGAGTGACAGTAGGCTAGGGGAAGTTGGGGAAGTTAGGAGGGGAAGAGTGTTAAAAAAATCTCCATATTTGGCAGTATATGGGGTTAGATTCCTGCCTGGTGAAGGTGTGATGCAAGAATGGGTGAGGGGACACTGACAGAGATTCAAGACTAGAGTTGAGCTATTTCCTTTGTGAAGCATTTTTACTTTACACTCAATTTGTTAAATTGATTAGAATACAATTACCAGCCCACTAGATAGAAGGATGTTTCTTATGCTTGTCTCTGTCTTCCAACTCTCAAATGAAGCATGGGCTGGCTGTTTGACAACATAAAATTAACAATAATTTTCTGCCTTTTAAAATAAATATTTGAAGCTGTTAACTGTGGCAGAGAATGCTAAAAGCGGTTCAAAACAAGATCACTTCAACATGAAAGCTTGTCTAAACGACAGAAACAATTCATCCATTCAGCTCCTCCTTCATGTGAGGGCATTCTTATTTTGTTTTAAGAATACATACTGCAAATCAGTGAAAAATTGCTTTCTAAAACCTGTAGTTCAGCTGGAAACATTTTAATCCTTAGAGAAAGCTTGTGTTTCAACAAAGCTATTTATGTGGTTCAGTGGGATGTACTTTCATATCCTGTCTCTATTTACAGTCTTGACTAGTACAACACACTTGTTTAGAACATGCATTTGCCTTACCTCTACTGCTCTTAGAGAAACAAACCAGCACAATGAATGACAGGCAACAATGACAAGACAGCCTTGTATTTGCTACAGGCTGCTGCTCAAAAGGCAAAAGAAAAACAGTCTGGAGCAACAAATTACCACTATTTTTACAATTCCTTTTAACCACAAGTTGATTCTTTCTACTCAGTAAAATTAGCTCCAGAGGAACTACCAGGAACCAGTAAATAATTAGCTGTAGACATAACTGGCAATTACTGATTCAGAGAGGTGCTGGTGCCCTTAATACCTCCTTGTGGCAATGACAGTTTGGGGCATTTTCCAAATTGCTTTTCTAGAGTGATTAGTGCCACTAATTTTTCAATGCAACTGAAGCTCTTTTGTTCTACCTTTCCTTTTACAACCCGTCTTTATCTTTGACTGAAATTGTAGCTGCATTCTATACCTTAATTTGATACCCATCAGTTATTCCAGTAGCCCTAGAAAGATAGAAGTACAGTAATCCTTGTATTAAGTAGTAGACTAAATAATTTCTTGCAATTTTCTTGAAAAGTTTTAGTCAATCTCTTGATTTTTAAAAGTGTCTGTTCTGGTAGCTAAAAGCCACTGGTCACTGAAACAGTGCCAGTATTTTCACAAGTTGTTGCTAGTGTGCTTCAAGCCTAACCTGCAGAGATAATTTATTATGAGCTCCCAAAGGCCCTGAGGCATTAAAACATTTTGTTTGATTAGGGCTTGAATTTCTAGGAATGCATGACAAATATTTTTATACGTTTAGGATATAATTATATATTATCATATAGTTTTTATTTTTAATCATTGATGATGATAAAAACATGCTGTTCCCAGATTTTTGGCAAATAGACAGTTGTGTCAAACACAAGAGTTTCATAATATATTGGCTGAGAATGCCTTTCTTACTTCTTCTTTCCCAGATTAGGACTGTTTTCAAACATCGGCTGTGTTTCTGTTTATCATACAGTTTTTGCATTATATTTGGGAAAAAATTTTACCTGCTCCAATTGAGAGTGCTTCTATTAGCACACAATATATTACTCTAGAATTGATATGACAACAATCTTGATCTACTCCTTCTCAACAGAGTGGATCTTGTGAGCAAACTGGAGATTGGTGGCCATCTTGGCTACAGTGACTAGAAGGCAATAGAGTTTAAAATCTCTGTTGACAGGAGGAAAAGTGCCAGTAAAACCTCAACTCTGAACATGAGGAGAGCAGACTTCAGGCTGCTCAGGGAATTCATGAGTAAAGTCCCCTGGGAAAATGTTTTTGCAAGTGCTGGGGTCCATCATGCTGGTCACATTTCAAACATCACCTCCTAATGGCACAGAAGCAGGCAATTCCCATATGTCAGAAGGTATATGTCCAGTGGAAGCAAGGTCAAGTGACATGGGAGGAATACAGAGATGCTGCTTGCTGCTGTAGAGAGAAAATTCATGTGACCATAGCTCAGCTGGAGTTGAAGCTTACCAGAAACATGGAGGACAATAAAAAGAGTTTTTTTCAAATATATTAATGGTAATAGGCAGTATAGAATTATCATCAACCTGTTACAGGATGAAGATTGTCACCTCACAAACAGGGACAGAGACAAGGCAGGGGTGTTTAATGCTTTCTTTGCCTCTGTCTTCAACATGGATGAAGGCCCAAGGGAGTCTCCATGTCCTGAGCTGGAGGACCATGGCTGTAAGAATGATCAGCTCCCAGTTGACCCTGAAATTGCGTGGGATCTGCTGCTCCAGCTGATCCCTACAGTCTATTGGGCCTGAAGGGATTCATCCCAGAATCCTCAAAGAGCTCTTTGATGTCATTGCAAAACCTCTCAATGATTTTTGAACAGTCTTGGGAATCCAGAGAGCTCCCAGCTGGCTGAAACGTGGTGAACATTTTCAAGAAGGGCAAGAAGGAGTACCCCAGAAATTACAGGCCTACCAGTCTCACTGCAGTGCTTGGTAAAGTTATGGAGAATATTATTGTGGGAGGTATTGAAAACTACCTGAAAGACAACAGTCATTGGTCACAGCCAGCATGGCTTTGTGAGAGGGAAATCCTGCTTCTCAAACCTGATTTCCTTTTATGACAAGGTAATCCACCTAGCTGATCAAGGAAAGCCAGTTGATGTAATCTTTTTGGATTTCAGTGAAGCTTTCAGTATTGTCCCTCACAGGATCCTTCTGGACAAATTGTCCAGCCCACAGCTGGATAAACACATCATGTGGTGGGTGAGCAACTGGCTCATGGGTTGAGCACAGAGGGTGATAGCGAATGGGATAACATCAGGCTGGTGACCTGTCTCATTAGTGGGATTCTGCAGGGCTCCATCTTGGGCCCTGCGCTCTTCAACCTCTTTGTGAATGACTTGGACACAGGACTGGAAGGGATACTGAGCAAGTTTGCAGACAAAACAAAACTGGGAGGAGCTGTTGACTCCCTCGAAGGAAAAGAGGCCCTGCAGAGAGACCTTGACAAATTAGAGGACTGGGCAATCATCAACCATATGAAGTTCAACAAGGGAAAGTGCCAGATTCTGCATCTGGGATGAGGCAACCCCGTAGGTATGCATGTGGGGATATGATATATATATACAGACTGAGGAATGAGATGCTGGAGAGTAGTGCCACAGAAAGGGACCTGGGGGTCCTGGTCAATGGCAAGCTGAATATGAGTCCGCAGTGCCCTGGCAGCCAGGAGGGCCAACTGTGTCTGGGGGGCATCAGGCAAAGCATTGCCAGCCAGTCAAGAGAGGGGATTGTTCCACTCTGCTCTGCCCTGGTGCAGCCTCACCTTGAATATTGTGTGCAGTTTTGGGCAGTGCAATATAGGAAAGATATAAAGTGACTAGAGAGTGTCCAAAGGAGGGCAATGAAGATGGTGAAGGGCCCTGAGGGGAAGCTTTCTGAGGAGTGGTTGAAGTCACTTGGCGTGTTCAGCCTGGAGGAGACTGAGGGGAAACCTCATTGCAGTCTACAACTTGCCTGTGAGGCAAAGTGGAGGGGCAGACACTGATCTCTTCTCTGTGGTGACCAACTACAGGATCTAAGGGAATGGCAGAAAGTTGTGTTGGGGAGGTTTAGGCTGGACATTAGAAAAATGTTCTTTAGTCAGAGGGTGGTTGAGCACTGGAACACGTTCCTCAGGGAAGTGGTCACAGCATCAAGCCTGACAGAGTTCAAGAAGTATTTGAACAATACTTTCATGCACATGGTGTGATTCTTGGGGATGGTCGTGTGCAGGACCAGAAGCTGAACTTGATCCTTGTGAGCCCTTACAACTTCGCATATTCTGTGATTCTGTGAATCAGCCACGTGAAGACAACAGTACACTCATCTGTATCTTCCAGTACCATTACTCCTTCCAGATTAATTGTGTATCTCCCACAAATGGCTATACAGCAACTGAAGACAGATAACGTCTCAGACCTGAAAACATTTTTCTTGCTTTCCTGTATCTTGCTGATGTAATGTGATATCTGTAAAACTGCATTATAGAATCATAGAATGTCCTGAATTGGAAGAGAGCCACAAGGATCATTGAGTCCAACTCTTAGCACTGCACAGGATATCCCAAAGAGTCACACCATGTGCCTGAGAGCATTGCCCAAATGCTTCTTGAACTCTGTGAGGCTTGATGCAGTGAACACTGCCCTGGGGAGCCTGTGATAAACTTTAATACTGTTGCTGCCAATCTCTGAACAAAGGTTTTCTCTGGTTTACTCAGAGTTCATTTCCACTCTTCAGTTCTATTTATATAACCATCTTCTGCTGATGTGTACAGTGTTCTCACTGACTTTCTTATCATATGCTCACCTGCTCAGCATGCATAAGGAATGGCTCCATTTTGCTGGCCAAGCTGATGTTTTTCTCTAAACAAAGTTATAAAGTGCTGTCTGTATTTCAGAGTCTTACATTTGTTTTGTATAAACTAGCAGTTAGAAAAATATTCCAGCACCATTTCAACAGTTGCAATTAGCCATTACTAATGGTAAAATGATTCCAGTCAATCCATCTGGTTATATATCTGTATGAACGTAAAGTCCAGGAAGGAATCCTACTTATTTTTTGAATGTGGGTTTTTTCATATTCTAGGTCGATGTCGCTTTGTATGATGATGTACTATTGACCTGGTTTAATAGAAGTAAGTTTTATGGTATCCATATATTTCCAAACTCTGCTCATGAATTTAGTCTCTTGAAAGGATAGATTTTAAATTATGTATCAGAAAATCACTTAATGGTTTTAGAAAACTGGGTTCACTGTGTTCCAAATGCCATATAGATTCAATATAGATTGTATGAAGAATTTTTTAGAATTTTTTGTTCTAACTAAAGGTGAAAAATACAGTAAACCTCTATGATTTATACATTGGGAATATTGACTGTTGCAACAATAGTTTGAAAACCTTATTTCAGAGGAATGTCAACTTTGTAACAGATTCTTCTGGTTCTCCTTTTACTAGAAGCACACCCACATTCCTCATGAATGCATTATTTATGATCTCACACTGCCTAATTCTTTTCCCCCAATAATTATGCAACCAGCAAATATTCATACTATGAGCAAATCTTCACAAATAGTGCTAAAGATTCTCTTTTTTAACCCCTTAGCTGATCTTTCAACTCTTGCCTTTTTAAAGATCCAAGTATCTCCCTCTGTTTAAGGCAAACTCCTTATGACACCAGGAGCTGCTCAGAATTTTATCAGAAGAGACATAACATGCAGGTTTCAGTCATCTCATGTACTTGGCGTTCTACAATGTGTTCCACTGTATCCTTGGCAGCTGGTTAATATATCCTATTTACTTGCTATCACAAGATCTCGTCCCTATGTAAATGTGCTCAAAAGAATGAGAAAAAGATTTTTATATGTTGATACATCTATATTGTTGACAATATATTTTTAGTAGTTTTGTTCCTTCCTCCTACTTAATATCTCAGTAACTCAGTCCAGACTAACTGCACGAGGAAGTGAATTGCACACTCAAACCTTTATTTTTCACTGTAAACTGCTATCTGGCCTAGGTTGAGCATGTTTCCAAATATTCCAGATATTGCATTTCCTCTCAGTTCCCAAGCAAAGAGCTGACCTAGCTATTTTGGCTGTAAAATACAGCCAAAGACTGTACACTAGTTACTCCTTTCCATAAAAATTTGGGTCACCAAATAGAAGGTGCACTGTGACAATCAATCAGAGATGGCTTTAGGATGGTCATCTCTCCTTTTCTGGTAGTCATTTGAAAGGAAGTCTTGTTTGTCCATAGGGCAGAGCATCCAAATTTTCCAAACTGTTGTTCTGAGGACCTCCCTTTTTTCTTTTATGTCATAAGGTGTCTTTGTTTCACCTTTCCTCTCTCTGCCCTCAGATAAAAAATTCCAGCCTCCCCATTTCCAGCCTTCCAGCCTGCCCATTTTCAGCCTTCCAGCCTCACTTACACTCACATCCTGATTGCTTTCTCTCATAGCATCTATTTTCCACAGGGATCTCACTTTACATTTTCCTCTGCTGCCATCCCTTTGCCATCTTTTCAGATCAGGATCTCAAGGCAAAAACTGACAAGAACTACTGAACTTTTTCAATTCAAGGAAAAAAAGATGTATTTTCTATTCTGAAATGAAAGATTGGTGATTAAAGTTGTATGGAGATACTAAAAGGCAAATTTTGTTAAATTTAGATACGGGCAAGAATCAAATTTCTCTTCAGGATTTATAGGTTATATTATGAATTAATTAATTTACTCATTAATGAAGGCAATAAGTTCATAACTGAGAGTCTATTGCTCTTTGTCCATTGAAAATACCCAGGAAAGATATTTTCAAAGTGTTTTGTTAGGTTTTGTTTTGATTTGGTTTGTTTTTTTCATGGGGATGTGTGCTGTGGCATGAGTTCAATAAATGTCATGACCTGTCCCTTTTACACTTAAAAGTACAAACACAAGGTTTTTCATCTACAAAACTTTTTCTCCATTTCTTTCTGGCTGCTGGGCATAGTAAAGTCAAATGTATGAACAAGGTTAAATATATGCCTTATCTAAACCACTGCACAGCATGGGAAGGAAGTAGCAGCAATCAGGCTCCAAATAAAAAACTAGACCTGTTCCTTATGTTAACTTCTCCAGACAGGTGGATGCTGTCAACATGGCCCACTGTCCACACTGCTTGCAGCCTGTGAAAAGGTGTGAAACATTTTGCACCAAGCTGCTGCTGTGAAATCTTGTACATTCATTAGGAAACCAGTTTCCTGTGTCTAGTTATATTTACACCAGCACTTTCCTTTTCCTCTTTTTTTTTTGTTTGTTTTGTTATGAAAGCTTCATAACAACTGTTGAAGATAGTTCTTTAGCTGGTGTAAATGAAAAAAGATAAGACCACTAGTATCACTTGAGGAGGCTCTGCTTCCCTCTTTTCTTACTGAATGAGGGAGAAAAGGCGGGGAGAAAAAAAGAGAAGAGAGACCTGGAACCTAAAAAACTTCCAAGATTTGTCTGGACTTGATTCCCATCTGCCTCCTTCTGATATGTAGGAGTCTCTGGAGGGAACCTGTCCTACCCACAGGACTGGGCAACTTAAGCTTTTAGTGGTATTTTCAGCTGTCTAGCTAACCTGAAGTCAGCTGACGATGGTGTAAGTATGATATATATTTAGATGTTCCTTGCAAGTTACTAAAGGCATGTAGGTACAAAAAAACAGCAGCCACTTCATGCAATGCAATATGCTTATTGAACATAATTTAAATATAGATTTAATTTAGTGCCTTTATACATATTTTGTAAATACATTTCCCTATGCACCCCTGTGAGTAAGTAAACGCTCCTCAAGATATACTTCTGTGACTTGTGCTTTTCCATTGTTCAAGAGATAAGGTGCTGAAGAGGAAGTCCTGACCTTGCTGAAGTCAATGATAAGGCTATTCTCTCCACTGGGGTTAGAATTTCACCTGGGTGTTTATTTTGATTTCTAAAGGTTGCCTTTGACAACAGTGTATTGACGCAGTATGTTTTGAGGCTATCAAAACAGTGACTTGGAGAAAGAGCTGCTTAACTACTGGGTAATAACCTTCCCAACACCCCACATGTAACAGGGTTTTTTTTGCAGAAGATTTAGCTGTAGATATTTCCTGTCAAGTAGTGTTCTTAACAAGAAAATAAAAAAATTAAAAAAAAATTACAAAAGAACTGAACCCTACAGTTTTAGAAACATGCATTTTCTAATTTTTATGGCATGCTCATTTTCACAGGCTAGTAAATGAATTTCTCTTTTTCCCTTAAAAAAAATAAAATACTGTTGTAACACTAAGGGTAATCCCCAGTGGGCTTGACATTTTTCCAGAAGAAATTAAGAGCAGAAATTCATCAAACATTAATGTTAAGAAGTCAGAAATTCTGGAATGTTTGTCCAAAGTCCCAAGACCCTGAGCAAACATTGTCATCCTGCTGGGCTCCAGCCGAAAATCAGAGCCAAAATAAACAGAGGCAGAAACTCCATCTGACTGATCCTGTGGAAACAGCTGTAACCACTTAGGTGGAAAACCACCTCAAATTCTTCTCCCAGAAAACACTGATGACATGGGAGATGGCAAGCAGGAAAGCCCTGTCAGGGTCTCTCTTCAACTGTGGTCAGGAAAATATTTTCTTTCTCCACAACTGTAAATAGAACAGTTCAACCCTGGTCACAATAAAATGCAACCAGCATAAAAGTTAAATACCTTCTTTTTCTTGTAATTTTCTCTTGTGTATTTCTTAGTGTTTGATCTTAAGATCCCTTCTGCAAAGGTCCTCTCTTCAAGAAAAGCTCTTCTTCCATGTGAAACCCATACTTGTATCCAAAAGTGTAATATGATGAGGCTCCAGTGTTTGTGTTGAGATTGTGATTTACAAAGTTGTCTGAAACATACCCACTTTTTGATTTGCTGAAATGATGCCAGCATTCAGACTAAACACCTTCTGTTCAGCCTTTTTCTTATTATGCTCTTTAGACAGCTTTTGTGAGTGCTATTTGGCAGAAAAAATAGGAAGCATGTTGGAAGAAATAGCAAACATAAACAAAGCTTAAGGAGAAAGAACTCCAGTTGGAGTCGTCCAAGCCGCACATGTCTTCCCTAAGGAATCTGAGAGGTAGAGGAAACAGAAAGAGAGGATGAAATGGGAACAATTGAGGAGGGCTAAGAAGAAAAGAAAACTGGATAACTCACTCCATGCTTTCTTTTTATGTGAAACAGTGCTTAAGCCTAAGCTGGATCTTTAAGGTGAAATGGAGAGCACTGCAGGAACACAGTCTGCTTTCAAATTTTAAGCACTGCCAAAGGCAATAATTCTGGATTCCCTATTTTTGTAGAAGGGCAGTGCTCATTTTCCTGAGATTTGCACTCTGGTCCAGAAATTATATTTAGTTTTAGCCCATCAGCAAGCTTAGTACAAACACATAGATGGTAACATTTTCAGATGTTATTAACATGGAAAAATCATTACCATTTCTTGTCCTCTGTGTCTTCTCACATTCATCAAGACTGTGACCTACCTGCTTAACTGCAATTAATTTCAGCTGGTTCTCCTGTATATCAGTTAAGAGTATCTTATTTTCATTCTTTCTGATTAAGTCGATGTATAACAGTGGCATTGGTTTTCCTGGTAAGCCATATTTTCAGGGAAAAGTTTTATGTTAAAAATAAATGGCCTCTTACAAGCTTCTGCAAAATTAAACAAGAGCTATAACAGGCCTCAAACTTGTAACATTTCCTTATTTTTGACAAATTAGACTACATAGCTTTTTCCATCTTTATGACATAGAATACTTTGAACTCGTCTCCTTTCCCCCAAGCTTTCCTCCTGCCTTCTCATCATTCTTTATGGTCATAGATCCTTCTCCTTCTTGTAGAGAATCTGCATACAAAATAGGTAGGGACCGTTTGCAAAACAACTTGAAGCACAGTTGGCATATTTTTGTGTATATCATTCAAAACAGATGCAATTACATGCAATGCAGGTGCCCCTCTGGGTATTTCCCATGCAATAGAGATCCCTCAGGCATGTAGCTGCTTGAGATGTATGTGAAGGAATACATTGCTTGAAATCCTCCTTAAGTCTTTGTAGGAACAACTTATATTTTGCTCCTTATATAAGGTATAAATCAGAGAAATAGCCCATAGAATATAGGCCAATACAGGTATTTACTACTTTACAAGCAAGACCTTTATATGGGTTCATCATAGCTAAGTGGATTCAGGTTTGTGTTTCCAAATGTCACAGCTAGCACATGTGGGAGGTATGAGCTGAGGAAATGCACAATGGTCAGCAGAAAAACAGCTCCTCATTTCCTAGGTCTGAAATCATTCCTACTGGGAAGGAGCGAACATGAGCAAAGACAATGTGGTAGTGGAGACAGAAGGGTGGTGTTTGGAGAAGTAATCCACAGAAATCGTATGATTAACTGACTAATGCTACCTTGACTGCTGGTGCCAAGATGATGTAAGCTGAAACGCCAGAAAGAAGATTCCATTATTATTATATGTATCCTTTTTCCACAGCTGCAGCTGGACAAGAGCCCAGGAGCCCAGAGAGGCTCCCTTTCTCAGAATAACAGCAAGGACATCTGCTGTAGCTATGAAGGTCAGAAAAATAAAGTTTGTGGTGGGATGTACCACAGATGACACCTCTCTTTGGGCAGACAGGTCCCTGGACTCAGATCCGGTAGAGGCATACGATCTTTCTCCAAGCCTCAGAGGAGGGGAGCAGGTGTGATCTCTCAGTTTTGTAACAACTAAGTTGTCTTCAAGCCTCCATTACAGTGCTGGGAAGAGCATGATGGGGAGTGACTTTCTGCCTCTAGCCTACCCTTTGCTACTTTTTAAGATTCCCAACAGATACAGTAGCAGATAACACCAGCTGGAAGACCGGCATAGAACCTATACAGAAATGCCTAGGAATCTCTTGGAAGTCAGATTTGGGCAAAGCTGAGCAGCCAAGCTAGCTGCAGCAAATTCAGCAAACAAGTAAGCAGAGAAAATAATGGAAGTCTGCTTTAGAATTGGGTTTTGGCTCATCAAGCAAGGCTGCATTCAGAAATGCTGGAGGAGAAAATCACACTGTCATATGAGTTGCAGTTCCCTCTGTGATGTTTCAGTTCTTCTTGCAGTCTGAAACCAGTTCTCCAAGGATCATGGTCCAGTCTAAGTCAATCTGTTCTCTAATAGTTTCTTTGGCATTCGTCAGAGCACATGAACATGAAGAGCATCTGTCTAGAGATTGGTATGACTGGAGGAGCAGCTGCGCAGTTCCGCTGCCTATACGCTTAATGATCTCCTGTGAGGGTTTGTGGCTCAAAACAGTAAAGATTTTAGAGGTAGGCTTTAGAAAAGTCTTAAAAAGAGCTATTAGTATTGGATAAACAGTGTAAATATGCATTGTCATTTTCAGCAAAGAGTTATTTCAATCCTTGTGTCTTTTGAAATTGATCAAACTGACTAAATATAAAAATAGATTTCATTACACTGAATCCCACAGACCCTTTGTTGTAATGCATTGTGTTCAGACAGGAACAAAAGAATTTCCAACAGAAAATTTATAAGCTGTGGTTAATTCCCATTGTCCCTGCCCAGAAAACTGTTAATTCCTTTTAATCCTTTGCTCTTGTCTAATATTCTGAAAAGAACTTCTACTACATACCATTGCTGATCAGACCATCAATGTCTACTAGGACCCAACACTAGATACTGACTAGCCTGCCTGCTTCAGGTGACAAGGTGATTGCTTATTCAATAAGAAGGTTTTGCCTGTCATGTTACATATCTGCAGCAATGGCTAAAGATGTTACCATTAATTAATCCTGAGCGAGATGGTTGGTCTATATGATATAATTAGAGCTCAAGCCAGCTTGTGGTAGACTATTGCCCACATCATGAAAAACAAACAAATAAATCCATAAACACATGGTGATAGCATCCTTGTTGGAAATCAAAGTGGAAATGCCAAAGGCAAAATATCTGGGAGTGCGGAAATATTCTCTCATCACTGCATAGAAGAATGTAGACAGTCTGTGGAATTAACACTAGGATGGTTATGCTCTTCTCTGAACGGAAGATGGATGAAGAAATATAAACCTGTCAGCTCAATACTGTTCGTCAGCATGAAATTTCCTACTAGAAGAAAACAACAAATTAATCTTTAATTTTTAGGAAGGCAAGAGCCTTTTGGTTTTGCCAAGCCATCTGCTCCAGTCCCCTGCTACAAGGACTGAGCTGGTAACACATAGCCCTGAGGGCGAGATCCTAATCATTAAAAACACAAGATGTGCCAGGAGCCTCTTCAAAAACCTGACTCTTGGTATTCTGAGTATTAACCTCCCCAAGCCATCCAGAGATTTGTTGATTGGCTTCTGTGAGGTACTCACCTAGTATGAGTGGGCGTGATGCCATGGTAGCAGGTGGACTAGGGCATAGATTTACCAGTGGACATGGGGCTTTGTGAAAACTGAGGAGGACTGTCTTTCCATGCAGGATTGTTGATTTATTCTTTGTGAAAAATCCCCACATAGGATAAAGTACAAAGTACATCACCCCTCCTCTTGCCTGAAGTTGGAACGATTCACATGATTCACATCAAAATCTCCAAAATTATTAAAATTTTTAAATTATTTTCCTCTATATGAACATGATTTATAACAGAATCTTTACTCCTTAATGCATGCAAATATTTTGTGTTTGGTTTTGTTTGTTTTTTTAATCTGAGGAATTCATTAATTTTAACCTCATTTTTCATTTTCTCTCAGAATTAAAATAAAATTTTAGATTAAAAGGAAAAATGTCAGATAGAAGTAATTTGTTCATATTATCCTCAAAAAATATTTTTAGTGGAGTTTATTCAGAACAGAAGGCAGCTTTAGGTAGCAAAGTGCCTAGGTCTGTTGCAAGAGTGAGAAAGGAGGGAAAATTATAGTGTTCTTGAAAAAAGTTCCTAAATTCAAAGGAGAAAAGCAGATCTTTAAGGAAGAGTTAGTACATTAGTTCTAGCTAGTACATTAGCCTCTGCAGGCCTAGCTTCCCAATTGGGAATGGTAGGCACCCATATACATTTTGAAATGTAGGCAGCACATAATAGATCAGGCCTGGCTTTATTTCGAAGAAAGAAGAAGCATTACCTCCTGCTCTTCTCCCAGTAACCTTCTAGTTATGTGGTTTACCCCAAGGCAGAAATCTGCTCTTAAGCTGTACTGCAATCTGTGTGTGTCTGCATATGTGTGGAGGATGGAAGATGGTGTGTCTTACACATGCAGTACAGTTTATGAACCTTTGGATGCTAGAAATTAAAGGAATGGCTATCCTTCAACTTCCCTGGTGAAGTTGGAATCATGAGCCTTCATGGACACAAGCCACAGAGCAGTCTGTGACCCACAGAGGATTTTGGTTCCTACCCATGCTACACTACTCCTACTGCAGTCATGCACTATCCTACAAGTGAATAGGGAAAAGAGCCAGAAGCATCTGTCCCCCCCACTAGCTGAGTGATTTGGTTTCCTTCTTTTCTCATTTTCCTTCCACATGCACAGTTTCTACTGTTGCTGGCTGCAGGATAAGTGGGGAGACCGAGTGGCCTGTCAGGATTTTCCAGGGCCCAGTGATCTCTCTGCTTTCCTGATCCATTGGCTTGCACTCATGTGGGTAAATAGGACTTTAGTGTGATTACACACTTCCTGGCCCAGTGCTCACACTACCATTTGGTTCTGTGAAAGGTTTCCCTCTCTGGTAGGTAGAAACCAGTTTCTGTATGCTCCTTGCCTTAAATGAACAGCTAAGGCTAATGACTCTCGGGGCTTTCTAGTGAGGAGAGGTACTGTTTAAGTTCAGGCACCTAGGGAGTTAGGAGGTTTCCAAAGGAGCAGAACTTCTGGGTGTAAGATGGAACCTGGACTGAATCCTTGTCCTCTGCTCAAGATCTCAGCAAAGAAACCTTCAAACAGCTTTTTTTGCAGGGCTGGGTAGATAACTTTCATCATTCCTGTCCACAAGTGATCTGTGACCTCATCTGCCTATGCTTTGAGCTAACTTGACATTGAACAACGTTGCTTGAGCCTCACCTGGGATGTAAAGGTGATGTGGTTGCATATTTGCTTGTAGGTTTTTTGAAGGTATGGTATTTCAGCAATGAAAAGCTGATGCTAGAACACAGTCTGCTTCACATGTCCTACCCTTTACAGGATGCCATCACTTGCCCAAGCCAGAGACACTTGTGAAATGAACACACAGGGTGGCAGAGGCTCAGTCATATCACAGAAACTGACCTAATAATGTCCAATGAAATACTATTGGATTCTGGGCAGAAGCACAGTATTGAGACACTACTAGTTTGTCAGGTGATTAGACTCTTGTAGTAGCAGAACCTTTTCACTGGAGTTTGACACAACTAGGTTTTGCAAAAGATTGAGGTGAACAAAAGAATGCTGTATTTTGCTAACTCTGACTTTTCCTCTCACATAAATTTCAGAGGATGCTGGGAGGTTATTTTCTTTTTTCCTCAGTTGAAGATGTTCCTAGAGAGAACTACTTCTAGCTAGCCATCATCCATTTCTCAGTTATTAAGCATCTGGAAAAGAATGAAAAATTCCACAAGCTTTAGTACCAGTACAAGAAAACTGATGTGCTATGTTTGAATCCAAGGGAGAGCTGAAGGTATTTTCAAATGGAAGAAAGGCCATGTCTGTCAAAACTGATTCTCCAAGTGGTTAAAGAATGTTTTCCAAGAGGGAATGTTTCCATGTACTTAAATATCATAAACACAAAACCTTAAAATAGCAATTGTCTGCAACATCCTTAACATGTGCCTAAGTGTCAGAGGAAACACACGAGATCTTGCAGCATAAGCCGTTGAGTTCTGTTTTTTCTTTTTTTTTTTTTTTTCCATATAGCATCAGTAGCATTTTAATAGATCTTTTTAATTTTTACCATCTTTTGTCTAAAATGACCTGCATCATAGGAGTATTCATTCTTCACACTTACAGGAATGTTTATTTTTGTATAAATTACAACAGATGTGCACATATTTGTATGTGCACTAAAAACTATGTAGTTATGACGGAGTTGAAACTGGCAGCAATATAGAAATTTTAGAGAATACTGATGCGGGCAAAACCTCATTTCTTGCAAATTGGGTATATTCATTGGAACTAAATCTCTAAATTCTATTGAACCGGTATGTTCTAACACTGTATCCAGAGATAAGTTATTCCAATCATGTATGTTAAACAAAGGTCCAAAAATAATTTTTGTTCCAGGATTATAAAACTTAAAAAAATAGTGGTTTAGAATGGAAAGCATGACAGCCCTCATCTATAGCATCTCAAATGCGGTGCTGTAATGTCCCTATCATCTCTTCAAAAGGTATGTCACTTAAATATGTAGGAATACTTGTCATATTGTGAACACTTGCAAGTAACAATTGGAGCAAATTTGCATAAACATATTAGAGGTAGAAAAGCATATGCCTAGAGATCTTAATAGCACAGAAAAAATACAGCCAATGGTAAGAATAAAATTGCACGTACATTCAGGTTGTCTCTATTCCTTTCATTTCATTTTCAGAAAATCTGAGTGAGCCTTACCTAGTTGTGTGGTAATTCTTTGTTGTTCTCAATGATTATTTTTATGAGCAAAGGATAAAATAACTTTTTTTCTCCCTCAATTTGCAAATATATGTAAAAACATAATTTTGGATATTTTTCTTGTGTAAAAAGCAGGGGTTTTTAAGTATTTTGAAATCACAGTATAAAGATCCTCCATAAATGCTGCTATGTATGTAGGCTCTCTCAATTGCAAAGATCCATGTAAATACCACAGGGACCTTCACGTACTGAAGTACTGGATTCAGTTCTGGGGCACCCAGGATATGAAGGATATGGACCTTCTGGGGGAAGGGCCTGGGGATGAGGATTTGACTCGTTAAAGTTCAAAACACTGGCAATTCACAAAGAGAGGCTCCAGAGTCACTTTTATAAATGATCTGAACATCACCACTCGAGCCAGTTTATACAGAGAGCTTTGTGTCACTAAACACAATTTGCCCACAGGAAAGCTGTGCTGTGGTCATGTAATGCATTTGGGAATGTATGTGCCCGTGTCACACATAATCAAAGTCCAGTAGCTGTTTCCATTAAAAATCTACTCCAACCACTGAGCTCTCTGATAAAAGTCTCAAAAGTAAGGGGATAAGATGGTCATATTTGAAGAAATACAGAAATAAAAGGACAAAAAAGACAGAAGAGGTAGGGTAGGGTTACAGAGGAATGGAAGAATATGAAGGAAAATTGCAGCTTTAAAAAGCCTTTTTAGCATCTTCCCAGTTCATTGGCCCTGCTGCTGACCCTGAGGGAAAAGAGATTTCAAAGATTGCCAAGTGGCAAAATTTGTGATACTCATTCACTGATATTTAAAAATATTTTAAGAGATCCAATTATGTGGAATAGAAGGATGCTGTTACACAGGGCTGTCTACGTTTGAGACGGCAGAGTGCTCTTCCAGTTAGCCTCATGTTTGGTATTACTCTGGCTCATTAAAAGCAGGCTTTTCCACTCCTCTCATCCCTCCCCATTCAACCTTCAACTTGGATGTAGTTCACGTACAGTGTGTACATATATGTGTGTTTATATCATATGTATTTTCTTAGCATCTCAACAACCTGTAGGAAATAGCTTCCACAAAAGGAAAATACTCTGGGACTGGTGCTGTGAAACACGAAACTGCAATCTCTGTATGAACACAGGAAGGCAATGAAAGTTTAGAAAAACTTTCAGATTTTTTTCATGTTAAAGTCAGATGTTTCCAGACCAGAGACTGCTTTACTGCAGATCAGATTATATCACTAGCTTGCTCCCTTTTATTAATTTAAGCTGGCTGTGCTGAATGGAAAAGCCTCCCAGTCACCAGTGGTTAGGAGTTAACAGGACAGCCGAGGAGAGCTCACATACCTCAGCAGTTTTATTCAAAAATTCCATTTAAAAATGAAGAAGTTTCACAGGGCAGTATACACTCAAACCTCTCTTACTCAAGACTCACATTTACCTCTGTCTACACAGGTGCAGCCTACCTCATCTGAATCTTTTTCATACAAATTTAGTTAAGACACTCCCATTTTAAAAAAAAACAAAACAAAACAAACATAAGTCAGGAGCAAATTAATCCTGATCCCATCTAGTCCATTTTGTCCTGTATCTTTTCTCACTCTGCATGTTCTAGGTGTAGCACTAAGGACTCTACAAGGGCAAGAGGGAAAATATGAAGATTATTTCCTTGGTTCCTTTATTCCTTGATTTAGATAAACCTGTTTTATGAAATTCTATACATATATACATAATATACACAAGCACATACACACACATAAATATACAAGAAATCTATCTGGTGATGTTCTGATATTGTTACTTCTTTTCTAAATCACTTTTTCCCCTTGCAATTTAATATCAAACAGATTTGAAATTGAGAGTGCTCTAGTGAAGCACAAATGATGGAGAGACGATTATGTTACTAATCACTGCATACCACTTCAGACATTTAATCAAAAATACACATTTTTGAACAAGGATATTTTTAACTCATAATCTCATATTTCTCTGTCCATTTACTACGGCCAGTTCACTACTCTTGAAAGAAAAATACTGTTTTAATTACCTCAGGTGAGAACAAGAATAGTTCAAAAGAACCAAAGAAACAGGTTAAAATGAAGTTTTAGTGGCAAAGGAAAATGTTCATATTTTGATAAACTGTCATTACCTTAGCCAATGATTTTTCTCATTTTTACTCTTCTGATTCTCTCCCACACTCCACCAAGTGAGAGTGAGTGAGCATCTGTGTGGAACTTTGCTGGTTAGGTAAGCATTAGGAAGCCCTTTATCCTGCATTTTAGCAGAGTGTAACAATTAAGATTTCTTTTTATTGAGAAGTTTATTCTTCAGTGAAACAGTCTCTCTGTGGCAAAACTTGTGAGGGCATGGAGCAGTGGCTGTAGCTCATGTTTCTCCTAGCATTTCTTCGGACTTGCATTAGAGAGCCAAGTTGACCACCAAAGGGAGGCCAAAGCCTGCTGATCGCACCTGTGAGAGTGAATCCTTTCCCACAGGAAAGGAGAACACAGGTAAGGAGTGGAAAAAAAGACAAACATCATACTTATCTACCAAAAACAGGGTCCAAGAAACTGCAGGACGGTCAGCAGCTCAGTCTCTAGGAAGATTGGAAAGCAAACCCTCCCTGAAGCCATTTCCAGTCACACAAAGGACTGACTCAGGTGGTGACTGGGAACAGGTAGCGTGGATTAAACAAGGGCAAAAGTCACGTCTGGCCCAGCTGGTGACATGAGTGGCTGTGTAGATAAGGGGAAAGCAGTGACATAAAGGAAAAAAAAAATCACTGTGAGATGTCTGCCCTAGAATGTGTTTCCCAGAGTGGATGGACTTTCTCCTCTCTGGAGACAAAACTGAAATGGGCACAACCATGGGCAACTTGCTTTAACTGTCCCTGCCTTAAGTATGGGATTGATTTTGAGATATTATGAGGGTTATGTACTTATGTGATTCTGTGACAAAGTGAAGTGCACGATCCCAGAGAGCTTCTAGTGTGTTGGGAAAATAATCAGGACTCTGAATTTTAAATGCCAGAGGGTAGCAGGATACAGTGTGCCAACATGCTTAGGAAACTCTTCTGCATATCTCCTTACTTGCTCACCTCCCCTCCTGTTAGATGATTCAAATGTACTCATTGTTTTTCAATAGTCCTATTGACAATGAGTGAAAAGAATTTATTTTCAAATGTGGGGTTTTTTTCTATGTCTGGTTTTCCTGACAAGATGACTAGATAAAGATGTACAAAAAATAATAAAGTAGTCACATTTAGTTTTGTGCTGACTGACTGTCTTGGAATGTAGTCACTGACCTGCTGATATGTGTCTTGGATGTATGGTCAGAAAATTAGAATAGCTAGAATAACATGTGTTGATCTTGGATCTGAGCCTGATTTTGTATATTTTTAAGTAATCGAATTTACCTAAATGTTGGAAGAATGAGGAAGCAATCTCCCCACCCATTTTCAGGAAGAATCATCTATAGCATCCTACTCTAAGATTTATACTTTATATTTCAAACTGTATAGCCAATGAGATTTTTTAGTTACTTGTTTTACTATATAGTTAATTTTTTCTGTCTCTTTTCTTAGAGCTAATCAGGCGTACACAGTTGCTTCAAGAATTGCAATATTAAACTCTAAACACTTCAAAACTCTTTGTATGGAAAAGAAAAATTTTGAAGAAAGAGAATAATTTTGTTACATTTTTAATTATTTTTTTACACTTTTTTTTTATCTAGACATATATGAACGCTTACCAAACTGCAAGGAAAATTGTCTCCAAGAAATAATACATTTGCCTAAACCCATCATTTCACCGTTACTGTTTTTAGAATCCTTTATGACTGCCAGACTAATTTTCCAAATCCTTTCAGCTGGGGAAAATGTGGAGTTTATTTTATCTTCCCTTTTTCAACACTGTGCTATACTCTCATTCATATCTACATACAAGTCTGCTTAAAACCACCTTTCAGGGCTCCCAAGCGGTAACTTAAGTGTCACACTTAAATCACTGCGTAGTGTGGGACTTTTAGGCTGTTTTTTACCAGACTGTTTGAAGAGTGTCCTGGAATGCAAGTGTCCCACCTCCATGTTCAATATTTATTCTTTAAGCAGAAGATTCATTCTAAGTCTTGTGCTCAATAATAACTGAAGGATTTCTTATGAAACAGCAGTTGTAACAGATGATTTCACAGTTTAATGAACAAGCTACTGTTTTGGAAGCTAGGAACTATGGACTTAAGTTCCTTCAGGTACATGTGGAACTGGGATCTTTAGTCACTTCCTACAACATAAGAGTTTTTGAATCCAGCTCTTCAATTCCTCTTCCTTTACAATAAATTTAATGTTTTATTTCACTATAATACATTTACTCAATCCGAATTTTCAGATTCTTAAAAACTCTACCTATAAGAAAGATCCAATGTCAGAAATGTTCTGATCCTGTCTGATCTGATGCAACTAAAATAACCTCTTTGCTAAACATAGCAACCCTTAAAAAGAGCCTTGGAAAACAGATGTGCTAATATTCTTGAATGGAAAAAACTATATACTCACCACCATCCATTCTTTAGCTTAGGATGGAAAATAAATGACAACAGTCTTCAGAAGTTCCTATTTAAAGATTCATTGTGCCTCTGGCAAATGTCAACAATCAGGATGAGAGAGAGGAAAGTGTAGGTGATCATAAAGGGAAAATTTGGCTGTCAGTTTGTGTTTAGAATTTCTCTGTGGGGAAGGGGGGGAGGTAGAGAAGGTGAAATTTCATCTACTCTCTAGAAAGTCATTCTTTTAATTTGAGAAGTCCTCAAGATAGGGCTGTACTTCTGAGATATCTGAGCTATAGTAAGTGGTTTTGTTCCACAAAATCTGAAAACTACAGATTAAATCAATGTGCACAGTTGGTAGCGACACTATTTTAACAGCAGTGAAATAAAATGACTGGTTCTATGACAAAAATATCCTTTTAATTGTCCAGTCTGGGCAATGACCCAACATAAAAACAAGCAGGCTAAATGGCCCATTGCCAGATCTCTCAAGAAACAATTATAATATTGTTCTTCTATTCCTTGTGTTGGCTGTGTTCCTATTTCTTAATCTGTCTATTAGGGCTGACATTATTATTTTCTCTTTATTTGCTTTTTAAGATGTGTTTTTAGAATTTTTCTTTTGATCTATCTCTCAGCCTGTTTCTCACACATTTCTGCTTTGCTACTGAATTTTCTCATCTGTTCTATTTCCATGTGGAAAATGGGATTGTTTCTTTGGTTTGGTTTGGTGTTTTTTTGGTTTTCTGTTTGTTTGTTTGTTTGTTCATTTGTTGGGAGTTTTTGTTTGTTTGTCTGGTTTTTTATTTGTTTGGGTTTTTTTTGTCCTGGCATTGCTTGTTAGTGTTAGTTATAAGGTTAACACAATTCTGTCTAGTTTCTATTCACTTCCCTAATTTACCCAGAATGGGATCATGCTATCAAATACTGAAAAATAAGTCAATTGTACCTTTAGAGAAGGGAATTGTATAAAGGGTCCCATTCTTCAGGAAAAAAAAAGGCATCAAAGGAAAGATTACCATAGATGACATATATTGGTGAGGTGACATGCAGGCGGTAAGTTCAAGAGAAGTATCCAAAGAGGCAATATGTGCTTAGCACAGAAATCAGTGCTGAGAGGAGCACACAGATATTCACATTACACTGAAGAAGCATCTGGAAGACATATAACATCCATTATTGTGCTTCCTATGCTCTGTATGAGGCACTTGAATGGAAAAGAGAAGTCCATACTCCTTTCATGTGGCACTGATGGAAGCAAGAATAAAGAAACAAGGTTTTCAGATGAGCTGATGTCAGAGGACCTTGCCACTGTTATTGCTGATGAGCTTTTTGTTTGCATTTATAGGGGCAAATTAAAACTTAGAAATTCAAAAGGAGTTTGAAAAGTAGGCACAGTGATATTCCCTGTAAAGTGAGTGCTGTTACAGCAATCTGGATACTGTGGTATGTATGAAATTGCTTTAATAGTAAACTTAATGCAAGTTTGTCCCTCATGTAAAGTTCTGCTGACTGTTCCTTGTGACTTGAAAGGGGAAAGAATTGACACTGAGAAATTAAGAATGATAAATGGGTAGGAGAAGAGAAGGTAGCTCCATTTTGAGAAGTAACAGTGGACAGAAAGGAAAGCCAGTTTAGCCCCAGAGGAGTAGGGAAACACCAGTCTCTACCGCCCCCATTTACTCTCAAGATAGATCTTGTGGGGAAGGAATTCTAAAAGAAAGGTCCCTAGGGAGCTAAGAATGAAAAATGCTTTTAAACATAAAGTAGATCAAATTTTATTTAGTTTGTTTCTCTGTGACCCTATCTCATACGTTTGAATTGAGATCTTCACTTCTGGTTTTTCCACATGAAACCAATACATTTTCTCCATTGTCTGATATTAAAAATGAACCCAGAAATAGCTGTCAATCCAGGGAACATGTATCTCTAGCACTAGTGAACTGATTAAAGTGATGAATTAAAGCAACCACAAGGGCACACCAGTAACATAACAGACATTTTGGAGGGTCAGAAGCTGGGTTAGCCTTCAAATACTTTGGATAGCTTGAGAGCTGAGATTGCCAGGCATCGACTTCTAAGGAAAAGCCTAACCTGAACTGCACCGGCCAGCAGGGAGCAGGCAGCAGAGACACAGCACTCAGCCCTATGCCATTTCCAAGCTGTCATGCACGCTCAAAGCTTGGCATCAGAGAATCACAGAATCATAGAATTGTTTAGGTTGGAAGGAACCTTAAAGATCATGTAATTCCAACCTACTTGCCATGGAAGGGGAAACCTTCCACTAGACCAAGCTGCCTAAAATCCCATCCAAACTGGCCTCGAACTGTTCCTTGAACAGCGATGGGGCATCCACAACTTCTCTGGGCAACCTCTTCAGTGCCTCATCACCCTCCCAGTAAAAAAATTTCTTCCTTTTCACATTTTTAGGCATTGCCAAGCTGGGCATTGCAATGCCCCAGTTCTTTTGAGATCTGGAACTTTTGTCCTGAAAAATCTATGTATATAAGCAGATTTTTGGCAGAACACTTTAGAAAATGTTCAGAAGGAATGAATCTCAAATATTTCTCCAAGACGAACTGGAGGAACTGTGTCTGTCCCTTTAGGATTAAGACTGACACTGAAGGAGCACATTAGTAGGAAAAGTGTGCCACTAAACACACCATCAAAGCAAAACTGAAGAAATTATGTGGATTTCTTTCTGCCCTCTACAATCTCAGTGGTCCTTTTGAAGCACAGGCAAAAAGCAAGCACAGATCCACTCAGACAGAGATCTTCATCCTATCTGTACTGATTAAAGAGAGAACCACATCACCCATGACCTCACTAAAAGATTCATTTTTATCTGTAGCTCTTTGTTGTCAGAAAGTGATCAGAATTATTGCATTTCAACAGTAACAAAGTTAGAATTGATTATTATTATCATTTTTAATGAAAAGCAATTGTCCTTGCAGGGTGAAATTTAAAGATAACAAGCTGGAACCATGAACGGTTTTATTAACATAGTGAGCTGAATTCCTCTCCCCCCTCCAAACACAAACCCATGCTGCGCCTATGAAATGAAAGCTGTCTTTAATGAAACAAGGAAATGACATGACTGAATGAATGGAGCTGCCTAACAGACCTGTGGCTGGTAACTGAAGAAACTCTTGCTGAGAGAAATGGACTGTGAATGTTCATCACAGAAACACCGATTAAGAGATAAAGGACAACAATCTGACCCCAAAACAAATGTCATTTAAGATCTGTCTCCTATCAACTTTTTATCCTCACCTATAAATTTCTCTTGAAGTACTGGAGCCATGTCATTCAAAGAGCTTTCTCACAGCCTGCTGGCCATTTCAGCAAAGGTCATCTTTAATTGGGGTTACTATCTGGAAATAAAAGTTAAGTACATATTTCTATACAGTTTAGGAGACTACTTCTAATTACTGGGAGAATATATACTTCTTATCAGTATCTATATTTTTTTTGTTCATATAATGCATTTGCTCTTAATTTTTTCCCCATCCCCTCTTCTTTCAGGGCTGTTTTGAAATGTTAGTATCAGCATGTCCAGCTATACAAAACAACTGTATCCAGTACCCTCTTTTTACAGAAGAAGAAGGGTATAACCCTGGTGGTTATGTGTGCAAGGACAACATTGAGTCCGTGTATTGTAGTGACTCGTTCCACCTGGTAAATCATAGTCTTTTGTTTTCTTTTTGTTTTTTTGTTGGTTTTTTTTTTTTTAGATGGTCAGATTGGTCTAGTTCTTCTTCTTTAATGACTCATTTTGTGATAGTCCCTATCTTTTTAGGCCAGATTTTTTTGCAGCTTTCCCAATTTTTATAAATTTTATTCATTTTTTTGTTTCTCTCTCTTCACCATCTGCTCATCAGTTTTCCCTTAGTTTCCTTAAGAATATGAGTAAAAATAACTGCATTAGCTCTGATCAAATGTTTAGTTATCTTATTATCACACTTTTGGTAGTCACGAGTAATGAATATTAAAAATGCAGGTAAAGAAGAGTTATTCCCTCTGCAAGGCTTCCCAGTTTGTAGCAGTTAGCAATTTAAGGATTTCCTTTGCAGTAGGTTGTGTCCAGGTCATTGACTTTGTTAGCCTGTTCACAGCCTCTCTTACATCTATTATTTTTCTAGTCTATATCTATTTTTAGTCTACACAACATCCTGTGGCACTACTAGCACAATGTGTGAAAAGAAATTCTTCCTTTTATTTTTTGGATTGTAATCATGCCACTGCTTAATTTCATTGGATGTCTTCATACTTGGCTACTGTGAGAAATAACTTTATTCATGATTTTATGAATCTTGATCTGTACTATACTAACTTTTAGATGTTCTCTATCCATCATGAGGATTCTTGCACTTTTTGCTTATTACTTTATATTTCTTCTTGAATGAAGTTAGCTCAGTACTTTTGGTAATTCTTGTTTCCAGTGTTGTTCCTTTTGCATCTAATTATATCCTTTCTGAGACAAGAAAACTAAAACTACATGCAGCATTCAAGAATAGATGTAAAATATTGTCTGTGTTTGCTTGCATGCAAACATGTTTTCCTTTCTTGTTTTTTAAATGTATCTGTACTTTCTGTAGGGCATTTTTTAGCACTGACGTTTTCCTCAAATTGTACACAGTGCTCCTCAGATATCTTTTTTACCTCTTATCATGGACATCATCATAGGTGTAAATAAGTATGTTATTTTTGTCTACAGTGTGTATTCCTTTGCATTCAATGAATATTTTTTCCATGGTCATTCCTAAGTTTAACTACCCTGAAAAAATCTGTATATGATCTCTTATCATGATAATTAAAATAAAGTGTTTAAACCACTAGTAGATAATATATTTTGTATTAGAATTTTGTTTGACTTTTTGGTTAAATAATGTCCGGTACTCATGATCTCATGGTATTCTTTCTGTCCATTTTTTTCCAAAATCTCCTGTAATTGGAAGGCAGGGGGATGAGGTAGAGGTGTTTGGATCAGATAACCTTCAGAGGTCCTTTCAGATCTCAACCCTTATGTCATGCTGTGATTCTACCATAATACTTATTTTGGACATTTCTTCCCTACATGGCCAGAATATGGTATAGGAACCCCCTATACCCTTCTACCTATATTGATATAAACAGTCAGTCCGCTTAGCTTTTCTGTCATTTTCCTTTAGTTTTCCTTTTCAACTGAATTCTCTGTTGGCCATATTACCTCTCAGCAAGCTTCCTACTCATGAGGATTTCAAAATATTTTTATTACTAGTTTTTATGCTCTTAGCAAGTTGCTAAAAAATATTTTCTGGCTGACCATATTATAGTTTACATTTAACCTGATGAGCTTTAATCTGTTTTCTGTTTTCTTCAGCTAAATATTACTTCTGATTTTGTGGCATGCCTTTTAGTCTTTTGGTAACTTGGTTGTGTGTATATTTACTGTGAGCTTCTAATTTAATGACTTTTAAATGTTTTTTATTCCTATTTCCTTTCAAGTAAAAAAGTTTGTCTTTATGTCATAAAAAGCTTCTTGAAGAAAAGATTTTTAAAGCTAAATGATACATAGTAGATTCCAGGATTTTTTTTCTCCAGTCATTAAGACTGTTTCATTCAAGTATATTATGGTTACTCTTACAGAATGATTCTTCAAGAATAGCATTTATGGATTTTCAGTTCTTTTTCTTTATCTCAAAGAATTGTTGAGAACATCAGCAATACTCATTAGTCCTCAGTGCTGTGACAGTAAGTTAGTTCTTCAACTAACTCTGAAAAGTGGAACACAACCTCCTTCCGTGTACTACAACTGACTCTACAGCCAGTGATAGCCCTGCAGGCTGAGGGATTGCTTCTTGATCATATCACTATTACTGTAAATTCTTCACAAACCGTATTAAGAAATGAATTTTTTAATTAACACAAGATGGAAATTCCTTTGAAATTCTGATTCCTGGTGATTTTAGTAGCAAAAAAAGAAGATTCCTCCTCCTCTTGCATCTCATTATTTTTGGAGACTTTTTTTGTTGTTTATAGGAAAAAAATACTTACACTAATATAACTTGCTAAGTAAAATGTCCCTTTGGCAACTATCCCAGAACAGCAACTATAAACACATGTTTAGGTTTTAAACAGTGTTATAGACTAGATAATTTATCATTTCCCTGCTACAGCCATTTCATTTCAAGCCATTACTCAGACCCTTATAAATAAATCATAACTAACAAAATGTTAATAATCCATATAAAGGAAATGACATTGTTGTCTCTTCTGTATTTGCAGAGAAAACTTGTAAGGAAAATATAACAGAGGTGTAAAATGCTTACTTTGCTTTCTACCTTATTAAATTATATTCCTGGATATTTTGTTTCACTGGGGAATTTGACCTTTCGATAACACTGATCTTATTTCTCTGTTTTCAAGCATACATTCTTTTGTGTTTTGTTTGGCTGAGGAACCCTTCCCTCACTCTTCTAGTCTGTAGGTTAGTCATCGTATTTCCCAAATTACTTTGAGCTGAGAGAAAGCTTTTCAGGCGTGCTTTTCATATAAATCTAGCATGTAGGCTGATGAGAAAGAGTTATACTACTGCTTACTGAGATTTTTTTTCACCAACAATCAGTGAAGATTTGGAACATAATTTACCTACGTTCTGAAGGAGAAATATAGGCTTTCAAATGTGGCCCACTGCTGATTGCTGTCTGCAGTAATGTATTGACTGCATGAATGCTCCCAGCAATAAGTTTTTTCTTTGCCTTAATAAAAGTGGCTATCATTAAGACTCTAAAAGAACTTTTCTTGTTCTAGAAAGTGGATCTAAGAAAAAGACTGCACAGCTTAAGAAATGTCAGTTTTAAACACTCCAGGAAGTTTTCAAATAGCTTAGATAAGTGTTTTCATCTATGCATTTTTTTAAATCAGACCAGGGTAGCCCGAAGAAAAGCCTATCAACGTAAACCCATTAAGAGTGTCATGAAGGGAGGATGAGAGAGAGGACAGGAGGATTGTCTTTCACGATCCCTTTGTTTGATTGTGATTATATTTAAATTTGAGAGCTTATTATGTTTACAGCTATGACTACATTGTTATGACAGCAGCAACACTGCTACCCCTTTTACAGTTAAAGGACAACTATTTACATATCCCTTCATACAACTTGAGTTTCATTCCTTTCTTAAACCCATTTCAATTGTGAATTATGAATGAATACACTTTGCCTGTCCCCTCACCTGTCTTTGTCTGGGAAAAGTTACTTAAGAGCAGCTGAAATGCAAGTAGTTGGACAGGGAGGGGTAGTTGTTTAAAGCCTTCTGAGGTTGTGGCTCTTGACACTTTGCTCAAATTTTTACCCTTTCTTCCCTGGAACCCAAACCATGCTATACGTCCTGCTTTCAGACATGCATGCTTCATTGTCACAATACTACAGCTCTAGAGCAAGCAAGCCACTCCCTTGTTTCTTGGAAAGAGGGGCCCGTCTGCCTGTCTGTCAAGTGTGTGAACTCCTGCCGCTCTCCAGAGTGCCAGCAGAAAGCAAATCTCATAGTGCCTGCCATTTCCTAGCCAACACCAGCACAATGGAGAGCATGTAAACAGTTGGCTGGGCTGATTGTTACAATGACTGAAGCAAATCAAGGGCAGCTTTGCCAGGAACAATGAAATCTGCACTCTGTATGCAAATTCCTCCCTGCTTTCACTTCTGTTTCCCATCTGTGCCAGCATGGTCTTAGCAAACCTCCTATGAACTACATAACAAGTTGCAAAACCTTGCACATCACTGGTCTTTTATTATAAGCTTTCATTTTCACTTTACACAAAGCATGCCTGAAAGCAGAACCTGGGTGCACAGCTGTACTCCTTCAGGCAGCTGTAGTTTCCCCACCCTCATTTTTTTTTTTAGTACTGGACTTTGTCTTCTTATTTGCAGTGTTATTAAAGAAAGTAATAGAAAAATGAGACAAGGAAAGGGTGACTACATTCTGTGAATCCCATGATTCTCCATATATGTCTGTCAATCACAGCACAGGCTGACTATTAGATTTATCAAATTCATTACGGTTCAGGAATGCCTTACATCACTTAGGAAGCAGTATTATTTTTATCTTTCTTGCAGAAATAACCTGGTATGCCAGTGCTGAGGTTCCAGCACCTGCTTTACCCTTTGCTATGGGTGAATGGCTACATGCCAGGTGCTGAATTTAAGCATTTGCTCTCCTTACTGATGTGAAGCTTAAGAGGTTCTAGAGGCCAATTTCCTGGCTTTCAATGTGGCACTAAACTGCTCCATGCAAGCTGCTTTATTTTGTGCTGCTGGAAATGTATTGGTCATTTCTGGGCCCTTATGCTGAAACAGTTATAATGTTAATTCAGTTATAAATATTCCTGCTTTGTCAGAATATGCATTTTCACTCAGCCCATTCTTACATGTAGTTGTAATTGCAATGGTTTGTTTTGACTGTTAGCAGTCATTACAAACGGGCATTTAATGGACAGTCTTTGTTGTTAGTTTGAGTTGTAAGAAACTATTGTACTTTTGTTTCTAGAGACTGCACCTCATGCTGGAAAATTATTTCAAAACTGTTTATATGAAGCACAAGCGAGGGTTGTCCTCAAGGGGTACCACACCTGGTGATGTATATGGTTGCCTGCTGTGGTTTACTGTATTGCTTGGCTTATGCTGATAACCCTGGCTTTGCACACACGCTGTGTTGCATATTACAAAACATGGCATGCATCCAACACAGTATCTATGAATGCTGAAGAAGGATGAGGAAGAGGAGTTCATCACAGAATAACTATTGCTTTCTTATTTTGGTTCCTGATTGGAGAACTGTTCGGTTTCACACTAATTGGTTTCATTCACACATGGAGATCCTGTCCAGACAATCAATTTTTTGTCCCTAATTTTCTGGAGATAGCATGACAGGACTGAAGAGCTGAATCAGATGTCTCTGAATTAAGGTTCTCTAAGGATTTAAAGGGGAGATGTTTTGACCAGTCTGCAAGACACAGAAACATAGTCTCTCAAATGCTTTTTGTCTTCATGAGTGAGGCTTGTGTGAATGGAGCAGAAGCATGACCAACACCGAGCGTAACCAGATCAGTGAATTGAATTGAAGGGAAAAAAGCAGATAGTAAGCAGAAACGCCCCCATACTGAGGGAAGGTAGCAGAAGATAGGAATCCAAACTGAAATTGATAAGCCAGAATCCAATATTGCTGAAGAAGACGGTCACAAGCCCACACTGGGTTCGTTTTGTAGTTGTGATCTATGGCCCTGAAAAGGTCAGTGAGTGTAAGCAGAAAGCAACCTGAAACTAAAACTAGATGTTCTGGGGATACACAGAAGCCTGGATGGAAAAATATTTATGGAGGTGTTTGTATTAAGAAAGTGAGCAATTTTTATTTATGCATTATATGTTACCACAAAAAACAAATCAAAACCATTCAAATGTTTGGGTTTTTTTTTCATTCTTTATATCTTTCCTTTTCTTCCTTTTCTTTTTCTTTTACCTTTCTGCCTGCAAGAAGATCCCTCCTTACAAGGAGCTAAACAGTGTCATGTGTAGCCAGCCATCGATAGAATATCCATATCCCAAGTACAGCAGCTTTGAGTGCTTTGTCTAAAAGCAAGTTTCCATTGTTATGTAAAACTTTGCACTGACTCAGTTGTGTGGTAAGGTGACTAGCTTCCTCCATCAGCAAAACATTTGGTGAAAATGTTGTGTACATCTGGCTTGGGCATAAACATTAGCTCAGTGACAAGCAATATCGTTTCTAATGTTTCTGTATAAGCAGAACAGTAATGAGACTTATCTTTAAAAGCCTCTGAGCTAATCCTCCTTAAAGATATTTTGCTTGATGTTGTGTCCCATTTTTTTCAAAACTTATGGATATAAGAAATCTTTCAGTCAGTTCATGTTTATATCATTAATGTGTGACCAATTGGCCTGTTAAACCTGGTTTAACAAAAACCTCTACTTAGCACAGAGTTTCAGACTTTGTTTAATATTAGAGAAAACAAATAAAAGAAGAAAGCAAAACAAATGCTTTATTAGACCTTTCCTGATGACATTCTACTTTACTTTGCCTTCATTCTTCTTTGCCTTCAGTCCAGACATTTGATCTTTATAAAATATACTTTCCAACAAAAGAAAATATTGTACATCCTTACCTGCAAAGCATCCAGACTGTTCATTACTTAATCAGTTATGGAAGCAAAGTCTCACAATTTGGATTGTTTAAAGAAGCTGTATTTGACTTATGGTTAGGTATTATTCTCCCAAGACTTTTTTGAAAGACCAGAGAAAGGTCTTGTCCTGTGTATTTTTTATAACCAAATAACGGTTGAATTGTAGATAAAGATTGTTTTCAGAGGAATTATGGTCAGCATGCTACAATATGTACTGGAAAAAATAAAATGATGAAGGTTGTATATCAATTCTTTACAAGGTAAGGCTTTCAATATAAATCAATTCATTAGCCCAGGTCCCTTGGCTGTTGTTTATGGCAATACTGACAAAAGTGCAGAGCTTTACAGCAGAGAAAGTGTGCAGAGCATGCAAATAGATAAACAGCTATTACCTGGAGGAAACAGTACGGCAACAAATGAAGTTTAGATTTTTCTATCAAGTCAGCACTTTAGCAGGGCAATTCAAGTTTGTGACCTCCTGTCACATACCTGAGCTGGAGCCAACACCAATTGGCTGCAAAAGTGTAGAGATCATTTCTCTTATAATCCCTCCTGCTATATTTCTTGGGATGGAATTTTGACATATGTCAGGCATAATTTCCCCTTTTGAAAGAGGCAGAATTTAATTTGATTTCCCCCTTGTCTCCTGGGTTTTTTAGAAATGAGAGTTTATACAATTTAGACAAATGTTACAGAATTATGACTAGAACGGCTTATCTTTTTTTTTGTCTGGTTGTTCAAGAGCAAATATATTTTGCTGCAAATTGTTCCTTGCTTTTTACTAAGGGGGTTTTGTGTTCAGCGTTATCTTTTGAAGTGAGATGGATTGATACTTTCCCTTTTTCATCTTCTTATATTTAAAGTTGCACTTCACAACTGAAGAAAAACTAACACATTTTCAATAGAACTTTGTATTAGATTTGATACTATTTTAAATGTTACAAGTTTGTTTACCAGCATGCAGAGCAGTAAATAATGAAATCTAAAATGCCCATTTAAAGTTAAATGGATTAAAAATTGGTAAAGTATAATTATATAAATTTCATTCACGCAAAATATTATTATCTGAATATTTAGATACTATACAGATGAAATTGCCATTAAATTGCAGCTGACCTAAACTATGTCAAATATTTTCAAAGCCAAATAAATAGAAATATTTCTTTGTTTCTTTTCTAAGCACATTATTTCTCACTCTTATCCCCAATTCCCAGTCTTTTGAGACTTGTTAGCTAAACACAAGTTTCTTCAACACATTGCACAGTCTTATTTGCATTTAAAAATAGAGTTCTTGCTTTTTATGGTATTACTTTTGCGCAGGGAATGGTAAAACCTGTGGTGCTAAAAAGATTCAAAATAGCTCTATCAGATTAGACTTCTACAACATTTATAGTTATATTAATAATGGAGATAACTGAATATTTCAGAATGAAAAATTTGGCTTTAGTTTCTTACTTGTAAACTGTCTTCTATAAGATTTCCTGTATTAAGCAAAGATTCTCAGCTAGTGCAAGTCAGTGTGTTTTCACTGCATGCAGTACAGATGAGGATCTAGACAGTGAAAAGTTCATAAATATTCATTTTGCTAGGTGTGCAACTCAGTTTTGACAGGGTGATAAATCACAGGGTTTCTTTTCTTTCAAGAAAAGATTGTGTAAGAACTTGAAGAACATGTGTTTCTGAGTACAAAAGTGTAGGGTAGAAGGAGTTTTAACAAAAATTGGTGCATAAAGCATTATTATTCCTTTTTTTTTTCCACAACTCTTTCTGTCAGTAAAATTATGAACTTTAAAAGGTATAAGACAAACAGAATGCCATGAGAGTCATAGAAAATCAAAATTTTGTGCAAATTTGATTTTTTTATTTGAAAAAAACCCACAATCTTTCAATTCTAATGAACAGTCTATGCTTGTACGATTTCACAGGTATAATCTTTGCTTTATTGAACTTCCAATACTTTTTAGACTGATTAACCAGCTTCTTACAATAACTTTTAGACTTTGGCAATTCAACCAATCTTAAAAAAACTATTAAAAAACTGGAAGAAATCACTACAGTCTTCTGATTAGAACCCCATAACACTGATCAGAACACTATACTGCTGTTTGTGTAAAGATGTGTATTTAAAAGGATAGAACTCCACTTTGGTTTACAAGTTGTCATCAGTAAGGAGACTATCTCAACTTTTGTCAAGTTTGACAAGTTGTTTTAATTGTTCCTTAAGTTGGCTCTTGAAAATATATTTTCTATTTTTTATTATCCAGTATATGGCTGGGAAAAAATGACCTGTGCAACTGCCTCATTTTTCATTTGACAGGGGTAAAATTCCACAAAAGACAAGTGAATAGAGAATCTGAGATTTCTGATTCAGGTAGAATGAAGATCACAAATTTCACATTCATATATGAATTATCCATAAGAGTTTGTCTTCCATGTTTTAGAGAGTCCAAAAGCTTCATAAAACTGAGTACTATTCTGATAATGGAGTTTTATTGGCTATCCATGAGAAAGGGAAGAAGATGCTAAATTATTTATCTGGCATTCACTTTGAATCAAGGAAATTTTTTTCCATGGGAAATAAAGAAAATAAGAAAAATATTACTATCTTGCCTTCAGCAGAAATGTGATCAGAAACAGCTGTGAGTATAGCCTAAATACATATAGGCACAGTCTATGTATCAAGATAAAGCAGTAGTACAAGTACAACAAACTGTGTCGGGACTGTAGGACTTTGCAATCACTGAAAAAATTAACTAGGATTATCTGATTTGCCTTTCACACAACAGGGACATTTTTCTGCCCTGAAACACAGATACACAGCCTAGCAATGATGCAACAAGGACACTTGACTTGCTTACTAGTGACTAGAGCTTTTTCTAAACCTTGATTAAACTTTTACTGCACATTAAAGAAGTCAAAATCTCAGGATCCCACAATGCTGTAGAAGCACCTGCGGCTGCATCTAGACAGATTCAGGCTTGAATACTCTTGCACAACTATTTGGTCATTAGCACACTCCCATATATGGGGTTTTGGCCTTTGCCATGTCGTGCTCACTGAGACGTTGTCTGTGGCTGCTGCAAGGGATGGCACAAGTCAGAGACGGCTCACTGATGGTACAGTGAAGACTATCCTGGGATGGGAGAAAACTTGGGTGTATAGGTAGGAGTCCTGCTACATCCTCCTGTCTGAAAACTGATGAGTAGGGTAAATAGCATTTTATTTGTTATCACAAAAGTAGTTTTTGTGAATGCTTAACAAGATGGCTGTGTGCTCTACAAAGGCTATAGTCCATAGTCTAAAGCCTAAAAAGCAAGAGATACCAGGTAGACACAGAAAGGACTGAGAGAGAAATATGAAAGACAGAACCTGTAGTCAGTGATCTCATCACACTGCACTTTCCATTGAAAACATTGCAGAATGATTTTTGGTGTCTACATGTTACAGAGATTGTCTTTAAAACTATTGCAAATGATGCTACATGAAGGCATCTCTGGGCCATAAAAATCCAAATACTGACTAGAGAGTTGTTTTTACTTCCAGCTGATACTAAAATAAACAAATATGTGGTAGAATCATCTGATTAATCATTACTTGCTTATGACTGCTGCTCTGACATAGAGAGGAAGAGACACATACCTGCCTGCACACTCCATGGTGAAGGCTCTACTCATACCTAAGTGACTCACAGTTTGAATGTGGCTCAGATTCTTGGTTTTGTACTCTGTGATCTAAAAGGGGTCTTTGAAATGGCATCTGCCTGTCTTTTAGTCACCAAACTGAAAGATCAATCACCAGACTGAAGTCGTGTGTCAACCTGAGTAAATGGTCTCCCACTCTGTGGTGACACAATGCCCCTCCCCCCTCCATGAGCTGCATTATGATCTCAAAAATGCTTGTTAGGCCTCAGCCTTGAAGAACAACATCTGGGCTAAGCTCCTCTTGAGCTTATCAGAAACACTGTCTGCTCCCAAGAATTTATGTTGTCTAACAATCTCCTGTTTTCTAACCAACTGCCCCGGAAAATTATTTTTCTTGCCTGACTAGCAACCCAAATGGTACAACATTGTTGTTACTGAACTTTCAAAGAAAGTTGCTGACCTGAATTGCAGCCAGGATGGAAAATTGCTATGACTAAAGCCATCTGTCTTGCAACCCTATAAATAGTGGTCCTTAAGTGATACCCTTTGAGCTCTCCTGGACCACAGTGGGCTGTGGCCAGCAATCTCACTCTGAGTGGCACACCTCTCAGAGCCAGAGAACTCTCATTTGCTGTACTTGAAGAACTGCTGCCGAACACCGACAACGGAGCCTCACTCCTCAAAGCTCAACCCTTCACCTATTGAGAAGATGCGAAGACATCCAACATGAGTACTTCAGTGAACTTGAGGGGAATTTTTCACAGGTACATTTTTGTAGGTACATATTTTATCCTGTGCATGCAAATGTGAATATGCTATAGCAAATGTACTATGAATGTTATTCTCTTAGATTCTTAAGTATGTTAGATTCATAAATTAGGCCTACAAAAGAGTTACGATTGTACTGTAGTAAATTCTATAAAATCTTTTGTTAAATTGTTTAAATTAGGCTATTGATTAAGTGTCGTTAAGCACTGTTAAAACCTTTAGGCCTGAACTGTTGGTCAAGTCTGCAGCGAAGTTTGGCAAGGAGGTCCATTCTGAAGCTTATGGCTCAGTGGGAATGTCCTTTATTCTTTTTTATCCTTACCTTGTCCCATCCTTAATTTTTTTCATCCCTAGCCTACATGTAAATAATTTTAGGTGTATTTTACTTTTAGAATGATAGATGTTAGATTTTACTCTGATTTTTCTTTGTGTGCTTTAAGCATCTAGAAATTAGTAAAGTGAACTTTGCCAGTGAGGTTTGTTGTGCTTACACTTTTTCATTAAACCTGTTTTTGTCGATACCTTTTGCTGGAGATTCTTTGAGTGACCTAAACAACTCATTCATGACAGACTGTATCCTACCCTTTCTCAGGAGCACTCATAATGACAAAGAAACAGAGGAACTCCAATGTTCACAAAGTGTAGCAGACTGCAGATCTCTCATGTGAAGGAATAGGATGACTAATCCTTCCCTGACATCTCCCATAGGTGGTTCAATCTTCCAGTGTCCTTCTTCAGATAGATATGTCTTGGGGAGGAACAGGGGACAAGCTAGTCTGTATACAACAGAAAATTAATAACATTTATATGAATTCAATTTAGTGAAGATTAGTTACATTCTTCAAGAGGATGAGGGTGATGATTTCTATTCCAGATATATTTTGCCTTTTCTCACTGAGAATTTGCCTGATCTGGAGACTTTTATCAGAATGCTTTAAATCTCTGTGTATTAGGATTAATAATTAAAGTACTAAATATTTTTAATTGTAAAATTGCAAATGCAGCCATAACACAGTTGAACAGAATCTACTTAGCATGCTTGCTGCAAAAAGGGACCTATGATATTTTCATGAATGTTTTATATTGCAAATAGGCAGACTCATTCAGTTCTTAATGGTGCCTAATAATAGCATTGCAAACAGTTTTCTAAGGAGGCAAGCTGTGTTGCTAAATTTATATGGTGTCACCTATCTCACCAAAAATAATCCTTCTGATGATTGCAAGATTATTCTGCATACAACACGCACACACACATGCACACACACTCACTGACACACTCCCTCATCTCTTTCTCTCTCTGCTTACAGACACATGGAGAAAGCAGCAACACAACACTCATCTTTTAAATGGGTAACAACTTCAACCTCCTTGAGTTACCATTTTCCCTCCACAACTGTATGTACCTGAGTAGATGAGGAAAATAAGATAAATAGTGAAAGACAGAGCAATCTGACATTTTAATCACTGTTATTGCTCTAGTCACATTTCAATGTTTTGCTGAAGAGGAGAAACTGGAAAGAATGAGAGGTAATGAGATAAGGAGAAATGTTTGTCAAGACGTGCCACTGCTTATCAGCATGTTCTCGTCTAAGCAGACACCATATATTTCTTTCAACACTTTCTCCACTGTCCCTCATACAAATATGCTGGAAATGAGGGAATAATTTACAGGAAAAAAAAGGTACAGTAACCTCAGAGTGTACTTTTGTTGTCACTCATTTTTCAAAGTGTTGTTAATGATTGTGTATATCACATGAGGTGGCTCCTGCTTCCTCTCTAAAAGAATACAATTTCCAAACCAGGAAGAGGGTAAAAGGAAATCACTGAGGCTTCAACTTCATGGAGGATTAGTCAGGAGATGATTAGTAAGTAGGTGACCAGAACCTAAGTAATCTAAGAACAATTTTTTTTTTCTCCTAGAAGGGATTTATTAAATCCAAGAAATCTTTTTAGCTATTCAGATTGCTATGACACTTAGTGGCTCAAATAGGAAATTTCACCGAGTTCTCTCATCAGATAAGTATTTGATGACCAGCTTTAAAAAGAACGCAGTTAGATTCCTATCTTACTCAGTATGCCAAGTCTCCGACCAGAAATGATTTCGCCAAGCCTTATCTTAAAAGCAGACAGTCACATTCCTGACCTATGACAGAAGGAGCGGTCTCTCCCTAAGCACTCTTTGCTATTTGAGTATTTTTACTTTAGCAAATGTAGGAGAGACAAAACCAGCTGGTTCATTTATTTTGCCAGAATGTCTTACATAATTTTTCACGCCCGTCTTTTTTTCAATGGCCAAATGACAGAACGATTGAGGCATCCAAACGAGAGCTCTCATGGAGCCTTCGTCCATCTCTAATGCATGACAGAGCCACAGCCGGCAGGGAGATGCTCTCCAACCCACCCGGAAGTGGCTGTAGAACTAAGTCGTTCCTCTGCTTTTCAAATGGTAAAATTTATTGCTCTGTACAAGAGCAAAAAGCATTATTTTTTTTTCATAATGAACATTTCAGGAAGTGTTTGTTCTTAAGAATTCTTGTTCTTCAAGACTTGGTTTTGTGGTTATCTTTATTGTTTTTCCAGCCAAAAACTTTTCTGATTTCAGATCAGACAACTGTGTTTTATAGGACTCTTTTTTTTTAACAGGAAGACAAAATTATTTTGACATGGACAGTGAGGTGTGTGGATTTTCTGAAAGAATCTGTATTTTATGGCTCTAATCTACCTGAGGATTAAAAAATTATATTAATTAATTCAAGGAGTTTCATTGGTTTTGTTGTTAATTTATTTTCCTTTCAATTTAGGCTGAATTCATCCCAGTGTTGTATAGCTACAAGGTTCAAGAATTGCTTAATATTCATTACACCTTTAAAACTAAATGTTGTTTTTGTTGAGACTTCTACTAATGGATATTAGTACATCATATTACATATTACATCATATTATGACTTCACTCCTGTTGCCAACAATTGTCTCACTTTATCCATACATGGTTATGAAGTGATAGTAATATAATATTCAAGAAAATAATATGATGTGTCTTCAATGCATCCAGAAAATACAAGCATATCTTATAAAACAGTTCGAGTCCCAGCATTTTTGAACTTTTGTAACGATGTCCTGCCTCTCTTGTAGGAAAAAAAATTATATTAATCAGTGTGAAATGATTTAGAATACCTTTGTCTGGACAAGCTTTGAGAATAATTTTTCATTGCCCCATGTGCAATTACAACTCAACCATCTTTGAACACTTGTGGTAGCAATGTTCATGGACCTAGCTCACCTCAGCCAAAATATTAGTTTAAAGCATTTTCCAAATATATATTTTGGGTCTCTATAATGACATGAGATAAAGCACAGCAGGACTCCCTTTCCAGTTAGCATATATGTTCTACACTGAGAATTAGACTCCCTGATGAGTCACAAAATACTTGCATTTGGAGTCACTATTGAATATGAAAAACTCCAAAGAATTTAATATACATTGTACTAATAGCAGTCTTGGGTTTATTAGATTTGCCCCCCATTATCTTCCCTCCAGCAATCCACACAAACTTGGCTCTTTCACAGCACTTTAGAGGCTCTCTGCCTCCTTTCCAGCTAATGAGACATTATACTGCTTTACAGCAGCTGGAAGTGTGTGCCTTTCTCCCATGCATGCAGACTTACTCCATTATGCATCTCAGCTATGTGTGATTTGCCATGCAGAGTGAGTCTTCTGCTGTGGGGTATAATCTGAACCTGGGAGAAGGAAGGGAGAAGAGTTCAGCTCAATCTGTTCCTGTTTTGGTTTCATGCACTGCTGTCCACTAGGACTTCAGTCTGTGTTAAATGTGTATTATAACACTATAAAATATACTAAATTCAAAAGAAACTGTAGAGGATGGAGGACATCAGGCATATGTGAAAAATATACCTAAGTGGGGACAGTATTTGTACTTTAATTTGTTTTACAGGCCTATCCCTAAATAAAATTCCTCAAATATTTTCAATCTTGTGTTCAAAACTCTTTAGGTAAAATTTTATGTGATTCTTCACAATGAACTGTTTAAAATGTCTTGTGAATTACAGTACAGTGTAAGTACTGTACTACATGCAGACAAATGGAATTTTTCCCACTGAACTATGCATTGATCATCAAATGATAAATCCATGGCTGTTTATCTACAGGGAAAAAAACATTGGATCTCTATTCATTATCTGCAAAATTTTTCAGCAATCTTCAGTGAAATACAAAAGACCACTGTACTCCCACAAAGGTCTTATGTCTAGCCATCATAGAATTGAAAAAAAAGTTCCCTAGTTAAAAATTAGCTAACATTATCCCACATTTCATAATCATGTCCACATATATGAGAAATCTTTGCTAATGGGAATCTGCAATGGAAAGTGAAAGTGCTGTGCTCATTTGATTTTTGTCTGGCCTAGCCAATAACACAGTAATTGATTTTACATTATTTTTCAGTGGCTTAAGGAGCTGTAATTAATCTCCTTATAGTTTTGTTAAATGCAAATCCCATAAAGCTGTCTAATATGCTTATGAGACCAAAACACCAGGCCAGTGGCTTAGGATCTGTATCATGCTGCTAAGCACACCCCTTTATGTAGCTTTTGCTGATGAGCTTACAGGCAGGAGTGGTGAGATGGTGAAAGCTGAATTCTATGATTTAATGATCATGTCTTACACAAATGCTACCAAACATAAAAACAACAGGGACAGATTTTAATTTTGGCTGGTGTTCAAGACTTTTTATTTGTTATAGGATGGCCAGTTAGAGATAATGAGTGTTTCTTCTGGCCTAATATCTTCTTGGCAGAAGACTCAAAAGGTTTACACTGGGGCTTCCAGTTACTATCAATGCTCAAAGCTCTGCAGACATCTCTGAATATGCAGAGAACAATAATCTTGAATTTGGAGGTGAAAAGAAAGAAGGTGTTAATACAGATGCTCACTTGCTAATTTTTAAGTAAAGGATATTTTCTTGCTAACGCAATTGGTAGACCCAATTTGCCATTTTACCAAGGGGAAAAAAATCCTTAGCTGGAGAAACAAAAGACATGCTCTGTGATTAAAGGCTACTGAATCATTTGCTGTTTTTATGGTAGAAATTGCATAGAGAATGTGAAATTAACTTGTATACGTTTTTATATTCTAAGCTTTCTAACAGAAAACCTTTAAATAGCATCAGTAAAAAAATAAAAAGAAAGATCTGACAGGAACACTGAGCAGTTTCAACGCTGAATATAGATTTGGCTCCTTCAAGTGTGGATTAAAGTGAGCTTGAAATGAAATAAACAGAACAGCTTCAGAAGTGTAGAGCTGAAGGGAAGTCATCCATCACAATGGAGGAATGTTTGATCTGATGTACAGTAGTTTAGCTCACAAACTTCATTGCTAAAAACACCTATCTCTGTGCTTACTGGAAGTTCTAATAATACAAGGCATGTCCTGAAGAAATTCAATATGCCAAGTAATTGTGAGCATCAGTCTTATGGAATGTGTAAAAAATAGGCACAGTGGACATCTAGATACATTCTCTTTCTTCTGTGCTTGACGAGAATGAAAAATAAGTCCCATAGCAACACTTACATAAAATGTCCCAGTTATTTAACAAGTTTTTATATGATTTTCCATTCTAAAAGAAGACGTTTAAATATTTGTTTCTTAACTGTATGCTGATTGACAACTGAATGTTCATGGGAACTTTCCTGTCTTTCCTTCTCCTTGTTCTAGACGCTCGAATCTTATTAATTAATTAAAGTTTTTATTATGCTTATTACATATTGCAATTTCCACAGTATTCAGATGTATCAAGGAGTACAGTCTGCCCTAAAGGGTTGTCTTCCAAAAATATTAAGCAGGTGGCAGTTCAGAAATAACCTAAGATAACTGGTTATGTTCAGCCTTGTGACAGATTATTTTTAAATACCTAGTTAAATGTCATCCACAAATAACAGATCTGATAATTTTATCAACTTGTTTTTTTCCTCTTCCTTTTCAATCATTTTAATTTATAATGTGTGAACAGAGTATCCTCCTTCCAGGCAACAAAAAAGAAGCTATTTTGACACTTTCAGGGTAGAAAGAAAAATTCCATTTTCTCCTTGGAGAACATAGTTATCATTTCTGTGATACTTCAAGGTTAATTTCTGCTGTTTGAAAGAGATTACACTTTGACTATGCTGCATCTTGACCTCTAAAGCACCTGTAAAATCCAATGGCCTAAAGAGAACACAGAATTAGTAAAGTCATAGCTTAACTGCAGTATGAACAGGTACTCAAATATGAAGTACAAGTCCTTCTCCAGAATATATACATGAGATGCAGAAGCATGAAAACAACATGCACAAACCTATAGCATGATAAAGATGTAGAAAAATAGACTGCTATTAGTACAGTAATCCTGTACTACTGGGTAGTAACTGCAAGTAAAGGGTACACTGACAAAGAACTAAGGTGTCTCACATAATTATGTTGAAAGAAGTTGTTGTAACACTTTCTCATAGGATTTCTTCATATTCAGATTAGAACAAAACACAAAGATCATATTGAATAACATAATTTTAGTTCTTGTATAACAATTATAAATAGAAAATTTTCAGATTTCCCCGAATTTAATGCAGGTGTTTTGTGATGTGTTTTGCTTTTTGCTGAGTTTTGTTTTGTTTATATTTTTAATTGTGGCTACAGACATGATGTTTTCAAACTTGAAAACATTGATTGGATGATCATCTTTATTGGAGATAAAAATTTGCCTTGGCAAAACACACAACCTTTTGCTTTATAGATTTTTTCTTGTTTTGATGTCTTCAAACTTCATGAAAGTGGAAAAGGTAAGTGTTGACCCTTCTGTTTTCATGAGTCATTGATTGACTCTCCTCTTTCAACAGTTGGCTCTCAAAATCCCTGGGGCAGCAGCCATAAATGTAGAAATTGGTGGTTTGTCATGTATATCCATTGTATATGACAACCATAATATTTAGCTAGGTACCAAAATATCTGAATAGAGAAGAGATACCATGTTTATTAAAAATATACATGGTGAATCAATATCAGTCATCTTTTCAGAAAATACTTGGAATTCTAAAGTGCTTGTAGATTCTTCTTCCAAATACTCTTCCCTTTTTGCGTGCTGTGTTTACATATCTTAATGTAGACAGCAATTAGCTCATTTATTGCTTGTCTCTACCTCAGTTTCTTTTCCCATGAAGTAGGCTTTCAGAATATTTAGACTACAATTTCCTGGTCTATGTTTTCAGTAACACGGGCATATGTTTTCCTATTAAAAAGAACAATCTTTTTTATTCTCCTGGAGAATGTGATTACTTTCAAAGGTAGATGCCAAACCCCTATTTTTGTTTTCTCTTTTATCAAGTATCTTCTAGCTGGAGAACCACTTCTTTTCAGCACAAATCTTCCAACCAGCTGTCACCAGTGCACACAAGAACATTACCACCCTAAAGCTTGTCAGTTCAATTTTGCACTTATCTTCATCACTTGCTATCTTAGGGAAAGTCTCATTACTCTTCCCACTCTTCTAAGTCAGGTCCTAGATCATTACAACAAAAGAAGTATTACAGCTTCCAGAAGGTAAAACAACCAAACAGTTTTAATTTAAAATTCCATCTAGTGATGCCATAATATCATCAGATCATAGCAAGCTGTGATTTAGGCAGTTTTAATACAGTCATGAGTTAACACATGGTAGCATTGAACAACTCAAGGAACATTTAAGCTCAGGAAGGAAAGGAGTGAAAGCTGTGATGGCTACAGTGGTGCACGTATTTATACATGCTGTATAGTCAGATGCCTCTAACCAAAATTTTCTGGAAAATCACAAGGTTAATGACAAGTGTGACTGATAATTTGTTCCTTGGGGTTGCTTAGGAGGGAAAAATGGGTCTTATTAGCGCTCTTATACTAACATTAATGGAAGTGTCACTGTTGGAGATAGTTTATGAAAAATTTAATAAATCTGGACATTTTAATACATGCCTACTGCTGTAAAAATAAGGTTTACCAAATTAATCAAGTTGGTAATACCACATAAAAGGTCTTTCATGAGGCCTTATATTGATAAAACTTTAAAGTCTGCTTTCAGTGACAAAAAGCATCCTCAAGCTGCCCAAATTACAAAATCAGATACTATGTCAATAACAAACACAGAAATAAAAAAATTGACCCTCAGATTAGGCTAGTTATTGCAGTACTCACAAACAGTATAGAACCTTTGTTACATCTGATCGTGTTGTCCATGCACCCTTCATAACTCATACAGGAAATAGGGAAATCCTGTCAAAGGGTGGTAGCAGTATTTCACATCACGACTGTCTGGAAGCCTTGCTTGAAAAGTTTTATTTTAAAAACCATTGTGTCTTAGTAACAGAGGAAGATTTAACATTAGTAGTTTCAACAGCTGTTGTATTAACAGTTGCTAAATGCAAATAATGAATATGGTAACTAGCTAAAATGCAGGCAGGTGTCTGGCATCTAAGTTTATTCTGTAACCCAAATCTTTCAATAGTAGAAAATGGAAATGAGAATACTGACGCATTTTGTGTGGGGCTTAAAAGCACTACCACTGCTGGACTGCACTGAAAAAAATCCTGCTTTACTCATCATCTCTATTCTGAGTTTGCATCTGTCTGTCATTATAAACCTAAAAGCAGCTCTAACATCACCCATAGTAATATTTCCTAGCCACAAATTTTTAAAAGGTAAGATGCAAAGATCATAGTAAGTAATTTCCTTAATAGGAAATATGAAAACACAGTTAGAAATGTACAGTCTTTTTTTTTCACACTGTTTTTAATATGTATCTCAAGAAGCTAGAGTATGAATTGTGTGGTTTGAGCCAAAAATACCTCATAAAGACGAAAAATATAAACAGATGGCTCAGGTGTATCCTCTTGCTGAAGATCCCATCTGTGATGGCCTTATCCATTGCTGGAGGACTGGTTTCTCTATTAATTAAGGAAAAATGGAAAATATGGCAGAGTTTCTTAAGGAATACAGTTATGACTGACAGAAAAGACAGTATAAGCATAAAGGAGCTTCCTAGTGATCTGAGAGAGAGAGAATAATCCTTCCTTGTCACTGCAGATGAGTTTATGTATCAGCTCCATTAAAGTTATAGAATATCATAGAACAATAATTGATAGGAAAAGCAGCAGATTCGTCATTGCAGAGCCATGTACAATGGATGAACTAGCTCTGGCAGCCAATTCCCTTAAGAAAGGCAAAGTAAAAATTGGTCTTGACAACAACTGAGCTGAACTTAAGAATTATTTGACTAATCTTTTAATGTATGTTCGGCTATGTAGAAAATCCCTGAGCACTCCCGTAACCAATTAAATATGTCTACTGCTTTGCAAGGTCTCACAGTCTAACCAATTAACTTATTAAGCTGAGAGTAATTTTTTTTCAGCCTGTATTTAGCTCTGAAGTATGCTGACTTTATTAACAGGAAGTTTTTGATTGCTTGAAAGTTGTTGTTTTTTTTCCAGTTACCTTAATGATTTTTTTTTCTCTCATTCTATGAACTCTGACTTGAATCATGTAGATGTATCATCTCATTTGGAGCTAGCGCAGAGTAGCTCTTAATATAACTACCTATCACAGGGAGATCACTCTGTGTGAGTGGTAACAGCTGGATCCAAATGTTTGAACGTTTTCATGGCTTTCCAAATTAGCCTAAAAGACAGAAGAATTTCATATCTGTCTTGATATACGTCAGAAAACATTTCAGAAGATTTCCCCCCACAGATAGCATGGCTGTCAGGACATGACTGCTAGAATAGGTGCTTCAGTACCTCTTACTGTAATTTCCATAGAGAAGTACAACCATGACAGGAACAAAGGCCTACTAAACAGAGTTGATAGGATCAGGAAGGGGTCTGGTAATACTCCTTTACACAGAAACCATAGATAACAACTCCTTAAAATTAGTGTCTGAGGAAAGCAATGTTTAACTTTTTACTAAGGCTATCAGAGAATTTTGCTTATGAGAGCCCTTGTAACAAAAGCATCATCAGGAAAGCTCCCAGGGATAAGAAATTAAGTTCCTCTGGGACTTTTATGTCCTTTGACTGTGGAATAAAAAAAAAAAAATTAAAAAGGAAAAAAGAAAAGCATTTTTTAAGAATGAAAAGTTTAGAGACTTTTGAGAAAGCTGAAAAACTCAGCAGGGGATCTCTCTTCCTATGCTTCCTCTCCTTCTCCCATGGTGATAAAAAATAATATTATACTTTAGCATGTGTAGTCTATAGTATTCATATTGATTCATACCTAATGTGTGAGTACCTATCTGAAGAGGCCATTTATCTAGACCATCTCAAGCTTACTGTTAGCAGTAGTGTCAGCTACAGCTAGAGTCAACTGCACCTTGTGTCAACTTTAAAGAGTTTCAGGCTGTTTGTAGAGCTACACTGCTGTAGTAGGCTTTGTTCTTGTCATGGTGGATCACTCTCACATCTGTGCAGTACTTTTTCATAGGCTACATTGTGGAAGACTGATCCTAATTATCAGTCAATCTTAATTTTTGGGGAGAAGCAGTACCATCTTCAGTGCCTTGGTCATACAAGATGAAAAGATCTCCTTTTATCTTTTTATTTTTTATCTTTTTTTTTAGTCTGCTTTATGGCAAATGTACTGATAAATACAAGAGTTATTGAACCATTTTTCCAGGATTAGTGCTTTAGACATTCAATTAATATTGTATTAATCCATATTAATTACTACAATCATAGATTCTATGCATTACCAACAAATGCTCAAATGCAAATGTGGCAAGTTATCTTTTGATCTTAGAAAATTTAGAAATAAACATTTCAGGTTTTTGAACATGAATTACAGCATCTGAAAAGCTCGTCTTGTGTGGTTTTTCTTCTCTTTAAATTTAATTTTGAGATTAGGATTCTAAACCTTAAAAATTTAGCTTATTGAAAGAAAATCACAGTCCACACTTACACTGAAACAAAACAACATTCAATACAATAATATATTACTTAAATTCTCAAAGTATATTTTCATCTAATTCAATGTGAATATAATCCACGTTGGAAGCAGAAGCTGAAAGAAAGAAACTGGTCATTGCTAATTATTGCTGGAAGAGATGAATCATCTCCATGTTATCCTCATTTGAATTCTAACGTAGAAGAGCATAACTTAGGTTTGAATATGGACACAGAGATGTGCACAAGGGCCATATGTTCATCTCTTGCTTACTCAGCCTAAGATGGTTGCAACTTTCAAAAATTGTAGCTCACTTTTTTTGTTGTTTGTTTGTTGTTTTTCTTTTGTTGTTGTTGAAGAACATTTACACAGTGATAAAGCTGCAGCTACCATTTATTGTAGCTTGATTCCACCTTCAGCGCTTTCTTGTAAGTTTAGGCAATAAGCTTTGGGCAAATATTTTTTTCATTTCCTATAATATAGCTCTCATATAGTCTATTGTGGGACAACAGGTTTTAATTTACTCTCTGCTGAGTTTCCACCTTCTTTCTACCCTCTTTCTGACTTCAGTGCATTGTATGAAAACTTCCTGGTCTCTACTAGGCTTGTAAGGGACAAAATGAACCACTCAACCCAATCTCTGCTTTCCTTTATACCTCTTCATCCCACTTCCTTAAAACAGGCCATACAAAATCATCCCTGTGCAAAAATTGACCTTATCTGCTCAGATGGAGTTCTTGTCCCCTAATATTCTATAAATGTTTCTGATGTCAGTCTCCAAAATTGCTGAGTCTAATGCCAACCTTTAAGTTCTCTTTTACCCTGCAGTTTGTCCCATTAGGGTTTTTCTAATGCCTTTTGTCATTGGCTTGTAATGGAATTTGATTGTTAGACCAAGAGTGGTGTATTTGAGCTGTGTTCTTGCTTTGTTGTTCCTTTGATGCTGACATTTCAGATTGGCACTATCTGGCTGTGCCTGTTTCCTGCTTCTTGTTATTCTGTTGGAGTGGGCTCTTTGGAGCTCACCCAAGAACTGTGATAACGTATCTGGAAATGTGTTTTGCAAGGTAACACAAAGCTGACATGCTCACCTGAGACAATTAGCTATTGTAAACTACAGCAAATGATTAAACATCATGGTGTCTTACCTTGGGTACTGACAAAGCAACAGAGTGACTGACTGGATGAAAGCACCAATTAAAAGATAGCAGACGAAAATAGGAAGGCAAAGAATTATTGTGCTCTAGGATCTAGGTAGTACCTGCCTAAGATGACCTCTCTGTGAGGCAAAAATCTCTTGCTGCCCTTCAGTAAAATAAGTGTAGCCCATGGGAAAGTGACAGGTCAAGATGAAACCAGTGCAGGTGTTGATCCATGAAGTAATGGGAACAAGGACAGAACTTGTCCTTGTGTTTGGAGTGAGCAACCCTTGGCCCCCAGGGGCCTGACCAGATAAACTCAGAAAAGATGTATTCAGCTGTGACCAGGTGCAGTCAGGGGGAAAATGGTAAGCATGGGGGAGGAGAGGACAAAGATGCCAAGAGGTCAGGAAACTTCAGGGTAGCTGAGGCCATGCCTCCTCTTTCTTTGCTGGAACCTCTTCCTCTGTTCCTAAGGAGTACAGTGTCCACATTCCCACTCTCTCTTCCCTTTGGTGTTATAGCCCCTGCTATAACCAGTGTTTCATATCCAAGTATCCCTATCCTCCTCTCAAGTTCCCAAGAATTGGCAGATAGCTGGGGGAGGTCCTGCTCCTAGTGTGAGGGAGCTTCAGGCCCGGGCTCGGGAAAACAGCCAGAAAAGAGTTTAAGAGGAAGAGCTGTTGTTGCCAGGAAATGTCTTCTTCCCATCTTTCCAGTTGTTCCTCCTGTCTTTGGCAGTAGCAACAGAAATCCAGTTACAAAGATGAGGTGGGGATTTGCTGATAATCCTGTAAAGGCACAATTTCCTTTCCTCAGGCATACTCAGAACAGGCAATTTGCCATCCCATGTTTGCTGTAACATTTTTTTGCATCCTGCTTCACTCTGAGATTTCATAAATTTGTATATCTACCTTATATTATTTCATAGAATCATAGAATGATTTGGATTGGAAGGGGACCTTGAAGATCACCTGGGAAGGCTATTTGCCATAGCCTGTCCGCATATCATAGTATTACCAACATACTATGTAATGGTATGAGGTTGTGTTAGGGGAGGTCAGATATTAAGAAAAGGTTTTTCATGCAGAAAGGGGTTGGTTGCTGGAACAGGCTCCCCAGGGAAGTGGCCACAACCTGTCTGAGCTCAAGAAGTGTTTGGTCAACGCTCTCAGGCACATTGCAGGGATGTCCCATGCAGGACCAGGGATTGGACTTCAATGATCCTAGTGGGTCCTTTCCAACTCAGAATATTCTGTAATTCTATGATTTTATGTTTATTCCCTTTTGGGATCATGCCTTGTAAGTGCCCTTGATGCTCCAGAGATTTCTGTGTGCCCTGTTATCAGCATTATTAGAATCCCAGTGCAGCTTATGTGAAGTGAAAAGAAAGCAGGATGCTAGAAATCTTTTGAATTTCCTATAAGCCAGCAGGAAAACACATATACATAGTAATAGTGACAAGCCTGCAAGAATTATCTGTGCATGCATTTTGTAGTCCTGATGATAGACTGACATTTGTTCTTGAAGGTGAAGGATAGAACGGAAGTGGAAAGGCAAGATTTTGTTTACTGAACCTAATAAATTGTCAATGTTTCACATCCCCATGATTACTTTTGGTGACCTCTGGAGAGGTCATGACCCCCTCATTGAAGAGACCCTGGCTTCAAACATGACATAAACAGAGTCAAGGAAATATTGTTATTGGCTTTTTATTGCATAGAGCTTTCCCTATGAACTTTTCCCTATGAACTAGTTGTGAGTTTTTTTAATTTTGATTGATCTTTGACTGATCCTGACTCTCCTAATTTTACCATGCTGTTGGGATTTTGGTGAAAGCAGGGCAAGGAATCAATCCCTTCCTTGCCCTTTCAGTCTCATTCCTCCACTTCTTCATCCCGTCTGCTCAGAATTAGTGTGATTTAATTAAATTTGCTTGCATGACAACAATAAAATGAAAAAAGTATTGTCCTAAAGGTGACTTGTTTAAAATTCCTGACCAAAGAATCAGAACCTTATGGATTAAGAGAATGAGTTTGATTTGATCTTCCCAAGGACCTGAACTCCAAATGCACTGAAGGTGGAATTTGTGCTTATTAGGCTTAGAAGTGGAGATTTCCGTGATGATGGAAGTTGGAAGACAGTGACTTCTTCCAGTGGGGGAAGATGACTCCTGCACTACCTGCAGATTGGCAGATGAGGTATTAGGAGCTCTCTCCAGTGAATCATAGGAGTCAAGTGAGACTGAGACACATGGTAGCACCAGGAAGAAGTGAGGAGTGACAACAGAGCTTTTACTGCAGGCAACAGGGGCTCTAGTTGCTTACTTGACCTGCTGTTGGGGGACATGTTCTTCTTTCTAGGGGGACAGGTTTGGGATATTGTGGGAAGAATGCCAAATTTTGTCTTGCCCTCAGGTAACAGCAGACCCCTTATACTTTTTCGTGTGTGCACCAATGATAGTATCAGAGAACACCAGGAATATATCAAGCATGACTACTGCGCCCTGGAGGAGATGATTAAGAGCACATAAGTCCAGGTGGTGTATCCTTGATCCTGAAGGGGAAGGGGGAGCTAGGGCTTGAGAAGGAGTGGACGTATCCTGAAGGTTAACAACTGGTTGTGCAGCTGGTGTCAACAGCAGGGCTTTGGTTTCTATGACCATCAGATATTTGTTGAGAAATAAGGACTGCTATGAAGAGAGAAGACCCACACAGTTAAGTCATGGAAAAGCCAACAGGCTGACCAAACTGATGAGGACACCTTTAAACTAGGAACAATGGGGGAGAGACATGAAGAGCTTCTATCCAGTAAGAAAGTCCAACCCACTGTATTCTATGATTCTATGACAAGTATGGCAAGCATAGTGTGCAGAGTGATGTGGAGAGAAGAGACCTCATAACCAAGTCCAGCAAAGAGCCATGAGGTTGATCAAGAACTGAAGCATCTGTCATATGAGGAGAGTCTGAGAGTTGGGCTTGTTCAGCTTGGAGAAGAAAAAGCTCAGGAGTATCTTCAATGTGATAAATACGTGATGCAGGAGTAGTAAAAAGCATGGAGCCAAACTTTCCCAGGGCACCCAGTGACAGGATGAGGGTGAATGTCATATGTCATATTTCTGTGTATATAGAAATGGAACTGTCAAGTTAGGCAGAGGTGCAGAAATTAACACAAACTAACATGGCTAGAGTAACATGAAGAAAACCAATTTAAAAAACCACTTTACTATTGAATTCTTACTGTAGCATCTATGAAACATTACAGCTCAGACTAGACTAGAAGACTATTATAAGTAAAACCCACTGCCTGAAGTAATCATGGTTTATCTTATACAAAATTTAGTTCATTAAACAAATTTTAATTTGATGAAAATCATCAGGTTCATCATTGCCTCTACAACAGACCCCATAGGCTAATTCAGAGGAGATAAGAAATGATCACAAGGATACCCCTAGAACAGAAACTGTGGAACACCCAGAGGGAGAACAGTGACATACTTAAGATTTGGTTGTGGATATGGAATTCAAAATTACTCTTGCAGTTCTAGTTGATGACTTCTACATCTGAACATGAACATGACATTTTACTCATCTCCTCTATAATGCTACTTGTTTATTCTCATTTACTGTTTTAAGATGCTGCTTTCAACTTTCTGCATTCTGCATTCTGCCTCTCTCTTTTTTTTTTCTTTAAAAAAAGTGCATTTCTGAATAACTTTTTTCGTCTTCTCTGACCCAAAGGTCAGACTGTCTTTGACCTCTGCATTTTTCACTCAGCTTGTCTTGCAGAATATACCACCTAAGGAGTCCTTCTGCTGTGTCTTTTGCAACTGGACTTGTCTATCTCGTATTGGCCTTTTTAGCCACCAGTGCGCTTGTAACAAATGTGGGTAGAGCCCTTCCCAAATCTTTGTTCACGAAGCCCAGCCACGATGATGATGACTTTTCCCTGCATAGATCACAAAGTTGTTACTTCAAAACCCTTTTTTCTTGACATGAATTTTAGGCTGACCTGTTTTCAGATGCTATGTTTTTTGCTAAATTCTCCTAAAAACCACAATGTAATAATGTACTAAATGAACAGACCATTATATTTATTATATCAGATGGCTTTCATTCTTCACATTGTACAAATGGGTTGACTTATGTTGGTAAGGATTATTCACAGCTTTCCAGAATTTAACACTTATATTATGAACCATTTACCATTACAATCTCTCTTCACTTCCTATTTTCCAAAACTTTTGCCCTTCTGACAAAAAGTTTCAGCATCTCTGTTTTTCTAGAAGGTTACTTCATTTTTAAAGAAAATTTAAACACAATCTCCTTTGTTGTTTTTTAAGTTGCTTCATATGACCTATTGTTCTTTTAGCTTAACATGGTGTCCTGGGTTACACAAATACTTTGGTATCCACCTTTTCTTTTCTTCCAGTATGCCCACTAATTTAGACCCTGGGGAGAGACTTAAGATAAGGATGGTACCCTATTATCCTAGAGGAAGAATGTATCCATCCCTGTGAAAAGACTGGAAGTGTGATGACTCAGAGGGCGTGCACACGTGACACCTCAGACTATGGGCTTGGTACTATTTCCTTGTCCTTACACAAATGACTCATCTGTGATAACTCCCCTTGGACAATTCACTCACATAGCCTGAAGATATTCATCTCTGCTGATGGCCATAATGGATCCACCTGTGTCAAGGACTCTTGAAATGTCCCATGATCCAGTATTAATCATCCAGTGAAGAACTCCTCGCCCCAGGGGAGGTGTCAGAGACATTCCCATCTACCCTGGGCCCAATACTTTTCCTTTTAAACAAGCACACACAGAACACACAACTATGCCTGTTTTCCATGGTAGACATGGAGCAGAGAAAGGAAGTCTTCACACGTAGGACCTGCATCTTTTATTGAAACAGTGAGGAATTCTGCTTCTGAGCATGCTTGTTAGTCATCTTAACACACCCATAGTAAAGCTTGGTGGAATGCTATCACCTTTTTACTCCTCACTGACAGTCTGGATGAAGTAGTTATTCATAAGAAGACCCATTTGTTCAAAATTTTTTTCTGAGACTTTTAACATCTAATTAAATATATATACATCCTTGAAATATTCAGAATATATCCACTCTGCCAAGAGACCAGAGTGTGAGATACTTCAAGTATTGAAAGACATTAGCCCTGGAATTCTAAATTTCTGTCGCTGATAGTCACCTAGGAGCCTGGCAGACCTTTAGGTACGATTTGTTATTGTCGAAACAGCGACAGGCTGATGGGGTGATTGATGAACGGTAACAATTACTATATCCATGTGATACCATATATATGACAGCTAGTTCAAGAGTGCATAAAAAGAAAATTCTAAACCAAAAAGAATAACAAAAAAAAAAAAGTATAGTTACTGGTTTTAGAGGTTTTAGAGGTTCTCCAACAAATTTAGCTTAAATAGTGTTACCAAAATTCTAACTCTAATGAAAGAAAGGGAAATTACCTTTCCAATATTTTCTATGAAAAATTATTGTCTGGTGATTTCCCAGCACTTCTTTTAAGCAATAGGAAATTTAATCTGATTTTATATGCTTTTCTATGTGTTCAAAGAAAAAAGTGAAGCTTTCTGGGGAAAAAAAGATCATAATTCACATCTGCTGTCTTGCAGTAAGCAGACTTGGCAATCTGGGCTCCTACAAGAAGGGTCTACATATTTTCATTTTTTTTACTTGGAACTTTGGCACTGTGTATAGGTACCTGAAATCATAAGATTTTAAGTTTTGTCTAGGCATCATATTGCCTGATGACATATAGTCCTATAGCTAAAATTCATAGGAACTGGCCAGAATACTAAATATATGTTTTAAAGGTACTTTGTCATCTTTATATACATTTGAAAATCTTAGTTATGTGTAATGACTTTTAACTGAAGCATAAGTCAAGTTTCTGACAGTGATTTTTTAAAATTAGAAATAATTACAAATAATTTAGTGTAACAAATGGGAAACAAAACAAACAAAATAAATAATAATAAAAAAAGAAAACAAGAAAGAAGGAGGTGTAACTTTTTTTTCACCTTAAAAAAGTCAAAATAATTTTTGAAACTATTCTACAAAATAACAATGAGAAATATCTACAAGGGATTTTTCAGGTGGTATAGCCATTTCAGTTTCTTTTCCTTATCAAATATTTTTTTCGATAAAAAGCCCTCAAGCAATACTTCGAAATGCACTTTATTTTTTCTCTTTAATAACAGAGTTCTAAAATGCCTTCATTTAACTTTTCCTTTTCCCACCTTCTTTTCCAGCTGGGTCAACTGTTGCTGTGTGGCATGGTCTACAGAGAACTGATGGCACATTTCTTATGCCTGAAGCCTGTCAAAGCAGAGCGAGAACTTCAGCCATAGCCTCGCACCAGGCAGTCCCACTAGTAGTAGGGGCACTGAAACTGCCAAGGATATTAAATGCTCAGAAGCTGTGATTGGCATTTTGAAGGAGCACAGTTTCAAAAATACTGAAAAGTACTCGCAAAAGTGTCCTAATCACTTTTAAGCTTTAGTCTCATCTAAACAATTTTTACTACTTTTTGAAAAGAAAAATTTCTTATATTAGTGTCTCAGTAAGATTTCCTAAAAGGTCCCATTCCAGCACATGCATAGTTATATTTAACTTCCTGAATACTTGGTTAATCTTAATTCATATTGACACTGACTCCTGCATATCAGGCCTTAATGTTTTCAGGGTCCAGAGCTCCTTTTTGAATTTGTAGAATAAGTATAAATGAAAGAAGAAGGAGAAGGATGAAAATTACAATACTAACTTGCTTAAAGGTATTTAGTCCAACATGAACATTTTTATCTTGTCACAATTTCCAATATTTCATTTTTGTTTACATCTTCAATCAAAGCTTAAATCAAAATATCAGACTAGTCTTATCTGTACTGGTTTGTTTTGAAATGTTTCACTTAGATATTTTATGGTTGAAAATAAAAATTACAAAATTAAAAACATCCTGCATTTCTCATACAAAAATATTTCTCTGAGGTAGACCTCATTAGACATCAGAGTAGTTAATGGCTTGGTGTTGCAGATTTTATAACAGTCACATCATATTTAGTCACTTAACCAGGAATGTGAAATTTATGATTTCTTTGTAAGAGGCAAAGAAATCAGATAGAGAATAACTATGGGCATGATAGAAGAGAAAGGAAATACCTTAAAATAAATCATTATTATTTTTCACACAATAGCATAGTTTGGAGAGAGGAGGGCTTTACATTTGTAAGGGAACCAATAAATCAGAGTGATTCCTCTGGTATGCTAGTTTTCTACTCATTCTTTACTAGCTACCCACAATCCAAACTTTTACTAAGGACATATCTGAGCCCCTGACACATGTTCAAACAAAGAGGAAAATGCCTACATTGTCAAAACAAGTGAAAGAGTCTTCTTCAGGCTGAGAAGCATTACAGTTCTACAGTCTGTAGAACACGTATTTAATTGAAAACACAGAACATGGCTGTTAGACTGAGTCTTAATGGACAAGAATATTGGCAAGCTGCTCTTGGTGTTGGTGTAAAACAATTACTTGTGGTACAGGCTGACTTCAAAGGGAAATCACCTCATTAAGATGAGTGTTGAAATGCATCTCCCTAGGTGCTAGCGGTGTTTCATTCCTTCCAGTTACTAAGTCAGCCAGTTTGTTTGCTCACACAGTTCATATTGTCTCTGCAAGGGAAACAATAGATTTTTAAAAGAAATCTTAAAAATATAAAGGCAAACCCTTATATAAAAGCTGAAAATGTGAGTACTTAGGAATTTTATTGACCTGCACCAGCAGGTTAAGAGTAAGAGAAATCTCTTATTGTATATTTATTTTTGTTAAAGGAATTACACAAACAAAACTATCAAAACAATGAGAATAATTAATTTTCTTCCCCGTTATTCCATCATGTCGTAATTCTATTAAAATATTTATGTTCCAACTTGTTAAGAATTTTCTTTTTACAACATTTCTGTGTTATAGTTTATGCTTTGACTTTGCTCATTCTGCATATTACAGAGGGCCACCAGCTAGGTTTCAAAGTACTTCTTTCCAGCCACTTAAACTGAGATGACTAATACCATCTGACCTGCAGTCTGCCATGAACAGACTATGCTTCACTAGCTCCATCACAGCAAAGAAACTCCAAGAAGATATCTGGTTCTCATTGCTGTGGTTTATGATACATTAGAAAAGCTCTATTTCTTAACAGGATATTCCTTGGATCCTTTCCTAGAAGTCAGGGGATTAGATGCAAACCAGCTTCCAACCTTTCAGCCTTTCCAAAACTGTAGTTAGAGCTGTCAGAGGAAGCAATCAATCACCCAAGCTGAAACTGAGAGGATATGTCTTCACAGCTGTGGAATCATCCTGTCTCTTCACATAGGAATAGTTGCAGACTAAGTATGCAAATGGCAGAGTTGCATTTTCTTTAGTTTGAAAAAGTGTGACTTACTTCCCCTCTTCCTGGCTGAGTTATTCCCTGTCATGTAAACTGGTGCCTGTCAAACAAGGAATTCCCCATCAAGTACTCACTCCATTAAAACTGCTATCGGATGAAGACAATTGGGAATGCTATCAAAGGAAATGTCACTGCAGCAGTTCCTTGTTCAGACAATAATTGTGTTTCTATATTATAGCAAGACTAATGAGAAACAACAAAACTTCAAAGACACCAAGTAAATTAGGACTTCTACCACATGGCAACACAGGCAACTGATGCTGTGAAATCAGTCCCCCTACTGTCTGGACAAATTGCTTTTGTTTTATTGGATATATGTAAATGTGTTCCTATGACTATTTTGGAATGGTTTTGGTACATCATACACTTTAATAAAATTGGTGAAATTACATTAAATAATATTAGTATAGCATAGTATAGTATAATATAGTACAGTATAATACAGTATAATACAATTAGAGCATTATAATAATGTATCATGAAAGTGATGGTTAAAAAAGTTATTTAATATAAATGAAGAAGTGTTCATTTTTAAAATTCAGAAAACAAGAAAATAAAGCTAGAAAAATTAATAAGGAATTATTTGCATGATATTGGAAGAGTAGCTTTTTTAGAACTGCTTTCATTAAGATGAGAGTCTCACCTCCCCTTTGTTATCTTAGTCTCCCACACTGAAAGAAAAGTATGTTCTTTCATTAGTATGAAGATTTTTTCCTTATTATTTGTAAGAATTTGGCTTCCATTGTACAGCTACAAGAGAGACAGCAGTACTAAATTAAAGGTAATTGTTCAGAAAAACTGAGTCTTGTAAAGGTAAAGATATCTAATCTACTTGTACCTGCAGGTAAATGCTTCATTAGAGCAGAAATTTGAGTACTTTGTGACCAGCTGGAAAACAATATCTGATGCTGTGAACGTAATAGTGGGATAAATCTCATCCACCTTATACAGCTATGGGAACATCCACACTAGTATTGTAGTTCAGATCATTAGTGCTCATTTGAAGCAAATCTCCCAGTTATCCAGAATTTACTAAGCATCAGTTCATATCAGAGCAGACTCAAAGCACACAAATAGACTTCTTAAGCTAAGGCAAAGGATTATTCCAGGAATGCACCTAACACACTACACCTGCTAATGGTAGACCTGCTAATGTACACTCCTGGCAGCAAGACTAGGACCCAGCCAAGTAAAATCTCCCAAACAGACACAAAGCACATATCAGTACCTCAGCATCCACACACACATTTGTGCTTCACTCCACGAACGTTCTCCTACTGTACCACACTATGCTCTATCATACTACAGTATACCTATATGACATACCCTTACATCTGTTGAATTATCTTCATAGGCAGTGGAAAGAAAAAAAGAACAATTTTAGGCTGAAATTCAGGGGAACTATTTCACATGTGTACCTGTAGGGGAAGCAGAGGGGAGCTGCTCTAAAAAGGATACCTGGACAATAGCATGTGGTTTTATAAATCCATCTTTGGGGTTTCAAATGGGACACAGTATGGCCCTCAATTAAACTGCCATCTCTGACAGTTTATCTGCACTAACTTATAGGGTGTTGCACAGGAACTTGTGGCAGCCCAAGGAGCAGAATTTAATTCTGATAGAGTCCACCTTTCAGACTCCAAATTTTTCAGAAATATTCCTTCAGATTCAATTACACTAGTCATTAAACAAAGAATAGTTGTATTTTGTTAAGTACTTTTTGGTCCTTTAATTCAGAGTATTTTTAGTTATTGGTGGGAAGAGAATGTTTAGCAGAAGTTAGGGAACCACTTCCTAAACATTGCCATGCATGCAAATGTTTTGTTTCTACTGACAATGACATCCCCTAGAAAGCTTCATTCTGTTTCCAACAGATAAGGATGTGCATTATATACCACATTCATCTCCCTAACTGTATAAAGCTAAACCTTAATTAACTTTTTAGCACAGTTACCAAAGATTCAGAATTGATAGGCATGAACAGTCGAAGCTCATAAAAGATCTGCAGGGGAAAAGTCAAATAAAAATAAAATATAATAAAATAGATTAAAGATTGTAATAACTTTAATGAAAACATGTTGAATTCCCTCTATTCTTTTTGTCAATGATGATGAAAATAGAGTGTCGATGCCAACGTAATTCTAAAAGAGAATCATGGTTGTACCTGTGTAAACAATAGTTTACTAATGGTGTATTCTGAAATAATATAGTTCTATAGGTATAGAGAAAACAGCTGCGTAACACTTAAGAAACAGTATGTAAATATTTCATTCAGCTAATCCCTGTGAAAACAAAATGGAAATAATTTTGCACTTTTTACCATCCTAAGTTATATTTTATAATGATACCAGTTTAATATTTTCCGTAGAGATTGTAAAACTAAGCTGCAGGTGAATTGCAATTCTAACAATCTTGTTTCCTTTAATAATTATTTTGAGTAACTTACAGAAAAATAAACACTGAACAGCAAATTCATTCCCATGTAAAGTTGTGTCTAAGATAAAAATACATATTAAAAGTCAATGCTGCACCTAAATATGAATGTGACTCACCAAGACATTCTCCACATGAATCCCAGACAAATACGGAGCTAAGTATTCATGATGAGTTTAAGAACACAGATAGCTTCACATGAGGTAAAGGAAATAATCTACTAAAATTCATCATTCTTGAAATATAAAAATGATATGGTCATCTGAAGATTATTAATGAAAGTATCTGAATATTTTAGAGAGTGAGACTGTAATTAGAGATACTGAATATGTTATATGGGTAGCATATTTGAACTGCATATGAAAGTAATACTTTGTACATGCAATTTACACATATTATACATAGTCAGTGTCTCCAAATATAAATGTTTAACTAAGTAAATTGATCTTTTTCAGTCTTTAACTATTCCTTTTTATAAAAATATATGAACTGGTGAAAGATTTTATCATTACATAAGTCACTGTCCGAAAAACTCAAAAGTATTCAGTGAACTCCATAATTAGTTCATTGACAAAACTGAGCACCAGAAAAAAATTTAAACCTTGGGGCATAGTTAAAATTTGTAATCACTCAATTTATTTTTTTTTCTATTTTGAGCCTTTTTTGGAACTGATGAATAGCATAATTTCTGCTTCTCCTGGGCTAATTATTGTAGAAGTAAATTATAGGTTTTTATTCCATAATGAGTCTGTCTAACCTCCAGCAACCTTGTTGGCTGAGATCTTGGTGTCTGAATCAGCTTTACTCTTACATTTCTCAGCAATGAGACAACTGGAACACTCCCAGTTGGACACATCATGCTGCAGGACACTATGATTTTGTATCTGTAAGCAGCAAGATCAGGCTGCTCCTGGAGCTGGCAACAAGGCAGGGACAGTGACTACTCTGACTGGGGCATGGTGCCCAAGCCAAGACCAGGGTGGTGAAAACCCACCAGTTGCCTGGGTTTGAGTCTAAATGGAGTTCTGGCACAATGGGCAGACTGTGCCCTGGTGGGAGTCCAGGGGTGGTGGCGGATCAAGCAGGTTGACTTACTCCAAACACTTTTTATGTGCGCAGGAGAAATTTCTTTGCCTGTTATCATACAATTAGTAATGTGGGAATATGCTAGATGAATAAGAAAACTCACAGATTATCACTCTAAACACACCGGTGGGTGCTGGAGTCAGCTGGGACATCCCCACAGGTTTCTGCACATGGGTCTGGGCTCTCTGTTTTAGTTCAGGCGGGGCACCTCCACCTTGCCCGAACCATGTTTCTGAGGTACTTGTGCTTGCTCCTGTCTTTGCTGTCTCACTGGCTGCTCTGCTGGGATTGGTCCTAAATCTGGGTGTGGATACCCTTGTCTCCAGTTCTCTTTCAGAGCTATCTCTAATTCTGTCCTGGGCTTCCTGTCTGGGACCAGGCTCAGCTACTACCCTTCCTGGGATCCCTGGGAGAGGTTGTGCCTATGGTTTCCCTGGCCTTGCTCAGGTGGAGAAGGTACAGCCTGCCCTGGGGCCACCCTCTTATCTCAGCTCATCCCCCTTGTGGCTCAGCTCCTGCTGTTCCCCCTCACTGGAGCACTGACAACAGGCACCAAATGAATGCATGAGCCTGTAGTTAAGCAGAGGTGGAGCAAGACCTTCTTATTCCTGCAAATATGATCTATTTATATGGATGCAAATTTGACAAGCAAGTTCTAGAGCAATTCAAGAGACTCAAATCCAAACTGGAAGAATTTGTTTAATTCTACTTTATGTATGTATGTCAGATACAAAAATTTGGTATTTTTGAATTTAAACCTAGATACCACTTTCTCTTTCCCTATTTGAATTAACTATTGCCAATGCTTCTGTATATACTCATCCACAAATCCTCATTTTAATCA